>NW_008237919.1:1011167-1024456 GCF_000691975.1 Corvus brachyrhynchos | reverse complement strand
TCTTTCTCCTGTCAGATGTAGTACACTTCCAGAACAGACCATGTTTTGATGGCTATAATAAGCCCAGATTCAGGAATATTCTTCATCAGTTGTACAGAATTTGGTAAAAAGTTTTTGTGTCACTTGAACTCTCACTCATAAGTATATGTTTAAGTGCTGGGGAAATTAAAGGATTCTAAATTTTAATTTCTGGAAAATATACTATTCTTAATTAGTAAAAAATTTTTATCACCCTTGAAAGTTCAATTTTAACAGCTCTGTTAGTTACCTTGCTAGGAGTTCCTTCCAAATGTAATTCTCTTTTCTAAGATAAAAACTACCAGACCATCAGATGTTCTGCTAGACCTCAGGCTGGCCTCAGATCCTGGATTAAATCATTACAATCTAGGAACACCTTTGCAAGACGTTAGTTTCACACTTTTTTTTTCTCTTTTTTTTTTTTTTTTGGCTAGAGATTAAAATATTCCCAAGAATTAAGAGCAGTGAAGAGGAAATTACAGTAATCCTCTGGGAGTTCCTAAAAGCAGTCCTCAAAGACGAAATAAATGCTTTTTTTAAAAGCATAGCACTGCACAGAGAAAATCCTTACGAAGTTTCAGGATCATAATTGCTCATTTTAAGGTATGGAAAAAATCCCCCAGGAATATTAAAATAAAATCTGGAAAGTGCAACAGATGAGAATAATAATAATTTTAATGACTGTCATAATAATAAAAATAACAATTTAAGATTAACTTCTGAGATGTATAAAATCAAACTTGGAAAAGATGGTGCTGACATTTTATCTGAGGGAGCAGCAACCCTCCAACACAATCCCACATATTTTATATTTGTTGTTGACTAAAACAACGAAGGAGATAGAGCTCTGGTTTTCCTAATGATCAAAGAACACAGAATGACAGCAATCCCATATCTCAGTACTGAAATACAGATCTGTCTGATTACTGTCACATAGCATGAGCACTTCTCAGAGAATTGCTGGGAGAGTGGAATAGTAAAATTCTCATCATTGAACCTTTTAGCACGCACAGAAATCTACCCACTACTCAAAAATCTTTACTGAACACTGAAGAGCATAAAGTAGCCATCAGTAAAACCAAAAAATAAAATGTAAAATCAGCATTCATCTACTTTTACATCAGATCATAAAGATTAAAACACACTGCTACAGAAGTACTCCAGGTAACAACTGTTCAAAAATCATGTATATCAAGAGGATTCTTTGGCTGAGGTTCAAGATTAAGAGACATCAGTTTCAGTACCTATATGTAGAAATCCTCACTGCATTAGGTATCAAAGCTTCCATTTACAGTCAGCGATTTTGAGGCAGCAATGCAAGAGTAATTCAGTTCACATAGGAGCAGCTGGTCAGCTGAATTACTCTGCAGGCAGTTCTGACCATATCAACCATATATCCATTGAGGTCAAGCAAGTTTAGACAGCTAACTCACAGGTGGACACAAGGTTGTCTGAATCCCAAAGCAAATCCCATCTCTTTAAAGGATTTTAAAACATGATACTATGGAACTTCCTGAGTAAAGTATAGCTTCATTCTGTTCCATCTGCTTCCAGTAAGAATCAGCCTGGTCCCTGGCTTGGAAGAACAACTTAAATGCTGTATGCCAGTTTTGGTATGCAATTGATCTTCTTCTGTCCTTTGTGTATGAGACACAATATATTATCTAATTGTAATATCATATGCTGTTATATTTTCACTCAAGACCCTGTTTGAGAAGGGAAGCAACCTGATGGTACACATGATAAAGGAGAATTTCAAGCACAGAAGAAGACACTGCACACTTGTTTGAGATCTCCTTCCATGGTTCTCATATGATTTACAGAATCTATTTGGGAGTATTTATCCTGTCCTTTGCTATTGTATTCCTCAATGAATACTTCTCTCTGTCTGAATCTCTTTCTCTCCACTTCTCATTATTTTTTGTAGGCAAGTGATTTTTATTTTTTCCTCCCTCTGATTCTAATTCAAATCATCTGAGAAACAATTTACATGTAAAAGCTGGATACCACAGCTCAGCCAAACACTATGAAAAACAGACAGGAGGGGACTGATCTGTGATGCATTCTTAGACTTAGAAGTCACTGATTTCAATGAAAAATGACAGTAAACACATTGAGAGAAGTACAAAAAAGTCTCTAGAATGACTTCTTAAATTAAGACATTATTACAGTGCTCCAGCAACTGTTTGGAACCTTCTCAGGCTGCTGAGGCTGAAACCAACAACCCACTACTTCCCAGGAGATTGCCCTAACCACACCACAGATTGTTATCCCATGCTTTA
Source organism: Corvus brachyrhynchos (assembly GCF_000691975.1). NCBI lineage: Eukaryota > Metazoa > Chordata > Aves > Passeriformes > Corvidae > Corvus > Corvus brachyrhynchos. The sequence goes on along the minus strand of NW_008237919.1, from coordinate 1,022,156 downwards.
AACTAAGCCAGAGCTCAGCCAGACCCACTGATGAACACTGTGAGAAGGAGGGATAGAGGTCTTGGGACCCGACTCAAAGGCCTGCTTATGCATCATGGATGAAAACATCTGTGGAGAAAATGTACAATTGGCTTGCTTAGCAGGGACTAGCCATTGCAGCTGTCAGGATAACAAGCCAGACCTCTGAATCCCAGTCTCAGCCACTGCTCTTCCATCATTTATAAACACACTTGGCTCCTACTCTTAAGTACTTCAGTAGCTTCTGCTGCATTAGAATGATTTCATAGAATTTTTTTAATCCCTTTTTCAAGTAAATGAACACAAAGACCTATAAATAAGTTTTAAATTACTGTCTCTATCACACACCGCTGTGGAGGACATAAAACCTCCTGGGAGTTTGATCTGTGTTAATTAAATCCAAAAAAAAAAATCTCCATAAGGTCTAAAGCATGCTTAATGAATTAACATGGAGGCCCCATTGAGCAAAAGCCTTTTAAACTCCGGTGAAACAAATCAACGCACATTTTATTATTATCCACTTAACAAATTTAATCTGTTGCTTTATATCATGTGAGACCAGTTTTTCATAAATGCTAATTAAAACCATTAAAAATGGAAATCTTCTTCTAAGGGGCTTATGCAAAATGTGAATATTGATGCAAAGAGATAGGCCTGTTTGTCGTTCTGTAACCAGCTGTGCTTGGGAAATCTGCTGGGAGTAAGCACAGGCGCCTAAAGCAATTTTAAGCATGAAAAGGCTACAAAGAGCACCACTTAAAGGAAGCTGGTATTGCCATTTCACTGACAGGGTAGCACCAGTTTTGGTAAATGCCATCACACTTGAACCACAGAAAGCTGGAGAGAGGAAAACAAGCTAAAACAAAAAATAAAGCACCTCCCAATGTGAATACTTAGAATCCACACGTATTGAAGCCAGTTTAGTGATGCTCTGTAACTTGACCCATGATTGATCAATGCATGGGAAAAGTGATGCTTATAGAAAAGATTGGAACTGTCTGGTAGGATGCTCAGAGCATTCCAGGGAGTAACCCTCCCAGCAAGCAGCAGGAAGTTAGAGAACTCACAGGCACACAGATCTTCTTTAGCAACTGGTTTTAATCTGCCAGATTTTTTTTCCAAGCATGCCATGAGGAGCACATGCATATGATTGCTGCCAGATTTTCTGCTGTTAGATCCTAAACAAGATGGCAGATCAGTTGGTAAAAACATGAAAAGAATATGAAAAGTTCACAGTTTAAAAATCTGCATAAAGTTCATGTAAGCAGCCTTTAAATCTTTCTTTCTTTATGCATACATCTGACCTTTTCTGTTTGTCTTGCACATACAGTCATTTTTCTATTTTTTATTTAAGCTCTTTCAACTAATTCATTTCCCAACACTTCAACAAAAATCAGAAATATTAGAGCCTCTCATTCACAAAATCATGGAAAATAACAACTTGAATCCCCATCAGGAAATCATCTCATCCATTCCCCAGATCTACTGTGTGATAAACTGTACCTATATCATTCCTGATGGATGCTTGTATAATATGATTTTTAAAAGCTCCAGTAAAAGAAACACCTACACAGAAAACTAGACACTTCTCAGTAGCAACATGTGTAGGCCTTAGCATAAGCTCAGTTTTTACTAATATCTGCTTACTAGATTTACTAAACCAGAAGTCACTTGCTTTTATTTTACTTTTATATTTATGTCATATTCATATCATATATTAAAGTATCTGCATATACATAAAAATTTTGCATATTATATAGCAGTACAGTTATATTTATAAACTTCATAATTATATTTATAACATGAAAATTCTCCTGGCTATTTAATTTTATTAGACAAATATGTCTATTAGAAAGAGCGAGCTTTTTTTAGAAGCTGCACATCATGATTTTAGCACAGTGACTATTTGCTTTTAGTCTCAACTATTCTAACAGCATGCAGACCTCCAAACAATATTATTCATCTGTAAGTGATACTTGCTGTCTTACTTTACATTAACACATACCACAACAGAGAATAATTAAGCTAAATTTACCAAAAAGGGCTGGCACATATTACTGGTAAATGTGGTGATATTTTATTCAATTGAGGAAAGACAGATCTGAGTCACTCTCACTCACATGATGTTCAAGTGCTCACACGCAAAAAATAATATACACAACTTTTTACCCCAGAGAATTTATACCTCAAATGTCTTAGATCTGCACTTTCACTGTAGTTTCACTTTTTGTCAACATAACACTCTGAGAACGAAATTTTGCCAACATGGAATCCTACCCTCAATCCTGTTTCAAGAGACATTAAGTTGGCTCAGCCATTCCAACCTAAGATTTTTCCTCCATCAGGGGATTCCTTATGTACTTTTAATCAAGGTTATTGTCTTCCCCCTTTTTCCTAAAACTTAGTTGGAATGGGAAAATGAAAAAGAAAGAAGCGCTACTGTGAAAGCTGCAGTTGCAAAAAGTTTCCAATGAATGGACCATATCCAGGACACTGAAAAAGTGACAAAATGCCACCTTTATCACCTCATTCTGATTCTGTGTCATTAGCAGGTGAGAAATCTGAGAAGACAGAAAAACTCATAGCAGTTAAACTGATGTAATCAGGAGAGGAGAAAACTGAGTCATTTCTGAAAAGCCAGTAGTCAAGTTGTCTCTTATTTTCAGTGGGACTGTCCAGAAGAAGGGAAAAATTAAATAACTACAAATCAGCATTTGGCAGCAGTAATAATGTTGCAAAAAGTAAAAAAAGGTCAAGCTAGAGGAAAACAATGGGGCATTTCCAAACTTAGCAATTTAACTATGGCAATATTAATTTCAAAAAAGCCAATGGGAATATTTAGGCAAGAACATGACAGTGCCTTCTAAAATGGCAAAATGATGTGAAAGTGGCAGTCTGAAAGACAGGTACAAGTCAGTGCAAACACAGACATCACTCTTGAGTTCTAGTGATAAAATAAAACTGTCATGGATATTTCTCTATTATTAACTAGAGGGTGGTATCTAATCAGTAAATAGCTGTTCTATTTGGGCTACATCATTCACAGCATGGAACAACCACAATCAATTTTCACATTGGGTAGGAGGCACATGCAACATGTTTGGGACCTAACAAACAGAGTCACTGAGAATTTTGAGAGCAGTTGAACAAAACACATAGAAATATAAAAAATAAAGAAAACTTGTATTTCATCAGAAAAGAAAATGGCATGCAAATACCAGGTTAATGCTTTACATAAGGAAATTATACTTATCTTTTTCTGTTGTTATTTAATTACATTCCGTTATTTATGAAAAGCGAGTGTAAAATTAAGCTAAAGCAAAAAGGTAATGTTAAAATCTATGACACAAGATAAACCTGTCTTGTGCACACACTCAAAATTTATCATGATGTCATTTTATTGTGTAAGACAGGCAACACCTATGTATAAAATAACTTTTTTCTAACTTTTCTTCTAGCTTCCAGACTCTTTATGTCTTTCACTTTCCTAACTTTTCCTTATGTTACCTTACCACCCAAAAGCCTTAGTCCTACAAAGAAGCCAGCACCTTATTTTTTTACATATTCTCTAAGAAGTAAGGCAAATGGAGAAACTTTCTGTGTTAGACTGAAAAAGTTAGAGTGAAAAGGGTCACAAAGATACCAAAACTATGGTGAGTCATTCAAACAGGACATAGACACAATCTTATGGAAAAACCTACTGGCAATAATGTGGCCAAGAAAAAAAAATTGGTCCACACAACAGCAGCAAGGAAAAAATACCATTTTGGAATTCAAATACATGACATTAAAAGAGTTTCTTAAATCTACATCAAACTTCATTTTTAAATTAGTTGTTTAGCATCCAGTCCTGCAATAATCTCTTCTCTTACTAACAGCACAGATTTTTTTCAGGTAAATGCATACATAACCCTTCTTCCTTCTTACTCCATAAGGAAAAGGCTCCTAATCATTGAGGGTAAGCAAAGAGAAAAACAGGATTCATGACACTTCCCACCCAAAGCTACTTTCAAAGCCATAGAGAGCTGGATGTGCTGCACCATGTACCCATACATAGATGAGTATTTGTATTCTGTGCCTGTACACCTATATATTGCCTATTTCTGTCCATCCAGTTCCAGGTACTCAACCTACATCACAAGCTGGGTGACACCGACCTCAGCGCTGACACAACGTGCACGCGCATAAAACAAGCGCACGGAGCACAGTGTCAGTGCAGGCTACACCTCCATGGCCATGGCACACACGTGGAGGGGCATCTCCTCTCTACGAAGATCAAACCCTTGGATGCATGACAGATATTTCCTTTTCAGAGGCCAAGTCCCCACTCTAGGCTCCAGGACTTATTTCCACAGTAGAAAAGGGTAAAGAAGCATAACTACATTTAGGATCAATTTAAAAAGGGCATGTTTAAACATCATATGTTTTGCAGTATGTTGAAAGAATTTAGATCCCCCTTTCTCTATGTCTAAAAATACACAGTGACATTTGAAAGAAGGAAGTATGGTCCAAATATAGATGTGGGAGATTTCAGCATTGTCATCTTGTGCTACTAAAAACTATGATAAAATAACCAAACACCCATTGTTCCATACACAGAGAGCCATTACCAGAAACTGAGCAATTACAGAACACTGCATACTTTCCACACATTCAGGTCATGATTTTGATGTCTTTGTTCATGTTTAACAGTGCTACACTTCTTGAGTAGCTCCACTTATGTCAGTAATAGCACTCATGCAATATGAATAAACATTAAATTGCATTATTTTTAATATTCCTTTATTATTCTTTTAAAACATAAGTAGATATAAATACATCCTTCCATTTTTGTGGGTTTACTTTGGAAGAAATCTCCTTTCAAGAACAAATGAATTGAAACAATCACTGATAAATTTTTAGCAGATTAAAATAATAAAATTGTTACTTTAAGTCTTAGGTATGTCATGGAAAGATAATGCTTTTTGGATGCATTGAGAAGCTAAGAATCTTTTCTATTAATTATGGCTATTAATTGAAAAATATGTCCTAAGCACTTTGGAAAATATGAGGGAAGTGACTACTATTAGGAAAGAAAAAACATCTCTGATTTTTTAAAGTGATTCTACCATTTTGTGATAAATTGCTGAACATGCCTATTTTTATGAGACATCCAGTTCTAAGGACACTCTAGGGGCAGTAGCACATTAATAGGCTTCCTGCCTCTGTCAAATTTGCAGAACCTGAATGCCAATAAAACATCAAGTTTGGGTTTAGGTTTGGGGGTGGTTGGGTTGTTTTTTTTTAAATAATGGATGTTAAGTTTAAATTGACCAAAGAAGAATCAGTACCTCATTACCTCCTCAGCATCAGAGGTTTTATAGGACATACTTTCATTTGATTTTTTTCTGTCTTCTATCTAGCTTCAATTCTCTCAGCTTGAGAAACTTCTGATAGTCAGTTAGAGAAGACATTACTTTCCTACTACCTTGTATCCAGGCCAGCTATTACAATTAGTAAATAATATTCTGTGTCTGTCATTATGCCATTCTAAAACTTCTGACCAACATCAGCAACAATGATGCAACTTTATGTCCCACGCCATTTATACCTACTTCTTGCAGCCAAGAGGTGAGAGGAAGCCAGAGACTAATTGAGTGTAAAATCATTACATCAGATTCTACATCTTTCAAAATCCCACGGCAGGTTTGCTGTTCTTTCATCAAAAGCACAACAAAAAGCTAAGAGAAGAGGGATCAAGGCTGGTTAACTATCCTTTCACCCTCACACAAAAAGTTTTATGTGGCTGGGAATCTTGCCTCCAGAAAAACTCAGTTGGAGAGTGTAGTCCCAAAGAGAGCCCAGAGCTTACAGAATCATAGAATGGTGTGGACTGGAAGGCATCTTAAAGATCATCTAGTTCCAGCCTCCTTGCCCTGGGCAGGGACACCTTGCACCAGGGTGCTCAAAGCTCCATCCAGCCTGACTTGAACATTCCAGGGATGGGACATCAACAGATTCTCAGGGCAATTTGTGCCACCATCTCACCACCCTCACAGTAAACTAGATTTTCCTAATTTCTAATCTAAATCAACTCTGTGTAAATTTAAAGCCACTCCCCCTTCCCTTATCACTTCATGTCCTTGTAAAAATCTTGAACAGGACCGAGCCATCAGCCTTGACCCAGCTGTGGAATGCACTGGACAGCAGGGAAGGAACAGCCACTGCTCTCTCCCCTGTTGCTCTTCCCTTTTTCCACCCTCAACACAGATGGAGATGCACAGCTGGAGTGAGGACAAGAAGCTGACTCAGGCCTGAGCATCAGTCAGCACCAAGTATTGAGGAGCGCACCTGCACACACTGCTGCAACTGTGACTTCTAGCAGCATACATCTAAGATTGTGATTCAGCCAAGAACACCAGACCTGTGTCTAAACATCAACCTTTTGAAACACTACAATACCCATGTAGTAACATCAATGTTCTCAGTGTATCACATGCAAAATTTTACACATAACACTGAACTTCATAAAACACAAAACCACATTGGTGTAAATGTTACTCTCTCCTTTAACACATTAGTTTTTTTCTCTTCATTAGCTCCTTAAACTATGATACAAAGCATTTTATGGCAATGAAATGTCTTTTCCTGTTTGTCCAACACAATTACCTCTAGTCTACTCAGAACATCTCTGGACATCACTGTAATACAAACACATTTGTAAAAATGAAAAACATTTTAGTTGCCAGAGCTTGCTGCAGTGAATATATCTCTTGATTTTAAACAATAAGTAATATATTTCAATCATTAATATCTGTTTTCTTGTTTCTATTTCTTCAAGAAATATGCTGAAAAATATTACCTTCAGTAATGCTGCAGGCACATTATTTGCTGTATGCATTTTCTGTATTGGCTTTTCAGACACAGAACATGTTCTCTTTCAGTTCTAAATGAGTCTCTTTGTCTCCTCTTAGACAAGGTCATGCTATATAAACCAACGTTGCTTCCTCTTTTTTACAGAAAACTTGTTCCCCATTTATTAAACAGAGATGTTAAGTGATGACTAATACATAAGTGTAACTATTTTGACTACTGTCAGCCTCTCAAAGGAATGTCAGGATATTACTTTAAGATGAGAAATAAGAAATATTTATAAAATGTTATTCCTCTAACACAATTCTACTAAAGAGGCCATGAAAATTAGCACAGTATCTTTTAGTGTCTAACACTGCATATGATAAAAAACCAAATACATGTGTTAGTCTAACAAATAGCAACACTATTCAATACCAAATCTAAACTAAAAGGCATACAACTGATGACTACTTCCTTACAAGGTCTGCTGTGTTTAGAAAAAATTAAAATATGTAAATATTTTAATATCATTTTAAATTATCGTATTATTTCTCTGTTTAATCACTTTAAGTGTTGCAGCAAATGAATACACATTTGTGCCATTTCGCAGACAATAGTATTTTACCAATTTTTTAGAAAAAATGTGGGTATACTTAACAGGCATTGTGATGGTTAGATTCAGAAAATAACATTTGCCATTTCATTATTAAAACTCAGGGTTCAAAATATATTTCCTGCTCTGCAAATGGCTCTGAATCCAATTTTTCTTCAATTGCATTTGGTGATGAAATGTATTTTTTGTCCATATGAGTTTGGGATGTTTTTCTAACCAACTCAGGAGCTTTCAGGAAACAAACTCTTTATGTCAAATCTCACTTATTCATTAATCTTACATGTAATGTACACAAAAAAGGCATCTCTGACTAGAAAAGGACTAATCACTTCATGGAGGTTTACAAACCATTCTTCTGAGCTTGTGGCAGTCTTTTCCAAAGTTGTCATGCATATGCTTTTTCTTGGGTTGTCTTTTCCATAGGAAACTATTTTCCAGACAAAATTTTCACAAAATCTTTTCCTTTGTTTAGAATTTAATATATGCTTCAACACATTCAATATGTAGTCAACTCTGGATATTCTGAAGTATGTGGGTTTCTTAGAAACATCAGATGTAGTATGATCAGGGCTAATTAATATCTGTGAAATATGTTGCCAAGTTAGAAAATTTCAGGATATGTAGTTGTAGAAGCCTACCACCTGACAGTACTTCAGTGCCCTTCAGAACCTTCGGTTTCATAACTTCTGAATTTTTAGAGCACGCTTACAAGAAGTAATGTATCTGTCCTGGAAATTACCTGCTCAAGTGCTTCTATTCTTCCCCTAAATAAGGATCAAAAGGTTTTGACATTCCAACCATTTTGTAGGTTTTGACACCTACCAACAACAGCCAAATCCAAAGGTCAAGAGATCATAACCACAAAGATCAGCAGCTCCTCACATTTGGTTTCTAAATCCTTTGCTATAACCAGTTTGCTTGCTGTTTCTGGGTTTTGACACTGAAATGCAAGTGAACAATACATACATTGACAATTGACAAAGTTTTCCTAGTGCTGTTAGTCAGGCCAAAGCCCCAGCCTTTCCACAGGCCACAAAAGGTGCCAGACTGGGATCCCACAAGTGTACAGGAACCACCTGGGTTCCTCCAACCCCTGCTGAGAGCGCACTGGAGAGGCCACATTCCCATCTTAGCATAAGACATAACAAAATCTGATCGAATGGGAGTTACAAACCCCCACAATGTCATTTTAGTTGATTTCCATTCATGCTACCTTTCTCTGTACTCCCACGGTTTCATTATATTGCTTCACCTGAAAATTCCCTGACTAGATACCCAACTCCCCACCCACACATACAAACACTGTGCCTCAAGATGCCACTTGTCTTGCACTCTCTTGTGAAGGAACTGTAAGAGGAAGCATTCCCCCAACCTCAAATCTCCCTTTTCTATAGTTTAACCTCACTGCAAAGTAAATCCTCACACTGTAACAGCTAAGAAAGCTGAAAAGGATTATCAGCAAATGGCAGAAACTGAGGACACTATTAATAGTGCTGAATAATTTTCTTCCTCATAATATACCTGTTCTTTTTGTCCAATCCATACAGCAACATAATGCATTGCAAGCCTTCAGAGATGAACCAGAACTTCTAGCTTGTAATATTACATAGAGGCTGCTGTGACAGGACATTCTAGAGCACTCTCTAAGAGACAAAGCTTCTGACTACTTTGTCTCCTTCTCTAGAAATTCTGATTGTCTCAACGGTCATACTGAAGAAGGAAAAAGGAAATATTATGGACATTTTAGTTACTACGTGTTTTATTATAGGAATTTTTTCTATTCTTCCCCACTCTACTTACTGGTTACTTCCTCTTTAGTCAACATGACTGATTTATAAACTGATAACAAACTAGTTCTTGTTAGAAACTCCCAGGAGGTGCTGCTGCAGCAGATGCTGGGGTTTAACTGCTGAGTCATTGTGTCATCTGATTATGTAAAAAACTACTTCCAAGTTTACAGGTTTCTACCAAAATTAAAACAAAATCACTAGATATTTGTAAAATGCTTTCTTCTGGATCTGTCTTTGTACAATAAAGCAGTCAGGGTTAAGAAAATATGCTGCAGACCTTTACAGAGAAGTGGAATGTTCAGTAGGCTGATGTGTCTGAGCTTCCTATCTACTACTCAGTGGGACTGTGTGTGCCTGTCTCTCTGGAAGAGACCTTATGCTAGGAAATAGCATTTCTAAAACTTAAGAAGAAAGAAAATTCTAGACATGTAGCCTTAACTAACAGTCCTCAGTGTAGGTGATGCAACATTTTTGACACTACTTTCATTATCAATGTATCGAGACAGATTTGCTTTTTTTTAAAAAAACTAAACCAAATGTATGACAATGACAACAAATCGGATAATGGAAATAAATAGAAGAAAAAAAAAGAAAGATTATCACAGTATCCATGACCTCTGTCCCTCCAAAATTATCTGAAAGAGCACAGAAACTCAATACAGACCTTGCAGGCTGGGTACAGCCATAGGCTCTATTCTCAGGACAGAGATAGGCAGAGGGGAAAGCAGGATGGAGAACACGTCCCCAGCACTTCCTAGAGATTCTCTATCTAGGGAATAAAGAGAGGCAGGAATATAGCCTTCAACAGCTGGATATTTCCAGTAGTACCTACCAGTCCATGCTGTTTATACGTCTGCACTAGGTAAACTAGTTGTCCCACTTTTTCCTTCAAAGATGAAAACCTAATTTCAGGCATGAAATTCTAAGCCTGATGTTCTGTATAGGTTGCCTTGACTAATACATGCCCTATATATACACCTCTTCTTAAAAAAGATTTCTATGCACTCTCCCTGATTGCCAAATTGTCCAAGTCTGGGAGGAGAAGGAACGATATATAAGGGAAGAACTATTCATTTTGCACTCAGGCAATTCTATCTTTGGTCATGTATTGATAAGGAAATGACAAACTAATCACAAATAAATTCTTTCTTGATGATAAATAATTGTGTGTCATGCTAGAACAGGAACAACAATTATTTCTTTAGAGATTGTTGGAGTGAAGTTTATACAGTGACACCCATGTTATCCTATTTTGGCTTGCAATGTTATTCATGGGGCTTATCATGTGACATACATACATACATCTAAACTCCCTGAAAGAAAAAAAAATTATTCCTACAATTCATGCAGTTGAAGTACAGCTGCAAATGAACCACCCACTCCACCACACCTTCCTTCCAGATAAAGATATGGAAGAGCATGAGATAGAATAACATATTTCTATAATTAGTGTGAAGTCCACGATCCTTTCCCCTCTCTGGGTGGATTTAATATGGGCCCTATGTGGTGAGATTTTGGCAGCTCTGCCCTAGAGACAGCAAATTCCACTGCACTCTAAAACCACTGTCCTCACCAGGCACAATCTGCTGCAAAGAAAAAGACAATGAAAATACTGGGTGAAGAGGCTTAGGGTTCTGGCTTCAGCGGGGAGCTCACACAGGGAGTGAGGTGTGAGGTACCCAGGGATATTTGGGAGCAACCCTGTTGCAGTGTGCACTGGTATAAGCACGGCCA
>NW_008237919.1:993816-1011078 GCF_000691975.1 Corvus brachyrhynchos | reverse complement strand
CCCCCCCCCCGCCCCCAGCCACTAGAGGGAACACGGACATGCTAAAATTGGGAACGTAGGAAAATCAGGTATTTGCATTTTCTTTTTTATATCCCTTTTAGAATTCTTTTATCAAAATTGTCACCTACATAATGTTTCTGAAATGTGTTCTACTGGTCCATTTCAAGACAGAAAAAGTACAGTGATAAGGTTTAAGTGCAAGCGATAGGGAAATCTTTTGAAGTGAAAGTTACCTGCAATTCAACATTTTGTAACCCCATCTACTCCATTTTCTTTCAGATTTGCAGAAAAGCCCAGCAATATCACTAAATTGTTTGCAATTAAATCTGAGCGAGAAATTTTTAAGGAAAAAAGCCCAACAGAAAATACTGGCTCACTAAAGAATTCCTTTTTTTTTTCTTTTTTTTCACCTGGGAAAAAAACCATATTTAAATACAGTAAGTTCTTAATTTCAGCTTCCATGGAATTTCTGTGCAGAGAAAAAGTGTAAATTGCAATACCAGAGAAGCCTTCCTTTCCAACTTTCTTGTATCCCAGGTGAGAGGCACAACCAAGAAGTGCTTGTGCAACACTGACTTGGTCTATTTTTCAGAAGCTGTTTCAGCTTCCATAAACAAATGAGAAAACCTGTTGAAGAAGGAGTTCTTTCCTTATGAGTTCAATGCACTAAATAGGGGCATATTCACTATTCCGGAATCTCTTTCTCCAAGAAATTTGTACCTTCTCGTTTATTCGAAGAAAACACAGAACATTTAAAGATCAGAAACTTCTGTATAACAGAAAATCTTTTCCTTATTCAGATCAACACCCCCCAACAGCTGTCACAAACAACACCGTGTTTTGGGTTTGTTGTCTTTAATGGGAAGCATGCTTACAGAAATACAAGAATTCAGTTCTGCTTGTAGTTGATCTTTCTTCCCTTGTACTTAAAAAGTCTGTAGATTTAAGTCTGAGATTGTTTGACTCATGATTTCAACTGGACCAGTTACTTACATGTTGAAAGATATGGAAAAACCTTATTAATTAATATGAGTATTTGTTTATAATGGGAAAAAAAGTTGTACATGGTCTTGATCCCTGGTGAGAGAGAAGAGCATTCCCTATGTATGGCACCCCAGAGTACATGGCAAGACTAACATATCTTCAGAAAATATAGAAGCCATCAACTGATAAGCCTGCCCATGTAAAGCAGTATAGTGAGCAGGTAATTAAAAGTCTGTCATGCACATTGCTAACAAGGTTTTAAAAATAATAATTTAATATCTCAAAATAATTTCCACAAAATAATTAATAGTTTCCATAACATACAAAAAATAGACATAATTTGAAATTAATAAAACTTAAAAATATGTATTTGGGGTGTTAATACCTACAGAGGAGATTAAGCTTTAAACACCAAACGAGGCAGTTTTTAAATAAAAATAATTTAGACTTTAAAATTAAATTTATATATATATACTCCAGACAGGACAGGCTCTCTCAAGATCATCTACAGATTAAGGAAAATAAGAATATTCATAAATAGTGCTACACTACTTTTAGGACAATAAATACTTCATAAACCCATAAGGTGGCAGCAAACTCCTTTTTAATTGAGAGAGGTAACTACCCGCTCTTTTGCGCAAAGTTGATGCTACTGAAGTGTTTTAACACCACTTCTTCATCGTCCAATTATCATAACAAAAATTAGTACACCAATAGCATATGTATTCCTCTGATTTCAAAAGCATTATTTCTCACTGTGTAAATCAGCTGCTTTCACATTTAATAGAGTAAAACTAAATGCCATTTAGAACCTCGGGAGAAAAAAAAGAATAAAACCTCCCACAATGAAGGGACAGAACGGTGCCCCACTGTGAACTGACTGGTAACTTCTTTTCATGATACATCAGCTGACCTCAGTGCTCTGGCTGTTGAATGAGCAGAACTAACAACATGGCTTATGCAACAGCTCACTGCAACAAAATCCCCTTCTTTAAGTTTTCACACTACTGAGCCCCATGCCTTTTTAATACTCAGCTTTTACCTTCAGAAAGCATATATTTTCAAGCAGCTTGGAAAATGTGTTACTTTTCACAGATAAGTTTTCAGCTAAGAAATCTGTCCATCTGTGTGCTAGAGGTTCACTGTCAGAAATGAACAAGCTGAGTTGTATATAAAATATTGTCATTGTCATTGCTTCTACAGCTCTGTGGTTGAAACACAGTATCTGTGGTGTTGACAAGTCTGTACAAGTATCATCTACCCGTCCTGTTTTTCAAATCTGGTTGATACTGGAAACAAGATGCCATATGTGTGGGGTTTCCCAGCTATATTTAATCTTTTTGCACTGAAAACATGTCCAGGAAGAGTGAGAGGTACTGTACATTTGTAAAGGATTGCAAATCACAGAGTAACGGCTAGACTTCTGGCCTCACACACATTCCAGGTACTCACAGAATCACAGAAACATTTAGGTTGGAAAAGACCTTTGAGATCACTGAGTCCAACACTTAATCCAGCACTCAAGTCCACCACTAAAACATGTCTTAGGCAGCACATCCACTTGTGTTTTGAATATTTCCAGACAGTGATTCCACTGCTTCACTGGGAACCCTGTTCCAATGCTTGACCACCCTTTCAGTATATAAATTTTTCCTGATATCCAATCTAAACCTTCCCTGGTGCAACTTGAGGCCATTTCCTCTTCTGCTGGCCCTTCTTATTTGGGAGCAGAGACCAACCCCAACCTGTCTACAATGTCCTTTCACGTAGTTGTAGGGAGAAATAAAGTTCCCCCAATAAGGTATTTCACCCTCTGCATCTACATTTCTAAACTCAGTACACATATAATTAGTCTGGTACTTCTGCAAGTGTTTGATTCACTGAAGCTATATTGCACAAAAAAGTTCCATAATTTCATCATCCTTTCTGATCCTGTACAAATAGTAGCCCATAGCACCCACTGATCATAGACCACACTAACACACACACACACACACACACACACAGAGAAAAGTTAAGTGTACATAGCAGGCATTTAATTTTGGTCATAGTATACACTAACCTAACCACATTACTGGGGTCTATGTTTAACAGTCAGAGCTTATTTCTTCAGTTTCCAAATAAAGATGGTTTTTATGCCTGCTACCCAGCAATCTGAACCTGGAGTTTTGCAAATTAAGCTGTGTTAAAAGCTGTTCCGCCTGTAAAACAAAGCAAGACAGAAGACTTGCATTTCTGACTTGTCAGAGCCTCCCTTGGCTTCATCAACAAACTAATGAAAGAACAAGTTGTAGACATCCATTAACAGTAAGACAAAGCCTGTGGAAGTAAATCTGAACTAGATCATATTGTCTCATAGTCTGCAGGATTTAGAGACCCAACTTTAACAACTGCCACCTTTCCCTTGCCTGTAAATGAGTGAGGAGGATTGAATTTGCTGTTTCCTGACTTTCTCACAGGTGTTTCCCATTCCCAGGCCTCCCGTTATTTCTTGTACAGTTCAGTAGGCACTGATTTCCCTGTTTCTGCTTCCATAAACAATCACTGAATGTTGCATTTTGTCAGCTGAGACAAAACAGATCAGTGCACACTACGTTGATACAGAAACACCCAGTGTCAGCATATTCCTTTGACCTTCAAAAATAACATCCTTTTTTATATGCATTTCATGTATTACTGTGAGTCATCTGGTTTTACGATTTCCTGATTCAATAAGATTCTACCTTACTTTGTCATAATTAATGCACCAATAATAATGACTATAAATTACTTAAAATTGAAATAGTAAAAGAAATTAAACAAGTCCCACATCAGCTCACTAAATACAACATCAGACACTTGTCAGAAAACTGAGCTGGTTTAGTCAAGAAGATTTATTAATGGAGCTTCCACATGGAAGAACTCTGACCTTTAGTTAGCACTATATTTCTTTCCTTTGGACTTTGTTCAAAAGCTAAACTAACCTTGTCTCTTATGGCAAAGCAAAATAAGCAATAAAATGTCTTCTCTATATAACCAAGAATAACTCTTCAGGCAACTGGAAGATATTCATGCTTTAACACATACGTATTTTGAGAATAGTTTAATAAAACCTAAAAAACCACAGTGGTCTGGTTCTGAATTGTTTCATAAACTAAATAGAAAAATATTTATACATGTAATGAAATCATGGCATAGGAAAGACACATCTTTATTCAGCACTTACATGAATCAATGACAGAAATAAATTGTATGATTTCATACAGTTACTCAGTTCCTTCAGAGCTAAAAACAGATCTTTGGATTGACTTTTTGGGAATGGAGAAAAAGGTACATCCATAGTGCTACTTCTTGTATCAGTGGCTCTGTCATACCTCTCTCTTTTCCCCATGTGAGGTGTAACAATCTCAAGTTTATTTGCATAATCTAAAGCCTTAGGAAAACTGAGCTTTTTAAGCAAGGCACATATTGGAGCTTTTATTTGTATGCAATTTCAAATGAAATGGATAGTACACTTCTAGAACAGAGAACAGCACTGCCAGGGCTGAATTTCTTACCCTTATAAGAAGTTAGCAGCCTCACTCTTTCATTCAATTTTGCTTTCCAGATACCTGTTGAGCTGTGCCAATTACCTTTTTTTCAGAGCCATATAATAGACAAGCTTGTTGTGATCCACCCATGCCGATGTGGGACAGAAATGGGCACATGGGCACAGTTAAGAAGGCAGGGAGCTGCTTTGTGGAAGTCAGTGGTGATTTAGAGGTATCTCAAATTACAACCTGAGGCAGCTGTTTGGACAGCTGCAGACTCTCTCTGGCAAAGGTGTCACAGTTCCCTCTGGTTCCCCTGGTTTCTTGCTTTCTCTCGTTCCTTGATGCTAACCCTGGCAGAGTGAACTAATTGTAACAGGTAAACTAGCAGAGTAATACCCTTGCCCACATTTCCAGCTGTCTTAGGAAGGCCATAAAGTTCACTGCAGAAGAGAGGTGGTGAACCCCTGAAACTAGGAGCCAGAAGGTAACATCTGCTGACACCAAGTTTGATCAGAACTAAGTAATGTGAAAAGTGCAAAGGGGCAGTGTTTCACTGGAAACAAGTCTGAGGCTTTCAAAAGAAAGTGGCTTGGGGTGAGGGGTACCATGAGTACCTTACAAAATTTAGACTGATGAGCTGGGCAGGTTTGGAGTCCAACAACTAATTGCAAGTGACTAACTGATGCCTATGACGATATTTATTTGGTTTTCTGCTTCACATAAAAGCAATTAAATCCTAATTTTACTCCATTACTTTGTCTAGGCCAACTTCTTAGTATTATAAAAGGGCAAAGGATTGCAATATTCAGTAAAGGATTCGAGCATTTTTAAAAATTGCTGGGGAAGGGCTTAAACAGAACGGATTGGAGAAAAAGGAAACAAAGAAACCAAAGCAATCCACGTAAGATGAAACCTGCTGGCAAAACTCCTTTGCATTAAGCCATAGCAAGGTAAATCAAAGTACTACTGACTCGGCATCCAGATTGTCTTTCGATCCTATGAGTGATTTGGTTGAACTATTTGGTTGGGTTTCTACAATCCAAAGGAAGTTTCAAAGTTACTTTCTTCTGAGTGTCTACAAACACTTTTGTTTTTGATGAAAAACTCAAAGAGAAAGTTGTATGCCTAATAATAGCTGAGATAGACAAACCAAGCAGCATTTCTTGGAGCCTCATTTAATGTTTGCTTCAGTGGAGATGTGTATTCATACAGTCCTCCTGTCACCTTTGTTTGTCTCTAACTAACGTCCAGAGACCCTTCCAAGCTCAGCTGTTCTGTGATTCTGCGGAAATGACTTAAACTATTCTGGTGTCAAGCCTGCAAATACTCACCGAGCAAAAGGTGATCTGACAAGAAGCAGTGTGATTAGCTGTATATGAAAGATAAAAAGAAATTGCTGTCTCTAAAGGATGAATCACATCACCTTAAGACTGGTGTGTGAGTAAGCCAGATGAAGCACATGATAGCAGTACTTATTTCTTTCCATAGATTATAAAGAGAGCTCAGAGGGACTAGCTGTGACTCAAACATTTAATTCCTACACATGTAAAATTGAATGATAAAAAGCTCTTGCTTAATAGTGACAGACAACTGTACATAGGGAATACAGGAAGTTGTAGACTACCCTACAACCTGCATTTACACCTGAACAATAATGATGATTGCACAGATTTCTACTGAGAAAAGACCTGTGGTAAAGGTAGGTATTGTTACCACCAGCACTGCTGTTATACTATTCACGTTGTAGCGCTCTTCTCACCAGTACCCAGGATTTGCTCTTTTATTTACTTACTCTGGTTTGGTGTTGGTTCTGTTTATTATTTTTCTTCAGATTGTGCTTCTTGTCATTTCTAGAAATACCCAGAGATAACAGTGTCTTTCTGACTGAGGTTTTTCTAGACTGGTTCAGGATTAGACATTCCCTAACTCTTGAGTCATTAGCTTTCTGCTGATCCCAGAGAAATTTGCTGTTCATCCATGGTGGGAATACACATTTTGCTGCTGAATAGAAATTCAGCAAAGAGTTTAGTAGTTAGTAGAGCAGCTCGTTTATACAGGCTTTAAAAACACATGCTTCCAGTGGCACAAAACTGTGCCACTGGAACTGGTGATGCACTGTGAGGTGCTGTCTCTGCCACCAGCTGGAGAAAGCACATAAAAGACCTCAACCCTGATGACAGTCTGGAGGGAAAATGAACATGTTGTGGCCAGGTGACAGGATGAAAGGAGTCTGGGCTGGGGTTAATGGTGGCCTCATCTGTGGGAGGTGTGCTTTGTTAAGGCTGCCAGGTGAAGGGGTTGTGAGGTGAGTTGACTGCACACTATCATGGAGGAAGATGAAAAGAGCACTGGGTCTTCCTGACACCTTACAGAGGCAAGAGCCTGAGCCATACAATGAGTAAGCATGGCATGAGACTATGCTTGAACCCGTGGTGCATGGAGATCCCCCTCAGAGGGGAAAACTGGGAGCTTATGCCTTCTGACACCAACAGAATGGGTCCTCCTCTGCCTTCCGACCTGAGCTTAGAGGGCCCTGAGGGTGAAAAAATGGGCACAAGCTCCACTGGGGAGAATCTGGAGCCCGAAATACGCATTAGCACCAAGATGAAATAGTATCTGGTAGTGGTTGGAGACCCCCTTGTGTAGGGGATGGAGCTGCTGTCACAGAGTTTCCTACTTGCTGCATTGATTAAGGACACTGTGGAAAAACTGCTGGGGCTCATTGTGCTCTCAGACTAATGTTTCTCATTGCTTATCTACACAGGCACCGAGGGAGACCTGCAGCAGCTCTAGAGGGTACACTTTGCTGAAGTGGCAGAGGTGATGGTGATGCCATTTCCTGGTCTTAAAATCAAGAATCAAACACAGTTAGAAGGGAAAAAGGGATTTTACTTTGGTATTTAAGGATCCTTAGGTGCACTACATCCAGGTGGAATGCACCTCAATGCACACCGCAATGCACACCTCTAAAAGACCTGGTATAACATTATAGGTTTAACTAATTAGCATATCTATCAAAAATTCCCCATTTAGAGGCTCGAGTGAGCCCCCCTCTGCAAGGAACCTTCCCCTGGATGGTTCTATCTTAGTTTACAAAATGTGTTCTGGAGAGGACCTTGGGGTCTGGGGCACACTACCCCCTACCTACGAAGCTTCTCAAATGTTTGGTCTTCTAGCTGAACAAACAAGTCCAAGAATGTAGGCAAAAAGCACTAAGAATACAGAAGTTGTAAAAAGGTATAAGAGGGGTATAAAAGAAAAGGCAAAAAAATCTTCATGGCATCAATAGAAATGGGAATCCAAGCAGAATTTTCCACAATCCTAGAGGTGAAAGGGAAAGGCCCAGTAGAATTAAACACACTCTTACCAGCTGGTTGCATGGCTGGTGTCATGACTAGTACTTTGGTTTTTATGACTACGTTATAAATTCCTTTTTCCATGACAGGGGAACAAGTCAGAGGTAGATGTAGGTCACAGTCAATATTTATTAGAGAATTTACTGATTAAGCTATTGTTATCAACAGAAGTTAACTATTCACACAGTACATTTCCCTCACACAGTTCACTTGCACATACACAGTTACTAGTCAGAGCAACAGTTTAAAAGCCAACCCCAGCTACTTACTCAGAAGCAGCAGTCATATTGATGCATCAGTGGATTGTATGAGAATGGTCCCTCCAAGAGACCTTTTTCTTACCAGCTGTATGAGCAGTCCTGGGACATTTATTTGCATACAGCAGCCTCCACTGCTTCTTGATGCAGTCTGAGCTACACAACCTATTGTCAATGCTAGTGCAAGCTAGTGGCCAAGTACAGAGTCAGCAAAACATGTTCTGAGTTTTTCAGTTCTCGTGGATTCAAAAGGACATCACTGATGGATGGACACAAGCTCTGCAGAAAAGAGAGGCAAAGGAGAAGAGGAGAGGGTATTGCTGAATACATGAAGGAGCAGTTTGAGTGTTGCTTTGGAATAAGAGACAGACTGGGTGAAAACTCATGAATCAGGGTCAGAGAAGAGACCACTGAGGGCAGCACTGTACTCAGGAAGTAAATGAAGCTTCTGTGAAGATTTTTTTTAAGCAACTCATACCAGACTCTGGCTCTTATGGGAGATTTATCTTCTCTTACATCTTCTGAAGGGATGACACACCAAGATGAAAATCTAGGAGGCATCTGGAGGCTGTCAGGGAAAACTTATTACCACATATTTTAAGGGGATCAACCATGATCTTGAACAAGAACTGCTTGGCAATGTGACAATCAATGGCAGCCTTGGCTGTAGGGACAAGGAAACAGTGGAGTTCAAAATCCCAAAGGGGAAGGAGAAAGGTGAATATACAGACCTCATAATCAGAAGAGCAAGATTTGCCTTCCTCAAGGAACTGATACATGGGATCCTGTGGGAGGGATCTCTGAAAGCAAAAAGCTCAAGAGACCTGGCAGGTCCTTAAGGAAACCTTCAAGTGCCAAAACAGAATTATCCCAATACTCAGAAAAATGATCAGATGTTTCAGATGTTTTTCCTAAAAAGGGAACACAGCTAAGCTCCAGTGTAAAAAAGAAGCAAGGGCAAGCTACTAAGAAAAATATAGAAACATTGCCTGGACATGAAGACTTCACACTGGCCTCTGTCCTTAGAGAGAGGATTTAAGAAAAGAACCATCCACAGTGGAAAGCAATAGAGTTGAGTATCTTTAAGAAATATTTAAACATACAGATCCACAGGATCAGGTGATATGCATCTGACTGCTTGCCATCACCACTGTAAAGCTGCTTTACACTATTTTTGAAAGACTGTAGAAATCAGGAGATGTTCTGATGACTGGGGGAAGGCTAATGTAGCATTCGTCTTAAGATCTTGTTGATCTGATCAGATCACAATTTAGTCCCTGGCGATATCAAAGAATGTGTCCTTTTGAAAGCTATTTCTAGGCACAAGAAGGCAAAGAAGGTGACTGGGCATAGGCAGCACGGTTAGACCATGTACACCAAAGTATACCATGGTTAGCATATCCAGTGCCAAATGCCCTTTATGATGAAAGAATATTTGTGGATGTGGGGAGGATAGTGGATGTCCTCCGTCTTTTCTTTAGAAAGGCCTTGAGATGTTCCACCGCTTTCTTGTACCGATGTTGGGACGTTATAGTCTACATAGACTAACTGCTGGATGTTTCTACTCATTTTCAGTGGGATAGAGTCAATTTTCTCCCCAGTAGCTGTGTTTTGGATTTGTGCTGAAAACAGTGTTGGTAGTGCAGGGATGCTTTAGTTACTGCTGAGCAGGGCTTACACAGTGAGTCAAAGGCTTTTCTGCTCCTGACATTCCCTCTTCCAGTGAGGAGGCTGGGGGTGCACAAGACACCCTGGAGGGAAGACAGCCAGGACAGATTTCATCTACTGACCATGAAGATGTTCCAGATCACAGGATGTTGTGCTCAGCACCAAAACTGAGGGAGGTTGGTGGGGCTTGGCTGGGCATTGGTCAGTTGGTGGTGAGCAATTGTTTTCTTTCACATTGTCAAGAAAACATTCTTGGATTTTTTTTTCCTTTCTCTTTGTTGGGGTTTTTTCCTTACTTTTTCCCCCTTATTTTATTGTATTGCTTTTATTTCACCAATGAGTTTTCTTCAATTTTACCCTTTTGATTCTCTCCCCAGAACTGAAGGGGAGTGAGCGACTGCATGGGTCTCAGTTGCTACCTAGGGTTAAACCACAACAGTGGGTTAAAAAACCTGTGTGATTCTTCAGGCTAACTGCATACTGCGTTGTAAAGGAAAAAAAAGACTGCAGCTACTAAGTCAAGGGAAGTGATCAATCACCTCAACTTGGCCCTTGTTAAACCACTCTGAGAGGGGCTCCCCAACACATGGGGCCCCACATTCAGTTTGGGGCCCCTCAGTACATTAAAGACATTGACCAGCTGGTGAGACTTCAGCAAAGAGCCACCAAGATCATCAATGACTGGAGCATTTGCCTTGTGAAAAGAGGCTGTGAGAGCTGAGCTTATTTATCTTGTTCAGAAGAGGCAGCTTCAGGGGAACTTAGGGACCATCAAGAAGACAGAGTCAGACTCTTCCCTAAGGTGCAGTGGGAAAATGAGAAACAGTGCCCATAAACTGAAAAGATGGGATATCCTGACTATACAAGGAAAACATTGTAAATAAGCACTGGAGCAGTTTGCCCAGAGGAGTTACATGAATTCCATCCTTGGAGGTTTTCAAGACGCAAGAGGACAAAACACTGAGCAGTTATGTCTGATTGTTGATGCTGCTCTGGCCAGGAGGCTGGAGTGGATGAGCATGAGCACCCTTCTAATCTGAATGATTCTGTGAAATATTCTTTTTCCCCTCCATCAATTGTATGCAGAGACAAATCATGGGTAACTCTGTGAATGAAAGTGAACATAACTGCAAATGGAGAGGTTCCCACTCCAATCCATGCAGCAGCAGCTCTGGAAATCTGATCTGGCTTTCCAAATTCAATTCTTACCTTCTTTATAGGTGAGAACCTTAAAAATAATTACAAAAAGCAAGTATTTTGTGAACAGTATCACTTTCCCTTTGCTGACCTCTGAAGTAAACCAAGATTACAATCTGTGTAATTCTAAGATCGCATTGTAGTTGGTAGTTGGATGATCTGCTTCTCACCAGGTTTACCTGCCCTTCAAACAAGAAAAGAAAATCATTCATTAATACTCCCAAAAAAAAAAGTTAAAAAAATGTTACAGTGCAGATACTGCAACACGTGTATCAGACAACGAGGCCCGTGGAAAGAAATATATATATGGACGGATTCTTGATGGATGTTTCAGAGATGTTTATTTCTCCAGCCGCATGGCCGGGGCTCTGCCGAGGAACTGAGGCAATCACGGGACCCGAGGGTCCTTGGCCACACCGGGGAACACAAACCAACCAATGGGGAATGAGACTGACCAGGGGCAGGGAAACCCCGTGCCTCCCCCCCAGGGCCCATCTCCCAGGGCTACATGGCAGGGGGGAGGGCCCCAACAAAAAAAATTAAAAATTATACCAAAATTGTGATGGCAGTCTTGGTAGAATTATCCTCAGTTATATTAGAATTTCAAAGCAGAAGGTATTTTCAGGGTATACCATACTAACGTGGAGTTTACAATTTAAATCATAATTATCTCTGAAAGCTAATTTAAAATCACTGGCATTTCATAATGATCATCCAAAGACATGAAAGTCTGTAAAGCAACTAGGGCTTTCTCAGGCTTTACAACAAGACTACTTTTATTGTAATTATAGCAATTAAGACCCTTCTATTAATAACTTTCTTTTCAGATTAATAAGCCACTTATGCAGTACAATATAAAGAGGCTTCTAATTACAGTGACAACATTGTGATTTCTGAAAACTGTTTAATAAATGTGTGATAAGCAACTGCCAACTTGCATTAAGATGTTTTAGGAATCCTGCATGAACCTGATGTTTGATAATCCTGTTTTGAAGACATGATTTGAATTGCAAATTGAATTTAAAGGAAAATTCAGCATTCTTCTGCCAAAAGGAGTAGAATCTTTATTTGCAGGGCTAAGCAGACCTTTAAAAGCATAGCAGCGCTTGATAAAACAAGCCTGTAATTTGTTGTTAGTTGATGTAGCTGGCCATCTGATGCAAGGCACACTGATGACAGAAAAACTTCTCTTAATAATTTCAGTGGATCAAAATCTTAACTGAATTATCTGGTTCAGACAAGGCATCCCCTCAATAGGAAAGATAGGGTAATTCATAAGAAATTAATAAATATATGTTATTTGACTTAACTAAAATTAGGAAATAATAAAATGTTGAAACTGAGTCTCTACTGAATTACTCCAGAGCAATATACCTATTTCAGGTGTTAATGAAGTTTGTCCCTTGCTGCATATGAAGCTCCTGGATTCTTGATTGTTTTAATTCACTTTTCTTGAAATGTCATATGGATTTAAGGAAGAGTTATTCTTCATATTTTAGACATTAATACCGAGATACAGAAAAATCAGATTTTTCAAAAGATTAAGTTAGCTGACTCCTGAAATTTTTATCCCCAATACATTATTCAGAGTCATGTATCCTTTTCAGGTTACTGAGCTTAGGGTGAATGGTTGCTAAACTACATGGTATTGACAGGTTTCAAATTGAGCTACCAAATTGTGACATGTTTTTGAGAACACAATTTTTCAGAAGCTTATATTATTATTGTAAGAGACTTAAAAATTATAATTGTCTTAAACACTGTTAAGATCACCAAAGGACTTTGCCCACTGTAGCAGACTGTGCAAAGAAGCAACTGCTCATCTAAAACCACCGAAGCCCACCCCTCCAGATACGCCTTCTGGATTTCAGGAAACCTGACTGTGAGTTAAGCTTCCTGACAGGAAATTGAGATAAGATAAAGGCTGTACTATTGTCCAATTATCTCAGGTCTAAGGAGAAGCAAACAAGGCTGGGGGAGGCCACAGCCCATAGACTCATTTGATGAGGCCAGGTTTGCATGCTCTCCTCCTACAAACCAAGTGGGAGGAGGAGAGATTTTGGGGAGGTGGTGACAAAGCCTCTGGTCTGCATAAAACAGAGGAGGTGTAATGCACTGCATCTGTGGGTTCGTGAAGGGTAGCTGCATTTCCCTGAAACGTCGCTGGCAATGGGATCGTTGCGGTGGGTGCAGTAGAGCACTGCAGCAAGCTTGCTCCTTTCACCCACGCGGCTGTCAGGCGCGGATCTCACACACACGCACACTCAAGCCGGATAGCTCACGCGTTACCAGAGGCAAAGAGTCAGGAGGGCTCTTCCACATGGCATTCCGCAGGAGATGGTTTATTGCCGCTCCTGCAGAACGTATCAAAGGTGAAAAAGCATAGACCCCGCAGTCCCAGGGTTTTATACAGGAGCGGAGGGAGCATCAGAGACCAATGATGTGAGGGCACAGGGGTGGTACAAAGGCGGGACTAGGGAATGGGAGCCAATGGAGAAGGTCTGGGGGCACGAAGGGGCACAAGTCAATGAAACAGACCAAGTCCACATAGCACCAAAAAGCCTGACGGGAGAGGCTTTTCATCTGTCACCATGAGGTCAGGGGGTGTTCTTAAACCTCGGAATCAGTCCACCAGCAGGCCCCTGCTATTTTGGGGCTCCTTGGCCCTTCAGCCATCACAATCGCTGGCTCAGCGGCTACAACAGAGGTGAACATCCAC
Source organism: Corvus brachyrhynchos (assembly GCF_000691975.1). NCBI lineage: Eukaryota > Metazoa > Chordata > Aves > Passeriformes > Corvidae > Corvus > Corvus brachyrhynchos. The sequence goes on along the minus strand of NW_008237919.1, from coordinate 997,385 downwards.
CTCTGGAGGCTACAAGCTGAGATTTAGGCCAGATGAGGAGCAGACCCAGCAGAGACAAAATGGTGCTTTTTTTACCATGCCAGTTGTCTTCCTTTATATAAACTGGCCCAGCCGTAAAACTCTCCCTCCCACCCCCTCAAAAGGTCACATTTTCATGGGACATTCAACTGCCATGATGTGAGAGGCAGCTGTCAGGTCTAGAAGGTGTCATAAACCATCAAAGACCCCAGAAGCGCCCCTCATTCCTGAGGCCTTCCACCAGAGGATTGCACTTAATCCACATGTTGCAACAGACTCACTGTTGCAAAAGGCAGTGTTAAACATCCCCCCACCTCAGGGGAGGTGCTTGGGCATTCCCACCTATACCTGAACTATATTAATCCACAGAACTCTTAAGTTTCATGGGACCCCCAACACCAACAAGCTCAGGGTGAAAAGGACCAATGGGATGCCACTGGATCTGCAGGGGTGGTGACTTTTCCTACTTAAGTTGTCTCTCTTTCTTTCTCCCTGTCCCTCCCATCCTCTCTTTTCTATTTCTTTCTCTCTTTCTCTATTTCACATTATATTCACAAAATCTGTACTATTGGCTTTGGCATACGGTCTTACTCACATCTTAATTCACACAGAGGCATCTCTCTCTAATAATCGTAATAATCGTACCATAACAATTATAAGGTTATAATTAAATTCATCTGTTCTTTACTAAAGATGAAAAGAGAAAACCCAGACTTATTTTCTGCAAAAATTCAAGTATTCATTGAACAGACTAGAAATATTAGAATTACAGTTGGATGCACTTTTGGAGGGAATAATCAATTTAACAAAAAAGCAATTTTACATTCTTTAATGGCATCTATGATGCTGGGCTGAACCTGACAAATAAGCTTTCTAAAAAAACCCAAACCAAAACAGCCATTTTCAGGGATCATTTACAAAACCAGGAAAGAAAGATGCATTTTCTTCCCAAAATTTATCCACTAGTGCATAATAAAGTTGTCAGGGAATATAGAAATGGTCCAGTTTATATATTCTAAGTGCGACTTCACTCACAATTATTCCACATTAAATGGAATGGGTAATTATCCCTACGCAGGGGTTTCTCCTTCACAGCAGGGATTCTGCACAGAAATGGATATATTTGAAAAAGCACATTTCTTGTCAAAGCTGTTCTGTTCAGTAAAAAATACTTTAAGTACATACAAGGTGAGACAGAATGTTTCCTTACAGGAAACAGGTTACAGGATTTGTGTGGGAGATTAAATATAAAAATAAAAAGTATTAGACAAGGCTGTCCCATACTTCAAGTACAGCTGAAGGCCCTAAGACTATCCAAGAAGAGATCAGTACACCCACTTAGGTTGTTTGCTGAATGTAGCCACTGATTTCTATTCGAAATGCCTCCAAAATGAGACTCTAGCTGTCAGAACTTTTCAGAGAAACAGGCACAAGAATTTTTAGCTGTGGCAAAAGAAGGAAAAATATTCTTCACTATTCATGTTCTAGGAAACACCTTAATTATCTGGCATTAACAATAAATCAAATCAACTTCTTTGTCTCCTCTAATGTTCCACTCCACACACACACACACACAAATAACAATAAACAGTAAACAAATTTAAAAATAAGAATGGAATGCAATTATGCTGGGTACGATGTGAAGCAGTAAAGCTTTCATCTGAAATGGCTGATGCTTGATAAAGTTATAACAAGCTGAAAATAGACCCTGTACCAGGGAGCATTGGATAGCCTTGGCTCTTGGTACTGTATTTTGTCATTGGTGGAAAAATAAGCAAAGAAATGAATGAAAAAAGCATTTGAGAGGTAGGCACATACATGGACACACTGAATGCTGACTTTCTTTTCTTGTGTACCTTTTTGTATATATTCCCTTAGTAACGGACAAATACAAGATGCTATCAAGTTATATTAAAATGCTTATTTTGAGAATGGAAGGCAAAAAATGGATGAGAAAAGTAAACTAAGACTTCAGTCACTGCTTATAAGGGAGTGGGAAGAAGATGGAAACCAAATAACAGAGCAGCAAAGCATAGAAAAAGGCATACATAGAGAAGAATGAGGGAAATATATGAAAAGCTCTAATCTGATGAACCATGTTGTTCATACAGTTTCTTTTTAATAATGTTTTGTGAATCCTTTAGTCTCTACCAGTAAAGGAGTACAGTTGTTGCATACATAAAACATCTGTGATAGATTGTGTTGTAATGTTTCGTGCCTGCTATACACAGAAAAGAAGAAATACACCATAGAGGCAATGAAGAAGTGAAAAACTTAAAATGAGATACAAGTTCAACAGTTTCGTTTTCCTCATCACTCCTGTATCATATTCTATCCAACAGCTTTTGAGACACAATATACCCATCGTTCATTAGTACTCAATGCTTGAACCAGTGAATGATACAGTTTTCAGTTCTTAGCTTACATACTGTTGTAATTTTACTACTTCCTACTGAACAAGCCAGAATCTAGACAGTACTGTAGTTCAAGACATACAAACATGCTGATAATCTTTGTGACTTGTTTCTTGGTCTGTGGTATGTACAACAGACAGCTTCCCCATGATTCTGTATAGAAGACATGAATTCTAGATAGTCTCCTGAGTAACCAGCCCCCCATGCTTGCCTCCACCTATTCATCTTCAAAGGCTAATCCCTAATCCCTTCTGGACATCGTTTTGTCATAAAGCTGTCTCACAGCTGTATTTAATAGTCCTCCCAATTCTGCTTCTGCAATGACTTCTCTCATTATCCAGCTCCCTCACTTTGAAGTTCCATAAGAACTTCTCTGCTACCAACTACACCATCATGCTTCTCTCCTTCTGCTCTCTCTGGTGTTTGATTTCTTCTACAGCCAGTTCAGGTCTCTAAATTCAGCTCACTAAGCTGACAGAAAACTAAATAATCAAAAGATAAATACATTTCTTCTCGTTCCTGAGCTGAACTGGCTACTCAAGGAATGAGGTAAGAACCAGATATGGCACAAGTAAGGTCATTAGACTGGGCAAAGGGCAGAAATAAAGGAAGAAGTAAAAATCAGAACTGCTGGTTTAGCCAGAAATGGATGTTAGGACCAGATATCTTCTCTCATCGCTCCTCAGCTAAGAGCCACCTTTACTGAACATTTTTTTCAGTAATGTGGAAATGTTTTTATTTCTCCCCCAAAACACATTTTTTAATGGTATGCAAGTCATTAAACCACTTAAAGTCAATTGCACTATGTGGCTGTGTCAAGCTAAAAGCATAGGCAACCTACTTGTAGGACAAGCCTAAGAAAGACCAAAATCAGTAAGCAAAAATAATCATTCACTTGGGGCTGAACTTATGCCTTTGTAGGCTCTTTGTCACAGAAAAGAAATCAGATTTTCTGAAAACTTTTGAAAAATGTTTTTATTGGTTGAAAATGCAGTTTGCTCTGATTCTTGAAACAATGTCACCTGCAGTCCTGCATATCAGATCTCTTGAGCCATGCTTTTCATCTGTTGCAGAGCTAGAAAACCTCTACACCAAAGGCCTCCAAGTCAAACAGCAGAATAAAATGGCCAAAGTGAA
>NW_008237919.1:986412-993779 GCF_000691975.1 Corvus brachyrhynchos | reverse complement strand
GCATTTCCATCTGCTGGATCAGAGCCTAAACTTGTATTTCAATAGAGGCAGCCAATGCTAGACTCACAGCAAGGCCATGTTATTATATGACATTATTATATGAAGAAGGATTAGAAAGTCAGAAGTGGCAAGCCCAAGCAAGGAGTTTACTCATTGTAGTTCAGATAATTGTCCTAATTTAAATTTTTCTTCCTGTACACCATACATACTATCTGAAACTATAAATCATATCCCCTGAGAATAGTCCTTTGACAACCTGTAAGTTACTGAGTAAGATCTCAAGTGGGTACCTTTTTGGCTGGGCTAAGAGTAGGTTTGATCAGTAGAAAAAGCAAGAGTGTTTGATTTATCAAAATGACAGCTTGAAGACCTATGACCTTAATGACAACTTCAGTCCATTTAATGGAAAAATTTGTGCTTGCAGAGCCAAGCCAGAAAATTTTTTCATGGCTCTAAAAGGAGTCTGGTATGCAGAAAGGCTGATGATCAGAGCCTGTTTCCTAAGACTTAACAGGTTTGCTTTTATCAGATGTGGGTGGCAAGTATCACAAGATACTGTAATATGAACAGACACGAAAAGAATTCAATTACCTATTAATGTTCCTTGGCATTTGTAGTCATAAAAGCATGATCTCATATACTGTAACTACTTTCTTTCAATAGCATTAGACATCCTCTCCGCAAGCCTAGGCTGAAGTTATTAAATACACATTATAGCAAAAGAGTTGCTATGATTCTATCCAGATGGTACTTAAATTATCCTTCTCTAGACATATACAATCTTTACGTAAATTGTTAGTAATGGAAAATCTGAGAACCACAGATTCTTTGCTGGAGCTCTCTTGCATGGGAAAGAAGCCAAACAAATGCTCATAACATTATATTGTCAGCAGAGCTGTATAGGAAATTAGTTCCCATTCCACAGTTTTTTTGAGAGTATAAATAAAAAATTGTCTTGCATTGCATTGGAACAAAACCAAGAATGTTCCAAGTGAGAAACCTGAGAGAAACAGCCTTCGCCCTTTATTGAACTAACAACTCCCACAGTGAAAGCCTTCACAATGGTTACAGTTTTCTAGTCTGAGCTAGGCAAACCAGCATCAGATATTGGTCTTCTGCAAGTCATGTAAATACCTTACCCATAATGAAATGGAAATTGTTTTCCTGTGTTCTCTATTGTGGTCAAAAATGCTATTCCTAGTGTTTGCAGAAAATTTTGATTTCAAAGAACTGCTCTGTTGTCATGACAAAATAAAAAACTGTTTGTCATAAAATTTCTAAATAACCATAATTTTCAAAATTTTGCCTCTGGATATTGAGTGACCTTTAACATAATTCACAAAAAAAAAAAAAATTATTGATTTAGATGAAGTCCATGTAGCTAATAGATAAACATCAAATTTTTGATCTCTCTTCAGGTGGAAAATACAAGTATGTAGACAGCTGTTCCAAATCAAAGTAAACCTGTTTCTTTTGTACCAGGGAGCCCAGATCTGGACACAATACTTCCAATATGGCCTTATCAGTGGATAGAGAGGAAGGATCACCTCCCTCAAACTGCTGCTCAGGGTATCACATGCTTTCTTTGCCACAAAGGCACATTGCTAGTGCATGATCAACTTGGTGTCCACCAACACCCCCAAGTCCTTTTCTGCAAAGTTGCTTTTCAGCTGCTCAGCCCCCAGTGGGTAATGGTACCTGGGGTTGTTCCTCCTCAGCTGCAGGACTCTGCAATTCCTGTTGAATTTCATGAGGTTTCTGTCAGCCCATTTCTCCAGCCTGTCCAGATCACTCTAGATGGCAGTAGGACCCTCTGTTACACCCACTTGTTTTGCATCATCAGCAAGCTTGCGGTGGATACACTCTGCCCCACCACCCAGTAATGAGGATGCTACTCTCATCTACCAAGCCAGTCATGGATGCACCTCAGGATCATATCAGGTTGGTCAATCGTGACTCGGTAAATCCATGCTGACTACCTTTGTCCTTTATGTGCCTGGAAATGGTTTTCGGGATTAGTTGCTCCATCACCATCACAGGGATAAAGGTGAGGTTGACTGGCCTGTAGTTCCCTTGGTCCTCCTTCTCCTGCTTTTTTTGAAGACAGTAGTGACATTTACTTGTCTCCAGTCTTCAGGCACTTCTCCCAGTCACCATGATGAATCCAAAATTATCAACTGGTCTCACAATGGCATCATCCAGCTTTCTTGGCAGTCATGGATAGCTCCCACTAGGACCTATAGACTTACATATGTCCAGTTTGCTTGTGTATGCCCTGACCTGATCTTCTTCCGCCAAAGGTATGTCTTCCTTGTTTCAGTCTCTTCCACTGGTATTTGGGATTTCTGAAGGCCAGTCTTATTAGTAAAGACTGAGGTGAAGACGGCAATGCCTTTTGCATATCCCATGTCACCAGGGCCACTTCCCAGCAGCATGTCCACATTTCCCCTACTCTTCCTTTTGCTACTTGCATACTCAAGAACTTTATCTTGCTGCTTTTGACATCATTTCTCAGGTTCAGCTACAAGTGGAGTGTGGCTTTCATAGACATATCTTTTCATGCCAGACAGTGCCTCACTATTCCTCTCACATTACCCATCCCTGCTTCCACCTTCTATAAACTCTTTTTTCATGTTTGACTTTTGCCAAGAGCTCCTTGTTCATCTATGAATGAATTATCTTTGGAAACTTACTAAACAAAAAGATTTTCAAAGAACAAAAAGTGCATCTCTGGCTTTACTCAGTATTTTTCTGATACCATACATTTAATTTCTTATAATTTATAATACATTTTGAGTAGGTGCTTGAGAAGGTGTTGAGTAGGGCTTGTTGGCTAAGTAAATTTACCTCTATTAGAGATTTAATAATGCAGGATCCTTCTTCAGGTTGTAGCTACTGATGTTGTGACTGGGACTGAAAACCAGAGATGAAGTAAAGAACTAGCTCCCTTCCCCAGAACATAATTTCTGAGTTATATCCCGTAATTGACTTAGAAACCTAAAAGTGACACATTTACTTTCTGTGCCAGGGGACCTAAAGCACACAGTTCATGAAGCAGTCCCATCATTCGGAACAGACTCCAAGCCATGAAGCACACTGAGGAAAAAAGAAACGATAGTCAGCAAACTGCTGTCTCTCAACTTAGCTGAATCACACATACTTGATAGAAAATAGCTCTGTCTGTTGGGAAACAGAGACTCCTTCTATCCCAATTTTTTCAAAGAATGGAGCACAACTTATTCTTTCCTTTTAGAAGAGGTTTTTCTTTTATTGTTTTCTCCCTTTCTCTTTATGTCCCTAAAACTGTGCACAAAGTAGAATATACAGGTTCAAGTTCCTCTTCTGATTGAAGGCAGCTTTGATTTTCCCAGCAAGTGCCATAATCATGAAGCTACAACACATTTTTCCACCACTTTGCTTTGCCACTGTTTCAAAAACTGAAAAGTCACAGGGATAATCAGGGAGAACAAGAAAAAGCATGACTGTAGCCTGTGTTAAGGTTTCTTTGGATAACAAGCCCTCATTTGTAAAACTGTAAGTTTACCCAATATCTGGCCAACGTAGGCTTTGGGACTGCATAGCCATGTAGACAGATCTACCCTGTCACTATTTCAGTGGAGCACTTTTTCTTTTCTGTACACTTCAAAAGTATAGTTAGTACATCTTATTAAACTATGCAACCAAAGTCTGGTAGCGAGGCCACAGCCCTAACATATGAAAGCTGTAGTTTGATTCCCCATCATGCTGAGAAAAATCTTACAACTTTGTATTCTGACTTGGGGGAAGGTCCACTATCTACTCAGGCTTTATAGAAAAAGTGGTGCAGAACCCCTTTTTTCTATATTCTTTTACAAAAGCTACAGTTATTACTGAACTTCACAAGGTTCTTAAATCAGCCTCTATTTCACGCATGGTCTGAAATTCCTAACATAATAAGCCTCTCTGAAGAGTGAAATACAGTGAAGTTTAGTCTCTAGATTTTGCATGGACCAAGCATGAAATAATTATCAAAATTACTGTGTCAATATTAACATCCACAGTATCTGAAATCTGAGACATTAAAAAACAAAAGAATTAAAGTACAATGGAGAACCAACTATACGCTTACCTGGTAACCAGATAATCAGTAATACCTCCAGACTTACAACTTTTGATTTCTGCACCCAAATTCCCTTCTGGGTTTTTATCAGACCTGGCACAGGGCATTTCATGTAACATTCCTTTGTTTATTCAAATGGATACAGAAAGGCAAATGTTATTTCTTTCTCAAACTGAAATGTTTTTTAAACTGAATTAGTGTATTAAGCCACTTTGACACAAGACAGACTCCTTATATTTATATTACACTTCAGATTATACTTACAAAAAAAGATCTTAAAAGCACAGTGTCATTACTTCTAACATATAAAGCACTGAGTAAACAGCAAAACTAGAAGAATTTAACTGGAAGCTAGTGTCAAGTATTTGCTTGAAAAGTTTAAACAGAAGAACTGTTTATTAAATAACAGCTTTACTGGAAACAAATTTTCAGCATTGCTAAGCTATTATGATACCTTCCATTTGAGGATGGACATATAAATCCCCTGTATAATCTACATATCTAATGTTTGGAGAAACACAGTTATGTTTGTCATTATGATATCTGAGTGCAAAGAAATTTGTAAAACCAGGAAAATTATCTGACAGACCATCCACTCTCTGCTGTCCATGCTCCCAGAAACGTATATGGTAGAAGTATTAGCCTTTTCCCATCTTTTACCTGTTGGGTTCATGAACGTTGCTGTGGGAAAGTTAGCGCTGGGATACATTGTGCACTTTCCTTAGAAAATACTAATATTTAAAACAGGTATTTGATAGTTCCCTGCCAATTATAAGAAAGCCCAGCTCTGTGCCCTGACATATCAATGCTGCACTCCTGGCAACTTCAGAATCCTTAAGTAGAAGAGTTATACCAGACCACATTCACGGAATAGGAAGTTATTTCTGCCAGGCTAGTTAAAGCCATAGAAAACACAGAAAACAGTTAGAACCTTAAAATGTATTCTTTATTGATCCAGGTCTCAGAGAAAATGTGTTGTAACAGCTATCTGCTGTTTGCAAATCAGAAGTTTTATATTACTGTCTGCATTTTCCATTATATACATGAATTTGTAGGCTTCATATATGAATTTGTAGATAGGAAAGATTACTGTATTCTGGTACTAAATGACACAATTGAAATATGCACAAATCACAACTAGAGCATCCCCAACTCAAGAAGTTTAGGAAAAATATAAGCAAATGAAATTATTATTAACTGAGCAGTGTCATAGCTTAGTAGGGAAAAAAAATTATATTATCAAAACCATTATTATGCTGTTGTACCCAGAGAGATAAGGATAAGAAAAATATGCTTAAATCATAGAAGATTTTCTTTCACTTTTTTTTTGTTTCCTAGAATGAAAATATGCTGCTACATCCATTCCCATACAAAAAGCATATAATGAGGACTATGATGGTTTCACTTCTCTGCTTAAGTTGGTCAAAGGTACCTAGCTAGTCTTAGTAATTGCTGGCATTCGACAGCACATTCACTGAACAGGAACCATCTCCTGCTTATTCTTTTGATTTTAGACTGAGGAAGTTATGAGGCTTGATGGTATTCAAACTATATGGTCCCAGGTACCCCAACATCAGGCACTCTTAACTTCCCCTTGTCTTTCAACCCCCAAACCAGCAGGAAGTAACCACTAAACCAAACAAAACAGAATGAGAACCAGAACTGAAAAACAAAATTTCAAACCCAACCAAACAAAATACATGCAACAGCTCTCATTATTCACCTCTATTAGGGAGACACACACTAAACACAGCACCATTACCTGGTGGACTATGTTCTCATTTTTTCTAATGCTACAGCTTGAATCCACTCTCTCTTAGTTTTGTATTGAACTTCTTGGCCAAGGTCTGCTGCATAGATTCACCTGTAGGAGCTGTTGGCCCATGGCATACACCATGATGCCAGTCATAGCAGAAAAGTCAGGGTTTTGCTTGTATATGTTAACAGATACCAAACAGACCTGGTCTCATTTTTGCTTTGTTGGAAACATCTTTCAATAAGTGGTGTCAGACAAAAGTATTAAACACTGAAATGTAAGTATCTCTGGCCCCTGGGGAAGAAACAAAATGACCTAAGATCTACTTGAGAAAAGCTGGTATGTGTGGAGAGAAAACATTAGATTCTGCAAATGAATGACAAAATTATCTATCAAATTATTCACCACCACTTCCTAGGGTAGCTATAAAGTCTGTATGAATGTTTGCTACTTTTTCCAAAGATAAAATAAATATGAAACATTAAAATATTTATGGAAATATTCAGTCTTGCAAATGCTTCATTTTTCTGTCATTTTGCATTACATATACATCATAGGTAAAAAAATATTTTATACTGTCTGTGACATCCCAGGACTGAATACACGCATAAGAGTTTGGACTGAGATCAGAGTCTAATTTTTTTCCACCGGCAAGTAGGTGCAGGCTGGGACCCAGCCCTTGTGGGCGCGGCAAGGACTTCCTTGTGCGCGGGAAGCCGCCGGGAAGTCAGGAGCAGTCTCGGCTAGGCGGGGCACGGCAGGACCTCGCCCGCTGCTGCCTCCTGCTCCTCCTCGTGCCAATAAATCACAGAAGCATAGAATTGTTAGCGTTGGGAGGGACCTCTGGAGATCATCTAGTCCAATTTCCCTGACAAGGCAGGGTCACCCAGAGCAGGTGGCCAGATGGGTTTTGAATGCCTCCAGAGAGAGAGACTCCACGACTTCTCTGGGCAGCCTGTTCCAGTGCTCTATCATCCTGTGTGAAAAGGTTCCTCCTTACAGGTGAAACTTTCTGGGTTTTCTGTGTTTCTGTGGTTTTTTCCACGTTCTGTCACTGTGCACCACTGCAGAGAGCCAGCCACCATCCGACTGACACCTGCCTTTGAGATACTTATATGTGTTAATGTGATCCCTTCTCAGTGCTCTCTAGACTAAACAGGCCCAGCTGCTGCAGTCTCTCCTCATAAAAGAAATGCCCCAGACCCCAAATGACCTTTGTGGCTCTCAATTGGACCCTCTCCAGCAGCTCTTTGTGTTTCTTGTACTGAGGAGCCCAGAACTGAATACAGCACTCCAGATGTCGCCTCACTAGGGCCGAGTAGAGGGGCAGGACCACTTGCTGGCCATACTCTTCCCTATGCACCCCAGGCTACCACTGGCCTCCTTGCCTCAAGGGCACACTCGGACTATAGCCCGAGATTTCCTCTTTTCTTTTCCTTCGGGAGGCTCCGCGTTTGCAGGTATCTATACCCGAAGGCGAGAGGCTGCACCAGCGGCGCCTTCTCCGTGACC
>NW_008237919.1:983146-986116 GCF_000691975.1 Corvus brachyrhynchos | reverse complement strand
GCTCTTCCTGCCCGGCCCCCGTCGCAGAGGTGGGAGGCAGGAGAGCTGCCTGCCGGGGACCTTCCGCTGCCCCGGTGCCCATAGAGCCGGGCTGCCTCGCTGCTCCCGACCGTAGGTAGTCGCCGCAGTCGGTGCCCCAGGTGGGGACGTACCGCTGTTCTGTCATGCAAGTAAAACATGTGTTCGGTCCCCCCAGTAAACCCCTGAGACCTGAGAGTTGTTTTCATATATGTACCCTGTGTATGTAAGTATGAAACTTAAATTACAAGCAGCCAAGACTCTGTCGCTACGTTAGTGATTATTTTCTGACCTGTGATGTGACTGACTCCTTACAAGTGTGATGTCAGCCTTCCTATGCATTACCCCCTTGAGCAAGAAGCCTGGGGTTGGTTTTTCTTTCTTTTTAAAGGCGTATTGACTAGTTAGTTGCGTCAGACTGGCAAGAAACAAAAGGTAAGTAACAGAAAGCAATGGGTAATCCAATTGTATTAAATCTCTTTCCAAAACTCACAATTTAAAACTTCCTATGTAAAACTGACTTAAGGTGGGATATTCATAGGCCTCTGCTTCTAGTTGTTTCACAAATTAAATGTAGTGCTAAAGCACTGACTTTTTTAAATTAAAAACTTATTTGTAGTATCTGTTTTGATACTATATGATATGGGAAAAGGAGCTTTATATGTGAACATGAGTTAAATCTGTACATAACCTTCATTGATATATGAGAACTAGTCTTTTGAAATGCATGTTGTATGAACGTGTGTGGGGTTTATTCCTCAACTGTTTTATTTAAAGGTAGCAACTTGTTTTAAAATACACATATGCATTTTTGTATACCTATGTGCTTTTCCAGCTTGCAGGCCAGAAACTGACTCGGGAATGGAAGTAGTTGTTTAGTGTGGAAGGCTACCTGTTAAGGCTGAATCCTAGCAATGGTTAGCCTTGAGCTACAGCTTGCTTCAAGTGATGTCAGCACATGATAGTGTCACTTGGGTGAGGATCCTGCTTTGGAGGAACTGCCTGTATCAACCCCCAGTCACTAGGCCATCAGTGAATAGATGGGTGTAGCTAAGTACTATCGCTGTCTTTAGAAGCTCGTTGTGTGCACAGGGTTGCTCCTCTTGTGTGACTCCTTGTATGTAATGAAAATCAGCTTCTTGAGTAGATTTGCTTATATTTACTAAGCACGATTTCAAACTGAAACTTACTGGCATCACAGAGCTTGTTTGCTGGAAGTTTATTGAAATCCAGGAGGTGAGAGACACATATTTGTGGAAGATAGAGCAGTCTAATTCAGAATTTATTCCTCTAAAGAGAAAATAAATATGGGGTGTGAAATGACTGATAAAATTCTGCTGATAATGGAGTCTTGGTTTGAGTGAACTTGTAGTTGCTGAACGTCTGCTTTAAATTGCACTGTAATTATTGGGTAGTTGTGTGTGGTTTAAATTTATTTTACTATTTTTGTCATATTTTTCTTCGCTCATCTTTTACTTTTCTCCTTTATCAACTTCGAAGATTCTGAAGACTTTTCTGAGCCTGCTCAGATAGACACAGAAGCTACAGCTGCAAAAGAAAACCAGCAAAGCTCTGTTTATTGAAAGTAGTTTGTATTTCTATTCTGTTCTGCTTTAATATTAATATGCAGAGATGTCTATGATTTGAAAAACTTCACATTTTCTCTGTTTCTACTCTATGTATATTCAGAAAACTATTTCTGTTATTGAGCTGTTTCCCCTGCCTTGCTCTCATCTTCTCCTCATCTTTTTTTCTCTTTGTAACTTGGGTGAAGCTTATTTCCCAAGAGAACAGAAGAGTATCTGTTCCGAGGGAGAACTGGGAAGCTTTGCTAGGCACCAGAGAGTTTGGTACAAAATTCTTCTTTTTTGACTACCAAGATTTATTTAACCAAAACTTCTTAGATTCTGTACACTGATTAGAATAACAGTTCATGTCAACTCTGGAATAACTGTGTATCTTCTTTTTCTGACCTTTAATTCCAATTCTCAACCTGTTTGTTTTATTATCTTTTTGCTTCTCTCTTTTTTGTCAACTTCCCTCTTTCTTGAAGGGTGGAAGAACATTCTGAGAAGTTTCCAGTCAAGTTTATCAAAACCAGTAAACTACTTGGCTTTTAGAAGAAACTTCTCCTGAGGTGGAGATGCCTGTGTCAGGGTTTCTGTCAGCAGCAATGGGTTGCTTTACCACAAGTTGTAGTTCTCACGTTTTTTTGTCTTGCACCCTGCACCAAAATAGCTTAAATCCTCCTACAAAATGTACTTTGTACTTTATGTAGCTTTCCATTTTGTAGTGACTTGTATGTATTTATTGCCTGGCAAATAACGTGGTAAACATTATGGACTGCTGAGTGGCTAACCTGCCTGTTGGGTTGGAAATTCCTAGAATACTGGGGTGAAGAAAGCAGGAATTGTCATGTTGTCCCCAGATAAGTAATTCCATTGCTTTTTTGAACTCTTTAAGTTTGAGTTTAGATGTTGTCTATTCTGTAGTCCTGGTCTTCAGCAGAGCAGAAGGAAATGAATGCCTGTTGGAGCAGCATGCAGTGTGGAGGCTCAGACACTCAGCTGATGCTGTAGAAAAGCTTCTTCCCCTGCCTGCAACTGCTAATTTATAACTGTATAGAGTAATATATTAGGGTGTTTTTTGTTTCTGGAAAACTTGATAGATGAAGCTTCCAAGGTGACATTCCTAAGATTTCTCTAAGTGTCAGTAATCCATGAGTCCCCTATTCAGTTCTGAGCTTCTGTATTGTCTCTTTGGAAAGCTGCTACATACATTTATATCTACATGTCTAGATTTGTATAAAGAAAAAAAGCACTCAGAGAAAGTCTGTTTTCCTTGTTGGTACCAGGTTTGGTGGGTTTTTTTCTCCAAATGTAGCAGTTCTAGCACAGTTTGTCTGAATGGAATTGCTTCCTTCCAGTGGAAGACTGCTAGGACTCCAGCAAT
>NW_008237919.1:909057-983115 GCF_000691975.1 Corvus brachyrhynchos | reverse complement strand
CCCCAGCAGTCTACGTTTACGGGAGAAAGAAATCCCCCCCCCCCTGCCACAATATCTAACCCATCCTTTCAGCAGTGGATACCTTATATGTTTGCTGCCTCGTGACAGGAAAGCACCAGTCCTGTTTAACATACCCTTCTTAAGGAATCTTAAGGGCACAATTACTTGGGTCAGACTTTTAATTTAAGTTCTACTATTTGGTTTCTTTCATGTCTTGTAAAACTCATCTTGCTGTCTTAACAAGTGGCCAAGGCAACCAGTACTACCTTGTAACCAGATGTCTTGCTTGATCTGAATCCTGGGCTCTGGACAACTGCAGCCTGCCAGAAACAGAAAATTTCAGCATGAACTTTCTGCACTGAGCAATGTATGTGCAGAACATATGCAAATGTGTGAAATAACGTGTAACTTTTTTGCAGTCAGTTCACCATGCTTTTTATACATATTAAATGACTGGCAAACATCTAGGCAGTGAATAGTGTCTTTTTGGCTGCCTTGTGAATACTGAGACCTTCATGGTCTGTTACAATTTCCCTTTCAAGGGGATGGGGAGTTTAAGGGCAACTGTACAATTTTCTCCTTTTTTTCTCGGAAGAGATTGGATTTGCTCTTGCATTTGAGGATCATGAAGATAGTGTTGTGTATAAAAATATTGCACAACAGAGCTGAAGGCTAAAAACAGTATCTCCAGCTTGAAAAGTACTTGTGAAAAAAACAGACCACTGCTTCTCCCAAATACAATATGTGCTGTGTTCTCAAACCTTGCTTTGAGGCTATAGGGAAAATGAAGATTTAATGCTTTGTGTTGAAGACTCTAGCAGAACTTTGTTCTAGAAGTCTGGATTCCTGCCCTGTCTGCCACCTCTGAACTTGGTAAAATGAATCAGTAGGTCACGGTCCTGCTTTTCATCCCTGCTGGCAGCATGGTCTCATGCTTCACTAGAGAAAATAAGAATCTGGCAGTGAGTCTGTTCCATATAAACTTTCACAGTATAATACTGGCTTTATAAAAAGAACTTTGATTGTGATGGAGAAGGGGCCAGGCAGTTTGGGGGGAAGAGATGCAACTTCTCTAAAGTGGAATTTGTGCATGGTTATTTTTCTATGGTGTGAGACTTAGTTTGTTCTGTTACAGTTGCAAAACCAAACACAGAGTGCTTTAGACATTGCTAAGTCAACAACTGTAATGATCTTTGATAAGTGAACGGTGAATAAAGTATGTATAGGAGCAAAGTCAACTTTTCTGTGTTTTGCAAAGCATGATTTAGTAATGTCTGCTGGGCTGCACTTCCTGTTGAGGTCACTGTTTGTTTTGGTGTTACTGCTATGGAAACCCATTATAGTAGATCTTTTCTGCTGTTTCATATGTACAGTAAGATCAAGGAAATGTACTTTCATTCAGGAGTGAGTTTTGCCTGCAAGTAGAAGAATGAAAACATTTATGAAGATGTGAGAGGAACTACCTCAGTTTTGTTCACATGGAAACTAAGTAACTGCTTCCTGCATGTGCTGTGGGGTTTGAGGGTTTTTCCCCCATCAAAATTAAAAAAAAAATTTTAAATTTTGTGATGAGTTTTTTGAAACACCTGTCTGAATCCACACCTCTAGTTATTTTTTGTTCAGTATCCCTGGATAGAAGCTTGGCAAATATGGCAAGGCTAAATTAAACTTTTTGACTTTTACTTTTTTTTCCTATGGCAAAAGTACTCCCCAGGTGTCTGACTATAAAATATCATGAAATGCCTCAAGAGAAGGTCAAGAAACTCTTTGAATGCAGGACTGCGTGACTTTTAAGATCAGATGGAGCTTTCTTGGATAGGGTATAATTATAAGCCAAGTATTTTACAGCAAGGGGGAAAATTAGCTTACTTTGAGTTACAGTATTCTGTCATAAAAGTAACAAAGATCTGCTTCTGCAGTTGTTCCTGGAAAAAAGAAAGAAGTGTTTCTATTTTCCTCCAAGTAAGTAATAATAATGGTGAGTAGCAATTGTCAATGAAACTTGATTGGTAAATGTTGCTTAAAACAACTTTTTTTACTTCAAAAAAGTGTACTGAACATGTCATGCAAATTACTGTCTTCTTCCTGGCAGATACAAAGTTTATAGATATTTACATCTACCCCCTTGTAACTGTAATGTAGTGTATTTTAAAGTTGTATTTTACAATCTATCCTAAATAGATATGCATGTTTAATTTATATATAACTAATACTTATGAGCATGGGATGTGTGTGTGTATATATATACATATATATGTGCATGGTGTTTTATAGAGGTGTGTATGTACAAAACCCCCTAATACATAGTTTTTGCTGATGACCAAAATTGGTGGGGTTCTTTTAGGGCCTGGTGACCTTCAGGAAGAGTAGGGCTGCTAAGATGAAAGCATGTCACACTTGTTACCTAGAGTCTTAAAATTAGTACAGATCAGGGGAGTAAGGAGGCTTCTGTCCTGACATTTCCAGAATATACCTGATCTAACTTGTACTCCAGTACTGCTGTGTATGTGTTTCTGGTTTTGTTGTTTTGGTTTGGTTTTTAAGTCTGCCTAACTCTTTATTTGTGCCTTGTTTTCAGTCTGAGGTTGTCTAGCTACAGCTTTTAAAAGCAGAAAAAAAGCAGCACTTTCCTGCATGACTAAAGCTCCTAAAAAATGAATATGTAGGTGTCCAGGCCTGCGTCTGAAAACCTAATATTAGAGGATGCAACTGGGTAAGAGTGCTGATGTCAAAACAAATACATGGAGTATTATGAAAATGCCTCTGCAGTACTGGATGATGGATAGTGTGGTATTGGAGGTTTAGAGATAGTGTTACAGTGTGTGTCAGATGCATGCAAACTAAGCTAGTGTAATGCTGCACTTTGTGAATAAGGAAGGCTTGTTTTCTGTCCAGCTGAGCTAGCTTTAATAGTTGTTAGGCTTTTGAAGGTACACTATGTAGCAGAGTTCTTAAATATTTAAATTCTGAGCTATTTGATATTTAGTAGAAGATATCACAATAAAATAAATTCCTGGGACTTATGTATTATCAGGCAACTGCAGCTCCTTGATTTATTCTTCTACCTGTCCTGCCCAAATATTTTTCAAATATTTTTCTTGGATGCAATCACTTTTTGGCATCCTTCTTTCTGTGCAAAATGAACTTCTGTACCCAGGCTTCTTAATTCCAGTCAACTTTTCCCTAAATGAAAATGCATATTAAAAAACCCCATGTCACATTTGCAATCAATTTTATTAGACATGTCAAAAACAAATACAGAGTGGTTCATGGGATACTGTTCTTCATTACGGATCTGAATTTTTTTTTTTCTTCTCATACAGTGTCTGTCAAACTCTTATAAGAGCATTGTCCAGATATTCATATGTCTTTGGCAGTGGTTTGTTCTTTTTTTCATTATGGAATCTTAAGAAGTAGCATCACTCTTCTGTTTTTAAAGATTAAATGTTGTAACCTATTTTAATTTTCAGTTTGTTGTGTTTCCTTGCTAGAGAAGACTTCTGATGGTACAGAATGGTACAGATGCAAGATCAGGTCTCAGCAACAGAGCATGCATAGCAATGAGATTTCTCATGGGTTTTTTGGGATTTTTTGTTTGTTGTTCTTGCTTTACCTTCCCTTTTTTAAAAATGCCTAAAGCACATTAAGATGTACTAGAAATCTGTTGTGCTATACAGGTGTTTTCCCACTCAAACATCCAAATAGATCAACAGTTAGGGAATCTTCAAACCAGAACATTCCTAGCATTTTATGGTAAATCCAAGAATAGCTTTAACATGGATCACTTCAGTTCTGTGTTTGGAGCACTGAAGAGCACAGGAGAAAGATCTGCAAAAAGGATAGTGAAGAAGATTTAGTTCTAATCTGAGCCTCACTGTTAATTGTTGCAATCCATTCTCACTGTATAGCCACATGCTTTCAAATTCTGGAGGGATCTGTAACATTGGAAAGGTTTTTGATCTTTTGCAGAGGCGAAGTACCAGTGTGATGTCTTACTGTCTGTTGCAGGGTGAAGCTCACCTGTTTGGTGGTACAGGAGTCCTCTTGGGGTGAGGAAGGAAAAGCAGCTGAGGCCTGAGTTAATTCTGGTCTCTGGGTGGGACTGAGGAGATAAGAAATCTTCGATAAACTTAAGAATAAACCCTTCTGATAAGTCAGGTTTGAACTATTTCATAGGAACTGCTGTTTCTCTTGCACATCTGAACAAACTCTTAGACACTTGAGTATGATCATTTGAGTTTTTAAGATGACAGTAAGCTTGTGTTCATGACTCCTTACTGTAAAGTCAGCCAGCTTTTGTCACTGGATTCCAGTCTGAACTGAAATGGGGCAGTTTTTCACTAATTGTCACTTGGCTGTAACCATTTAAATTTTTTTGCCCTTGAGTATTATGTAATCTTGAAAGCAGCATGCAATGGGAGATCTCAATCATAGTTACATCATCTTCTGTGCTCAGGCTATTTAAATCTATATTGGGTATTTCAGTAATACCAGATGGGTTTGGTTAGCTTCTGCTGTAAAATGAAAATTAATGGTGGTAGACGGACAGGAACCTTCTTCTGGCACTATTTCAGCTGACCTATCTGTGCCATTTCTCCCATAACTCCATTTTTGGGGAAAATGGGTTCCCTCCTGTTCTCAGGCATGCATTACCTCTGCTGTGCTCAGCGTGCTCTGTATCTCTTGAGTGCTTCAGCTTGGAGCTGGCCATGTTCTACGTGGGGATAGACATGGGGATAGATACGGGTAGCAGTAAAGAAGCAGCACACTGCAGTTTTAGGCTTTCTGAATTTCCTAAACTGCAGCTGAATTGGCTGCTGAAGAAGAAAGTGACTTCTGAGGCTGATGCTTCCTTAGAGCTGAAGGATGTCCTGTTACAGGACTCTGGAGAAATGTGTAATGCACCGATTTCTAGATAACAATAGCCCACAGTGCTTTTGAGTTTGGCTGGTTTATATCTTAATTTTTGGCAAGCAGCCATGTAGTTTCTCTGTCAGAACAAAGGTTGAGGCTGTATGTGCATCTAGAATCACATCTAATCTGGTTTTCAGTGTGCCTCTCAGTCTTCAGCTAAACCTTTTCCATAAGGTGCCCAGACATCCCTTCTTTCTATTTCACAGCAAACTGAAAAACCTGTTTCAAAAGAAGTTTCATTTGCTCATTCATTTGTCTCAAGCTGCACAATCATTTACATAATGATGTGCTCATTATTTCTAGGGAGGGAATGTAGAATCCTGTATTTCTGAAGAAATCTGCACTGACACTGCTGGCTGTGAAAGTGCAAGTAGACTGGCTGGTTGTTGTCCCTGTAATCTGGAGAGAGAATATGTTCTGGGTGGAGCATTTAGATAACACGTATTTCCTCTCCTTAATTTGTTTCTGAAGAGGGTTTTTTTTTTAGCTGAAAAGAAAAACAAAAACTTAAATGTTAGGAGGCTTGTAAATTATAGCTAAAATGGATTTTGCAATCTTTTAATATTTCTTACTTGAATATCAGATTGTTTTGGGAATTCTTGAAATGTCAAGGTTATTTCTCTGTACTATAAAACAGTATTCTCTAAACAAGTGATCCTCTGTTTCCAAATCTTGTAATTACAGTACTAAGGAGTTTATCACTATTTCTCTTTCTTCTCATTCCACTCTTTTTGAAGGAAGGGATAGCCTGAGCATAAAGAAATAATGCCAGTTTGTAACTGAAGTAGCAACAAGAGAGAATAGGTTAATGGTGTCTTTTTTTTGGGGGGGGAGAGATGGGGGTTTTGGGGAGTTTTGTTTGGTTTAGGGCAGTTCAAGCATATTTTAACAGCTTTTTAGAGAGGATGACTTTAGAAACCAGAGAAACAACACTAAATAAAAAACAACCTGTCTCTCCTTCCTTCTTGCCATTCCCCCCCTCCCCCCCCAAAAAAAAAGGCAGTTGTCTTGTGTTGGTTTAGCTTCCTTTTTCCCTTTAGAAAACATCCTGGCCAACATCTTGTTCTCTTTGAGTGTGAATTGAGAGGAGTGCTCGTTTTTTTTTGTGGTACGTAGTGGCTGTGCATGCATATGGGGATCTCCAGATTGCAGATGAGAGGACTCCTATAAATGCCCATCTTCAGTGGAGATGAACTTTTATTAACCAGTTAGTATATCAAAAGTGTGGCTGATGAAGAAACCTAATCTTTTAAGTTATGTTTAGCTTACATACCTACTGGTAGACTTCAGGTTAGCACCTGTAACATGTGAACTTCTTGAGCCCCTAGGTTGATGAAGATGTCACCAGGATCACAGCCAGCTTGTATTTCATCTTGCAGATATGCAAGAAACAGTGTTATGTCCTTCCCTGCAGTAGCTTAATAGCTGCCAGCATACGTCTTTTGTCTAAATAGATCACAATCTTCAGGAAAGTTTTCGTCAGGGATGTCTGATGACTGTTGAGGCAGTGATCCTTTAAATTATAAAATCACTGAGAAAATGCCATTTGCTGCATTTTGCTGTGTGTTCTGTATTAAACAAGTGGTTTGTGAATAATCTTATCTTTATTTTGGACAAACAAGTTGAAAGTTGATCTGGTTTATATCCTTGTACAAACAACAATAGTAGTATGATTTTGCTAAGTAAATGGCAAACTTAATAATAAAACTGTATCACCACATCTAATTAACTCTGACATTGTGTTGTTGTTGCCAGGACAAAAATTAGTACCAGAAGTTGTCAGTTCTAGCTCAGTTTCCATTCATGGTAAAAGCCAAACTGCAGGTGAGCTGTTTCTACCTACAGCTCGTTGGGAGCGCTGCTTGTGCTGCCTGGGGGTGTGGGGATGGGTTCCTCTCTGCGTGTTGGGCATGAGCCTGCATACCCAGCTGTGGCCACATTTCCATGGTCCTTCATGTGTCTCATTTGAGAGCAGTGTTCCTCAACGGTTTAAAGCTCTGGAGTGAGACATTTGAAATTTACTGCGTTATATGAATGCATAAGTTATCGTGCTTCATATTTGTTTTTCACCTCATACTTCAGGTGGCTGTTACTTGGTTAAATTTGCTGATGTGTTGCTATGTTGTGTGAATACCTAGCCTTTACTGTGCATTGTTTTTTATAGTCTCTCATATTTCCTCTGCTAAATGAATTGGTCATCCATACTTTTGAAACCCTTTGCATATCACTTCTGGTCATTGCTTTTGCTTACTGTGGTGTTTTTCTTTCCCCTCAGAAAGTAAGCTGGTATGAGTCCAGCTGAAATGTAATTGTACAGGGTATATGCTACTCTCAGTTACTATCAGAGTAGCCTCAAATATACTCAGAAATATTAGACATACCACTTAGTTGTTTCCTTTATTCCAGGTTAGTGCATATAAATGTGGGGTCTGTTTATTTCTTGATCTCCTGTATTTTGCCAAGTCATATACTGTAAATCACTTTGTCCAGACAGCTGGATTAAATTGACTTGAGATCTTCTGGCCTCACTACTGTGGTTTCACAGCCTTAGACCCAAGGAAATGCTGCAAAGAATCTACTACTTCTCTCATGTGAAGTTTGTAGAGCAAGCTGGGCTGGGGAGACAAGTCGCCAGAAAAATACTTGGTTTTGTCTAAGGCTAACTCTGCCTGCTTAGCTCAACCCTGTGTACAGGCTTGTGTGAACACTGCTACTTATATGGATACAATAGGAAGGTGAGTGGATCCCAAAATGCTGTCCTTATGTCAGCTTAGTCAAATGCTTAATCTTTTGCTTTAGCTGTTGATTGCAGATTATAAAGGCATCAGTAAGATCATTCATGCAGCATAATTCTTGAAGCTGACTGTAGTCATCTTGCTCTGTACACAGATGGGCTTGGGCCATGAGGAAGGATTTGGTGCCCCCTGCTTAAAATGCAAGGATAAGTGTGAAGGATTTGAACTTCATTACTGGAGGTAAGTGACACCAGGTGTATCCTAAGCTGTGACTCAGCACTGCAGACCTTGACACATGTATGCAAATGTCTAAGTAACCACTTAAGTTCTCTCTCTCAATTAAACTATTAAGATGCTTCAAAAAAGCTGACACAGTTCAGGGCCAGAACCTGTCAGCTACGTAACAACAGAGTATCTAATCACTTGTGAACATAAATTTCATCTGCCCTGAAGTGAATGGTAGTACTTCTACTGCAGCATTTGCTTTAGCCGACTGAACAGTTGAAGTAGATTTGTAAAAATATGTCTAGCCATATGATACGAGACATGACAGGGAAGAAGTGTGTTTTATCTCTGTAATAAAATGCTTTTTCAACTCCTGACTAAATACATAAACTTTGATCTGAGATGCTAGGTAAAATTATTTTGAAAATATGTTGAAACTTTTTATACACCTACAACTTCAGGTGGGGAAGAAGTGTCACAATTCAACTAAGTTAGATAATACTGAGCCTTGGATGGTGTGCTGATCCTAAACCAGTGAGTTGATGATAGCAGTAAATAGTCTGTCATTACTTGTTTAGAAACTGTATTTTATTAAGACCTTTCTTGTTTTACTGAAACAAGATGTATATATGTATATTAATGCATATTTGTATCAGTGGCCCAGTTCACTCATAATACTGGGTGTGCTTTAAGATGTGGCTTAGTAATTCTAATTTTGTAGAAAAAAGGTCTTTCTCAAAGGGAAAAGCCTGAAAAGAACAGAAAAATAATTGTTAGTAGCACTAGCACATGCTATCAATGAAAATTATTGCATTTAACCAATGCTGTCTAATTACAGTGAAAATTGCATTTGCAGTAGAGCTTTGTTTTGTGGGGTTTTATAAGGTAGCCATAGTGGCATTAGTTGCTGAGAAGGCCTAGGAGATTTTACATCTTTGTCTAAATGTTTGACTGCAGATGAGACTGTTTAGGAAACAATCAGCCAAACAAAGACAAAACACAGCAAAAACTTGATATAAGTTGATACATAATCAAGAAGTTATAGTCTTATCTGTAATATGTAGCTGTAGAAACAACTTACAAACAATGACATGGATCAAGAAGTGATAATGCACTAGTAAGTAAATGTGCTCATCTAAAGATAAAAGATGTAATTAATTTATGGAAAGACTTTTTCAATACGCACTGTGTTTCTGAGGGGGTGTGTGTAGAAGTAATAGTAAAATAAAGCAGAATTAATGTGTGTAAGTAATGCAATAAAAGAGAATTTTAAGAAGTACAGGAGTCAATAGTGTTTATCCATGGTTAGATGAGAAATTGTATTACTTTCTACTTGAAAGCTCTTTTGTTCATAGTCACTGTGATAGATGGGGAAATCACGAGTGGGGGAGGAAAAAGTCCAGTTAACTTTCTCTTTTGGGTTTTTTTTTTTTTTTTTAACTTTTTCTGAGTTCCTAATGTTATACCTTGTAATTGCTAGTTTTTTCTTCAACATGAAAGAATTTGGAGTAAAAAGAAGTAAAATGGCTAAAGTGGTTTAGTCACATCATAGTATGATTGCAAAGTCAAAATGTGCCTGCTTCTGTGTATATTTGGGGATTTTTGCCTGTTTTTCTTTATCTGTGTTGCACTATCTTCCTGTGGTTAGGGCTCATTGTGTCAGGTCCTGAATACATAGCTCATCAGAACACTGTCTCTCCTAGAAAGTAAGAGCTTGTAGGCAGCATGGAGTAAAGAGAAAGTAATGAAAAATATGTAAAAACAGTGACTATTTAGCTAAGATTTAATTTGGAAATTGAGTTCATATAGGATAGACCAGATAAATAAGGTGGCTGGAAGTAGTCTGAGAAGTTTCATCGAAGTGTCAGACAAACATGGTACATACCTCCGAAACAGTCAAAAAGTTCACAATTGAAACAATTCAAGAATGGGTTAGAAAATGCTGTTTCTCCAGCTGAGCTGTTGCTGGGGACAATAAGGGTGTGAATCTGAAGTCTTAATTCAGCTTTGTGTAAGTAGTTTTCAAAGGAAAAGATACATTAATATTCTTTGCATGATGCATGTATTTTAGTAGTCCACCACTTAAATGGAAAGTGATGCATCCCAAATATCTGTTTACTTAGTCCTTAGTGTTTAAATCTGAAACTGTTTTAAGTAGGAACAAACCGTAGCATAAGTGGACAGAATATTGTCTTTATAACATGAATAGTTAAAATCAGTTCAAGTTTACCCACTTTTTTCATTGCTACTCCTCTGTAAAAGACAAGTGTTGAAGTAAGAATTGTAATTACAGAAACTGTTACACATTGGGAGAATAATTGGGGGTAGGGATTGACCCTCGTCAGCAGCCAAACACCCACACAGCTGCTCACTCCCTGTCCCAAACATCAGGATGGGAGACAAAAAAGGAAGAACAAAAGTGAGGAAACTTACAGGTTGAAATAGTTTAACAGGTGAAGTGATGGGTGAGCAAGTGATGCAAAGGGAATCACTGGCCATCTCCCACTGCACACTGATGCCCAGTCAGTCTCCAGGCAGTAACTACTCTAGAAGTCAGAAACCCTGACTTCTTCACGCTCTACTTCTGTTGTATTGCTGATCATGACATTGTATAGCATTTAAACCTCGCTGACCAATTTGAATCAGCTGTGCCCCTTCCCAGCTTCTTTATTTGCCAAGGTGGGGGCAGAGTTCAAAAACGGGGGAGCCTTGACTTTGTGCCAGAAGAGCCCAGCAACAGCAACTCCTGTGGAGGCTGTTTTTGCTACAAACCCAAAGCACAGTTCCGTAAGGCATTATGAAGACGGTGACCTCCGTGCAAGCCAGATGCAGCCTCTTAAAGCGAGGCAGTAGCGGCCGCGTGTGCCGGGCGTGGTTCTGCTGCGGGCTGTGCAAGGCGGACACTGCCCTCTCCTGGGGACAGCCGAGGAGCTTCAGCACATCGCACAGCTCTTGCTCTGATGCATGAGAACGGTGCTCCTCAAAGAGACAACATGTAATTTCTTTTTGTATTTCCATACAAAAGACCCTCATTTCTTCCTCGGGGGAGTCAGGTTGTAAAGTGCACAAAAAATCCAAGTATACCTATCTAATAGCAGGGCTTTACAAGGAGCTGCTACACCCTTCTTTTCTATACTGGGAGTGTTTGGAATATATCTCTTCTGGGGTGGCACGTGCTATTTTAAGCAGTTTGTGCTGTAAATCTTGACACACTGTGCGGGCAGGTTTTATAGGTGCAGAGCTGTAAATTGAGGCTAGTATAGAAATGGTGGTAAACCAAGCCTTTAGTAAAATTTATCCCTAAATTTTGAAATTCTGATAGCCTCAGTGTTGCGAGCTGAACACAAAATGAGTAAAATGAGAGATGTGGTCTGCATCTGGTAGTTGGATGGTAGTTGACTGGTTAACAGTTACCTGGTTTATCTTAGTGTCTTAATAGCTTTTGCTTTTAAAATTGTCATTAGAATCATGCTTCTGTCCAAGTACAACAGCAGCAGAAGTTGGGGAAGGTCTTCTTCATTCAGGTGTTGGATTTATTTTAGACTGGAAAACAACTCCCACACACATCCAGTGGCTCAGGCAGATTGAAAGAGACTGCTACTCAGTTACATATTGCTCTTTGGGAATGTATTTCCCACTAGAGGGAACTATGGGACTGGAGTCAGAAGTTGCTAAAAGCAGGAGGGAAGGTTCTGATTTATCTTGATTGCATATATACCAGAAAGCAGTAACTGTCTCTGGTGTGACCTGCCAAGATGTTAAAAAAACTTCAGAAAACAAGACTCTCAAGCTTGGGAATGATCTTTTTCAGCATCTGGCTTCTCTGCACAGATGCAGTACGTGGAAGGCAGGGACAGCCTTAAGTAGGCTTTAAGATTTTCTCATAGTGCAACTGACAGGGAAGTACTGAGATGCAGTTCAAAGCAGATGCAATTACTACAGCTGTATTAATAGCAAGAAAACATAACAGAAGGAATCACAGCATCACAGACTTGGATGAAGAGGCAAAATGCCTTCTCAGTAAGTTCACTGATGATGCAAAGCTGGGAGGAGCGGCCAATACACCAGAGTACTGTGCAGCCCTTCTGAAGGATTTTGACAGGTTGGAGAGATGGGCAGAGAAGAACCATCTGAAATTCAACAAAGGCAAATGCAGGGTCCTGCACCTGAGGAAAAATAACCCCATTTACCAGCACAGGCTGGAAGCTGACCCTGCTGGAAAGCAGCTCTGTGGAGAAGGGCCTGGGGGTCCTGTGGACAGCATGCTGTCTGTGAGCCAGCAGTGTGTCCTAGGGGCCAGCAAGACCATTGGTGTCCTGAGGTGCGTTCTGCATGTGGAGTGCTGTGTCCTATTCTGGGCTCCTCAGTACAAGAGAGACATGTAGCTCCTGGAGTCCAGCAGAGGGCAGCAAAGCTGATTAAGGGACTGGAGCATCTCTCTTAAGAGGAAAGGCTGAGGGAGCTGGGCCTGTTCAGCCTCAAGAAGAGACAACTCAAGAGGGGACCTCATCCATGTCTGTCAGTATCTGAAGGGTGGGTGCCAAGGGGATGGAGCCCAGACTCTGCTAAGTGGTGCCAAGCAGTAGGAGAAGAGGCAATGGGCAGAACCTGATGTACAAGAGGTTCCACCTGAATATGTGGAAGAGCTGCTTTACTGTGCAGGTGACTGAGCACTGGAACAGGTTGCCCAGAGAGGTTGTGGAGTCTCCCTCACTGGGGATATTCAGGAACCCTCTGGACACAGTCTTGTGCCGTATGCTCTAGGTTGGACCAGATGACCCACTTTGGGGTGGCCTACTGTGACCGACTTTCAACCTTACCCTTCTGTGATTCTGTAATGGGAAGAGGTTAGCCTTTCTGCAGGGAGGGCACAAGCCTCAGGATTTGCCAGGTATTTGTTGAGGATTTCTCTATGCTTGCAGCTGCTGCCTCCTGTCACTAGGAGCCAGCATAGGAAGGATCATGATCTTATTTTTCCTTTCCATGCACCAAAATGTAGAATATCAGGAGGGCAGTTAACACTCGAATTTGGAGAAGGAACTGGAAATCTTTGATCCTTGCTGTCAGCAGATATTCAGGACACAGGAGTTCATCGCTTGAGAGGATGGAATCTCTATACATTTCTTCCTTGTTCTTTCTAACTACTCAAGACCTGCTAGCAAGGCACTGTCTAATAGTTGTGTCTTTTACAGTGATACACAATTTTTCATTCCACAGATTTTGAAGTTTCCTCCCTATCTTTCATGTTTTGAATGGGAAAAGCTTTTCAAGTCGCTGAGATGTGTGTGAAGGAACATTGCTTTGCTTTGATGAAGTCCTGAGAGCTGTAAAGACATAAGCAGGAGTCCCTAAACCACCTTCAGTAGGGATCTTGCTGAATGTCCTCAAGTGAAGGACGTGTTCAACATGTTTTCAACAATGTAGATGGAGAGAACAAGAAATTTTCCGTGCCTGTCCTCTTGACAGAGTCAAAGGAGATAAAATTGTCTAAGCTTATATGTTTTTATGTATTTATATGTCTGTGAGTGTATATAGCAGCAATTGTTTTTTCTTGCACATGTGAGGTGTTCACTTTAACATCACTGATAAAAATAAAGCGTCAGTTATCAGACAGACTTGTGAAATTTAAATTTGAGGTAGTGAAATGGGGTCACTTCACTGAGATAGCTATGTTAAAGCCAAAGCAATGACGAGCTGTTCTGTTCTAAAGAGAAGTAATTGGCCATATACCTTCTGCAGATGAGACAGTGACTTATGAGCAGGATTGCGCTGTGGCAACTTAGTGAAAGAAGTTAGGACTAAATTGTAAACAGTACTGTTCAGGAAGAATTATGTGTGTAAGTGTTAACTGGATATCTTTTAGTACTGGAAATTACTCAAGAGGAGAGATTATAAATTAAGACAGGATACTTTTTTTGGCTGTTAGCAGCTGTATGGACATCTTCATATGGCTGAGATCCAGGGGGAGTGTTGGGGAGCATGGGAAATGACAACAACCTAGGGATTTTCCTTTGATTTACTGAGATCTGCTGACATCAGTTGTGACTGAGCATTCTCCACATTTTTTCTGTATTGTTTTGTCCTGTATTCAGAGGCATAGTGGTACATAAGTCCTAATGCCAAGGCCGCTATTACACTTGTAACATAGCCCCTGTAACAGCTTCTTGCAAGCTCTTGACAAAGAATCGTTCACTTAACTTTGAAAGACCAAGGAGATTAGACTGAAATGTACACAGTCAAATTCTTAATTTCAGTGGGTGCAGGAGTGGGGAAGATTAGTGAGTACATCATTATTTTCAATGCAAGTATAAAGCACAGCAGTTTTATGCCGGTTTTCACAGTGAGTCCCAGGAAGGACCTAAGGACGAATTGTGTGCTTTCACTTCTTTGCAACTACCTATTTATGACGAAAGCAAAAAAAAACCTCTCGCAGATACTGCAGTCAGTGAAACATGTGAAGCCTTCAAGGTGGAACCGAGAATGATGACAGCAGCTGAGTCAGGGTGTTCATCTAATTGAAAGTAGAAACAGGATCTGTAAGCTATTCGGCATTCTGAAAGAATACTGTTAGAAAAAAAGATACTCAATTTCATGATGTAACATGAGCGAAAATAAGGTGCTCTTGTGGTTTTTCCAGTACATGTGAAAGTCTCAGGACAAATTTCCACTACAGCTTGTGGAAGGTGGTATGGTCTCTGCAGGCTTTCAATGCTGCTTTACTGTAGTTGGATTCTGTAGAGTGGGAGAGTGCACAGCCTGTCACGTGGCAGTTGTGACCACACAGGCAATACAGCAATATGAACTGCTCTTACTGGGGTCTGTCTTGCAAGCAGAGCAGTTCTGGAAAGCATGATCATACTTCACTTGAGTAAGTCTGTGCAGGGTACCTGACAACACCTGGTCATTCACCAGTGTTATTAAATCACATCCTGTCAAGACGCAAGACAAACTGGGGGTTACTACTGTTATTAAATCACATCCTGTCAAGACGCAAGACTAAAACTGGGGGTTACTATTGCTAAAGATTTAAGTTGTAAAAGTAAATAAAGTGCTTGGTGTCATTGTTCAGATGGATGAACTGCTTCAATTCCAGTAGCATGTGTACTGTGAGGCATAAAGCTGCATGATGATCATGATGTAATCACTAAATCTGCAAAAAGCAAGGTTTGATTCTGTCACCTGGTATTAGATCTCAAAAAAGGTACGATTGAGAATTGGTAATAAGGTATAATCACATGCATGCCATAAAATGAGCGAAGTGAATATGTATTGCTTTATTAGTACATTAAATAGTCTCTGAGTATTAGCTATGTGAAGGACCTGTGTAGACAGATGCTGAAGATCTTGCAAAATTTTAGGTTTCGAGTGCTTGAGATGCATAGTATGGCTTTTAGGCTTAATGGGCAATGCTAGCTCCTGCTTGAGTGTTTTGGTAAACTGGGAGATTGCAAAGTGATTAGTGTTTAGTAGCTATCCAGATAAGTATCAGCTTTGAAATTCTGCACATCTTTCCTGTTGTGGAAATGAGTTGGAAGCTGTCAGGCAGTCTACACCTCAATTAGTGATCTCTTTAGGTATTTGTGTTACAAAGTGGAGTCAGTTCTGCTTAACATTCTTACTTTGCATGAGTGGCTCATTTTTATTGTAGAATTAGCTATTTTTCTTTGGAGTGGGCTTTATAAATTAAGTTACCACAATGTATGGTTTCTGTATAACCACATGACCAGGGCAGCATCCACCGCACACTGAAATGTTAGTACCCTACATCCTAAACTGGTGTACATATAGGGAGCATATGTTTGGGACTGGCTCTGTATAACTTCAGGTGGCCAATTAAAGGTCCTCCTTCCTTTCCCATTACCTCAGGGGCCTGCTGTAGTCATGGCATGTTCTTGTTCTGTTCCTGTTACATACCGTAGCTTAAGGCACCTAACTTGCCTTCAAGACTAGAAAGCAAGATGCAGAGCAACATTAGAGTTTGATGGGTTTTGGCAAGCAGGGTTCAGAAGCCTTTTGTAGGTAATAGTTTATGCTATTTGCTGTATGAAGGATAAATAATGGGGTAAAATACTGCTCATTCCTCTTCAAACTCTAGAGATCCAGAAGGTTGATATGTTTTCTTAGTCTATAGTAAGAACCTGTAGTTAACATCAAGTTTCACTAATTTCTGTATGCTGTGGCTGACTGCTGTGAATGGAAGTTTTGGAGACACCACTAATAAATAATGGACTAGCTTGTCTAATCCAAGGTTCTGTTCATTATATGTGAATTGGTTAATTACGCTTAAAGTAACAAATTGCTTTCTAATATTTGTTAGCCAAAGTAGTTGAAATATGTGGTTTATGAAAGAATATCATTTATATCCAGGTTAGTAGATATACTTCTACCTTTTAAGGCTGTTTTCTGTGAAAATTCTCTCTACAGCATGTGCCAGAGTACCTCTGACTTGGTCCAGAGCTGTTTTGAAAGGCTTTGTCCATATAAGCCTTTCACTTTTCTTTCGTCTTCTCTTTAAATGCTGTGCTTTGAACAGAACTTGGTGCAATAACAGTCTTTGTCTGTCTGGATCCATTTTCTTCCTTTCTAGGAAATATTTGTTTCCACATGATTGGTTATCCTTTGATAACCAAATATCATGCATACAGTGAAATACATATGAAGAAAGTAGTATAGTGTGTGTAACTTTGAATGTATGAAGAGCAACTGAAAAACTGAAAGTCCAAGCAAATGATTTCTGGGATAGTCATGTTGATGCATTAAGTTATCGTATAATAAATCTGGTAGGTGACTGATAATGGATATGTATGTGTTTGATCAATACTGAGATGTAACTGAAGGAATGACATAGCATCATATTAAAAATGCGTTAGTGTAGTCAACTGATAGCTATCTGATAACAATATCTGTAAATAAACAATGTAAATAATACGACAGGATACATAAGGAAGTGTTTGACATATGGCCGAAAAATATGTATAATTCCTAATCAAAGCGCTGAAAACAAGGGTTTGGGTTGCTGGTGATGTTACTACGCACCAGATGGTGTGAGATTGTAATTTTGTTGCTTTTTCCGTGAATTTCAGAAAAATATGCCGCAACTGCAAATGTGGCCAGGAGGAGCATGATATCCCCTCAAGCAATGAGGAAGATCGGAAAGTGGGGAAACTCTTTGAAGATACGAAATACACAACCCTCATTGCAAAGCTGAAGAACGATGGCAATCCCATGTATAAACGCAATGTAATGATACTGACCCACCCAGTGCCAGCCAAGAACATATCCATTGATACTGTGACTTATGAGTGGGCTCCTCCTGTTCAGAATCAGACACTTGTAAGTCCAA
Source organism: Corvus brachyrhynchos (assembly GCF_000691975.1). NCBI lineage: Eukaryota > Metazoa > Chordata > Aves > Passeriformes > Corvidae > Corvus > Corvus brachyrhynchos. Next base: position 965,898 of record NW_008237919.1, on the reverse strand, counting down.
CTCACATTTTTTCATGTTCGAGGTAGGAGTTGGTGGGGGATAAAGTAGTAGAGCTTACTGGAAGGATAAGTTTTCCTCTTGTATCTGTCATCTTGCTTTATGGATGCTTGTTTGTAGAAGTTCTTTAAAACCTTGGGAGATGAGGTAGTTTTTAATAGATAGGATTAAGAGTTATCTGCTAAGTCCCTGGAGTCCAGTCAATTTCTGTAACCTGCTTTTTTTTTTTGTAAACAAACTTGAAAAATTTGCATGGGGTGTGGGCAAAAAAAGCCAAACCAAACACCACATCAATTTATTTTATTGTTTAAAGTTAAGGGGAACACTTAGTCTTGCTTATAGCTTTTACTGTATATGGTAAGAACAAGGTCAGTGTTGACATCTGAAAGAGCAGCTCCCTTCCAGTATATTTTCAGTTGAAGTAGATGAGATGGTAGATAGCTTTCTGAGAATTTTGCTTCACTTTTCAAACTTTGATTACTAATTTATTGTACTAAAATGTTGTGCAATCCATGCCAGAATTACATTATCTCAAATTATTCCTTTTCAGTGAATTAATCAAACCTTGTGCAGATAAGACTTACTAATTTGATTTTTAAGCTTTTCTTTGCTTTATTAAAACTAGAGCTTTTTTTTTTTTTCTTTATTTAGCTAGAGTTATTTCTTCAGTGGGCTGTATGCCTCAAGCAGATTATTTCAGATTCTATTTTTCTAAGACTATCCTCAGGATCAGTATTTATAGATAGAGACATGGTGCTGTGTTAATGTTATTTACTCAGAGAAGTAATAACTCTTTCCTGTATGTTGTAAAAGGCTTAAAAGGGAGCCTGTCTCTTTCTCTGGGAAGAAGCCAATTAATGCATCTGCTGTATTTTATCTCCATTATTGTTTCAGGAGCTTAATGTTTATGGAAAGAACCTTGTTTTTGACAAATTTGACTGTCACTAAAAACTGTACAGATTATTTTAGTTGTGTTTGCTTATGAGAATGGGTATGTAGTTGAAGTGCCATCTGATATCTAACTCTTCCTGATTCAGGCTAGACAATACATGCAGATGTTACCAAAGGAGAAGCAGCCTGTTGCTGGCTCAGAAGGCGCACAGTACAGGAAGAAGCAGTTGGCAAAGCAGCTGCCTGCTCACGATCAGGATCCTTCAAAATGCCACGAGCTTTCCCCCAGTGAAGTTAGGCATATGGAACAATTCGTGAAGAAGTACAAAAAAGAGGCACTTGGTGTAGGACATGTCAAGCTCCCTGGTGAAGTGGAAGTGAGAGCTCCTGATGAGAATAACTTGAAAAATGGTGACAGAGGTATCTCATCTGCTGTTGGAACAATGGAGGAGAAGTCCCCAAATCAGAAAGCATCTCAATATGTAAGTATAAGAAGGGAAAGATAAAGCAAGAAGGTATATTATCATCCGAGTGCTCTATTTGGTCATTTTAGCCCAATTAAATTGTTTGTTAATTTGGAATAGTAAAAATCTGGGGAGAGAAAGGAAGAAGGGGAACTGGAAAATGTTGTGAATGTCTGCATGGAGCCTTGGTTTCTGACAGTTTTTAATGCACTGCAGCAAATAACTTCCCGGGTGACTCTTTTCATCCTCAGTGCAAAAACATGTTAGCTTGGAGATAGTATATTAGGGTGGCTTTTACAGAGTAATAATCAAAAAGCTAGTGTCTTATGGACTAATTGCTACATTCTTCTCCTCTTGAAGAGTTTAGTTTAATTTTAGAAGCTTGTTTTCTCCTCTTTCATGGAAGAGCACTAAAATTACCCACTTGATAAATTGTGTTTAAAATTAAATGAAACTGAGGAATAATAAAGTTACACCTCCATCCTGTGTCCAACAAGTTGAGCTATACAATGGCTTTTTTGACCAGCCTTTTCATATTCAGCTCCATTTTCTTAACTATTTTTTTTTCTTTGGCATCTGATTTCTCCTTGTAATAGCTCAGTGAAAACCAAGGTATATAGAACCACCTAGTTTTCATTGATATTTCAAAAATCATAGCCTTAATCAAGTATTTCTTACATAACTACTGCTGTGCGTGTCTCAGCTACCAATCACAAAAACAAAATAGGGGTAGTGTTACTGAGGGAACATCAAATCAGTTTAGTGGAGGTAGACATTATTTAGCAGTGTCAAAAGCTCTACTATAAGCTGATTTCTAGAAATGTTGCTATTATATGTATGAATCCTTAAAATTATTTTCCTGCGCGTTGCTTACAGAAAATTAATATACAAGTTCTAGATGGAGAAAAAGTTTTGCTTAACACTGGTTGTAGAACGTAGCTTTTGGTGTTATTGAGGGGTGTGGTGTGGATTTTTGTTGTTTGTTTTTTAACTGACAGTATATATGACTACTGGTGTGAAATATAAAATCAACACATTTTAGCTTTTTGGACATGGCCACTTACCCTAAAAATTTTCAAGCTGTGCCATTTGGTTACCTGTAGCTATTTGCTAATTATATATATATATATATTTTTTTTTTTTTTTGGTCACTGTCTTGTTATGGAGAATCTAAGAAACTACAAAGTTTTTTTACCATGGCTTGATTAGGTTACTGTCATTTTGTCTTAAGTCAAGCTTTCCTTCTGGTTTACTTTGGTTTCACAACAGCAATCCCTAACTTATCTCCTCAAGGAAGACCTACAGAAATACACATCTTGCATTGTGCCCTGCTGGCCAACTACCTTGGACTACAATAAGTCAACAGCAGGAGGCACTCTGTCCTCTTGAGTAATTGTATCAGAAGGTGCTTTGTTTTTACATTACACCTGTTTATCACTTCCATACTTTTCTTACTCCAGCACCTGACTATTCTTCCTGCAGTTTAAGCCAAACATATATTATCACTGTGGCAGTAATTTAGAAAGAGACTTGTAGGTACTTAATAGTGTAAGTGAATATTTGGGTTGCTTACCTATTGTTAGGTACTGAGTTTACACTGGGTTAAATAATTGGGATTTAGATATGTTATTTTAAAGTATATTGTGGGGGTCTGGTTTCTGCAATGAGACTCTGTTTTGCCTATACGATTTAGCATTATCTCAACTGCTTTTTAACAGCTCAAAATAAATTGATACAAACAAGAGCCCTTAAATACTTAGCAGAAGTGCCGTCCTTGTCTACACTTTTTTTTATTGGTTCTGCAGCCTTGCTCATCAGATTTTCTTGCACATTGTCTTTCAGACAGAGTTTGAAAGCATGTATTCCTGTAGCTGTGGTAAAAAGAATCTCTTGAAAAAATAATTTTCATTATAGGAATAGACTGCAGTTCTTTGAAACCTGATAAAAAAATAAAAAAGCAAACCAAACACTAACAACCAGGTCTCCACTATTAATGTAAATATACCTATAATAATTGTCTCTGTGTTTAAAAAATATAAAGCTTTCTCACTATGACTGAAAGCTGAATTAAAGAAAAATAGATACTCAGCATATTTTCATCTTGTAAAGGAAGAAATTTTATGTACCTTTTAACCACCAAAGCTGGAGATATTGATGGTAAGCAAATGAATCCAATTGCCTAGACCTGGGTCTAGGCAGCTGCTTAACCTTCCAGTGGACTTCTCTTGGAGTGTGAGGTCTAAAGTAGAAAGGTCAGAAAGCTTTATATATATGTATATTTGAACTTTCCCTTTCATTAGTTTTTCTGCATTCTGTTTCTGTTCCAAGTTATTCTTCCTCTTTTGGTGTCTTTCTGTATATCTTTTGAAATTGTCTGGCATGTGGGATCTGATGAATATATCTTACAGCTGAGGCACTTTATATGTATTTTATTTTTATATGCACGCACAATTAAAGCCGTTTGTGGCTGATGTGAGTCATAGAGGAAAACCTTCCCAGGATGTTCAGCCCAGTCTACAGACCAGCTGGAGTGCAGGAAATGCCAAACTGGTGATTAAACTGTAGATAAAAAATTTTTGGTTCAGTAACATAAATCATCTGTGGTTTTTTACTTGATCCAAAACCCTCTCTGTAAGCAGGTATGAGGCAGAAGGCTGACTATGAACTCTCTGGAACTATTTGTAGTTTAGCTGTGTACATACACTTTGTAGGTTATCCATAGTCACTCTCCCTGTCCTAAGATCATTACTCACAGGCTGTTGGACAGCAGCCATGGGTGACTAGCATCCCTAGAACACAGCTTTATACAGAATCAGTTTGAAATATTCACTTTTTATTTTCCTCACCAGTGATGCAGATATGGCTTGGTATTCTCATGACCTCTAAGTACAGCCATTCTCTTGTCATGCGTTCTAGTCATAGTTTGTTAGCTTGGATGGAGGCTTATTATTCTCTCCTTGTTCCCGAGCATGTAAGGTTTACAGAGCATAACATGAATTTTGATTGCTTGTTATTTTCTTTAAACACTGGACTGCAATTGCAAAATGTGAATACAGTGAAGTACAACAATCCTTTTAAGGAACACTGATGCTATGACAGTAGAATGTGCATCATCTTGAATTGCTTAGTTAAACCTAAACCATGGTACAAGTATATCCTGTACCACTGATGTGTCTACTCATGGGATTAAACTTATGCTTTCATTTCAGTCTGGAAAGATGGAATTTATTAAATATATCGATAATATGTAATTTTTATAAATATACCTCTCAAAGACTTAATTAACTTGTTAATAACCTCTTTCCAGTCCTGCTATCACTGCAAGCTGAACATGCAGGAAGGTGAGCCAGCTGTCTATGCAGAACGTGCTGGATATGACAAATTGTGGCATCCAGGTTGTTTTGTCTGTTGCACCTGCAGTGAACTTCTAGTAGACATGATCTATTTCTGGAAGAATGGTAACCTGTATTGTGGAAGACATTACTGTGATAGCGAAAGACCCCGCTGTGCTGGATGTGATGAGGTAGGAAATATCCTAGTCCTTTCTTGTGGCTCGTAAGTTTGTTCCCCAGAGAAGTGATTAAGAGTTTTAGTAAAACATTTCAGTGCAGGAAGATGATATGCCTTCAGCAGTTCAGTTAATATTCTAGTTACAGAGAACTGAAACCAGTATGGACACTGCACATTCAGGAAGATCCATAGTTTGCTTTGGATTTGGTGGTGATTTCGCACAATCTGTGGGGACACAGGATGTAATATGTGAGGGCAAATTCTTCCAACAAGTCCCAGTTATGCAGTTGTTTCCCTTATTGGGGCACTAGGGGCTGAACTGACCCTGGGCAGTTCAGGGAACAGCAACAGGGAACAGCCCTCCTGGGGCCTCTGGCATTTGCGGGCTCTTGGGAGCAGCATGGAGGCTTTTGGGAAACAGTTAAACAATGGTGGAACTGCTGGGAGTTCCTTGGAAATTCCAAAGCATCCAGAGGCTAGATTTATTGAAAGGTGCACTGTTCAATTGAATGTACTTGTTTACTTGTATACTTGTTTATATCTTCCTCATAGCTAATATTCAGCAATGAATATACTCTGGCCGAAGGGCAGAACTGGCATCTGAAACACTTCTGCTGCTTTGACTGTGATTGTGTTTTGGCCGGGGTAACCTATTTAACAGTGAATGACAATCCAGTCTGCAAATCCTGCTACGTGAAGAACCATGCTGCGGTAAGGTCCTTACAGATGTCTTGGTGTTGTGAAGGAAGGGAACATAAGTCCGTGGAGCTTCAAACTCTTACTTTCTCTTAGTCTGGGAGTATCTGAAGAGTATCAATTGAATGTGTGTTTAGGTTTGAGTCAGTCATCTTTTTCCCCTTCGGGAAAAAAAACCCACAACTTTAAGCAGGCAAGTGTTCTGTCAATTCATAAACTTGAACAAAAGCCACTGATGGCAGGGGGGGAAAACTGTTGGAAAAATACCTTGAACTTAGCCAGCGGTGAAGCAGGATTTGGTAACAGAAGGAGTAAAGTGGGTGAAGATGAGTGATGCTGCTAAACATTTAGTTCTCATCAATTGTAGTTCATTGAGCCTGGTGGGAATCAGCTTCAGCTGATCTGCTAAAAGCCTGTAGTGGTAACTGTAGTCTAGGTACTTTTGTTTCTTTTATTTCTAACCACATGTGTTAAAAAGAGTGATTGACAGGATAAAGCTAGAAGTTTGGAAAAGAATGGCAGTTCTTGATTCTTGCTTATGCTGGAAACTAGTCCGAGATGATGGTCCATTCATATCTGTAAGTTAACTAGCTACTAGTTGGGGGCTCAGTCTAATGTGCACCTAGATGGTTTATATAGTAAATGGAGAAAAAATTTATTATCTCTAGTTGGTAGTTAATAATATTTTGAGGTGGGTGTGAGGAATTGTTTTTTTGGAGAGGCTTTTTTTTATCCTCTTAAAACATTAATTTTCCTAATCTCAATTATAATTTGTGAACAACCAGATTTTAAGATGAATTGCATCCCAGACTTTCTAATAACCTTTAGTTATTTGGCACTGCCACACAGCCGTCAATGTACAGGAAGATTTGTAGTTAATCTCTTTACATATTTAGGTTAATATATGAAGATCTGTGCTGTTCGACATAAAAGGTTTTTATGATTATTTGGCTATTGGGAAATCCTAACCATCATAACTGTCTAAGCTTAGCCCCAGCAGCAAATTACTTGTGTATCCATTTTATTATTCTGTCCCCTCAGCTGAATTCTAATCAAAACACTTAAAGAAAAAAATCAAAAGCTGGAGACTTTTTTAAAAGGCTTATTTTAACACCTGTCTCTCTCCTCCAAAAACATTTAAGAGGTCCAGGTTTTACTGGACTCAAAGAGGGCATGTGTATGCTTCATTTCAGTGTTGTTTGATTTCTAAACAGATCTGCCAAGGCTGTCATAATGCTATAGATCCAGAAGTTCAGCGTGTGACATACAACAACTTCAGCTGGCATGCTATGGAGGAATGCTTCTTGTGTTCCTGTTGCAGCAAGTGTCTAATTGGCCAGAAGTTCATATCTGTGGAAGGGATGCTTTTCTGCTCCGTGGAATGTAAGGAAAAGATGACGTCATAAAAGAAGACATGCACAGAACTAATCAAGTATTGCTGTGTTCCAAAGGCTCTTGCATTTCTACTGTAAAATATATAGTGTCAGGACATTTAAAATTACTGCAAGTATTAAATAGCATTTTTCCAAAGATTTTTTTTAATGTCTAAAACGTCCTATGTAACCTTTGTTTCTTAGCCATAATAATACTTTCTTTTTTGCAATACTTTTTGTGAGTCTTATTTCAAATTACTTCATATCACAGAAATGTAAGAAAAAATGTGTTACACGCTCTATACATTCTAAGGGAGCTCTTCACTGTGAAGAATCTTCTTGCTGTATCTTGGCTAACAGAACAAGAAAATGTGAAAATGCTCCAATTTACCTTGTTTTGTATGATAAATGTAACTCTTCCACCTCTGGTTTCACTAATTTATCATTTGTGTAGTTTTTCTGCTTTCATCAAGCACTTTAGACAAAATGATCAGTTTTACTGCCATGTACAGCTTTGTTTCCCTGAGTTCAAGTATCCAGGGAGAATGACACTTAAAAAAAAAAAATTTGCCTTTAATAATTTCCTTGGTTTTGACACATGGGTTTCTGGGGGATAGTGACTACTCCTTATGTCTAGTTTTGAAAATAACTCCACCAGTAGAAAACTGTTGGCTCATGTTTGTTACTTGCTACTGGTCATGCCTGGAAAAGCTTTAATTTTACAAATACTAAAGTTATGTTATAGATAGGGGATGGGGGGTGTTGGTGTTAGAAAATAAGAGCAGGTCTTGCTTAGATTAAAAAAAAATCCACCAGAAGGTAGTGGGTGTCACTTTTAGCCTTTCAGAACTGGCTTCTCTTTTATATCATGAGTGTTCCTTTCAGAAGTTGTGCCTTCTATCAAGAGGGATGTGGCACACAGTACTGTATGCATTTCCAAGAATGTATTTCTGCAAACGGATCCTGCTTTTGATTTTTACATTCTGAACCAAAGCACGAAGAAGTCTTTCCCAGAAGACTTCAGTATTTGAGTGAAAAATTTCACAGCTGTGTATTAGCTTTGCTCTACTAGATAAACCAAATGTGTGGCTTTCTTAAGAATTACAGACCTACAATGAAGCTTCTTAGTTATCTTTGTGCTAGACACTGAATGTCTTTAGCCTAAAAAATTAATAAAATAATTTTTAAAGAAAAGTCTATGCAAGTCTTATGTTCAGTTCTTGGTAAGTTTTATGGTGATTGTATTGTAACACCTATCAATAAAATTAGTGTTTTTCACTTAAGTTGTCTACTAATTCTGTTCTTGTTCAATCCCTTTCAGGGGAGGCAAAGAGGAAGGGAAATGTTCCCATACTTTACATTAGCTTGGACGTAATTTCCAAAAAACTGAAGGCCTGTATTACTATACAGTGGTTACTGTCTTGTGTAACATTGTTAATGTGCTTATAGGTGCAGAACAGTGGGTCTTGTTCCAAAAAATGCACAACTTCAGAACTTAGTGTAATTTTTTGTTCACATCAACTATTTTAAGACATTGAATGGGAAGTTTTGAATTCATACAAGTGAGGTAATGTATTGAGAAAATAAAGTGCATTGTGATCCTTTGAGTGCTGCAAAAATAACACCCACTGAGATACATTGTGATTTTATATGTTGTCTAAGTTGTAGGCTTTACATCCAAGTTCTGAGAGCCTGTACAGCTTTTCTCAGAGATCCTCGGGAAGTACAAAAAAATGTATGTATTTCAGCTCATACCAATAGGGCTGTATCCTTCCCAGATTTGCAGATCTAAATAAGGAACACCAGAATGTCTCAGTAAGAGAAAGTTTTTCCATGTAAGTGCTACTTAACCTGTAGCAGGTTCTGTACTTTAACCTGTACAGGACATGCTGTGAGAATGCTGTTTGGGGGTGGGTCTTATGTAATGATTATCCATAAGGATGGCTTAATACTGACTGGGGTTTATGTGTCTTGAGTACATCTGTCCTCAGCCACTCACTAACATCTCTTCTGGAAGACGCAGCTGACCTTTTAAACTGTGAAAAACTTTCGCACCTTTCCCTGCCCTTCCCTTGCCATGCTGTGTAACAGCTTTCCCAGAAATGTGATTACTTGCACTGATAGCAGTCAGACTTTTCACTTTAAATCTTTTGAACAGTTTTGTTTATTAAACTTGATGATAGTGTAACGTTCATTTAAAAGGCTGAGCAGGAGATACCTTAGGGCTTATTTATTCCATCAAGACACAATTGTTAAGGAAATTTATGTCAAACCAAACAATTTCAATAGTCCATCAACTAGGACTGACTTTTTCCATGCCTCTTCTGAAGCATGTTGGCTTGCTGGCTTTAGCTGGGGCTCTTCTTGAGTATCTTCCCTTGCCTGCTTGATCCCTTCAGGCTCTCCTCCCTGGAACCTGATGCATCTGGGTGTTTCTTCTTTGGGGTATGCAAAGTTTAGTTTCTGTTCATGCAGTAATTGGAAAGGATTGTGTCTTAAGAACATCAGGTGTAATGTACAGATGATACAGAGAGTAGACAAAGATACTGCTGTGTGACTTCAAAATAGGTCAGAGATGATTCAGAGCGCTAGACTGTTCTTGTAATGAGCTAGGAAGGAATTTATGTTCCTGCAGATACTGCTTTTTGTGTTAGCTGAAAGATACATCAACATACCGGAGCTTGAAAACAAGCCTTAAGGAGATTTCATTCTGTCACTGTCACAATAAAAATATTGGCAGTAAAGTGTTGGGGTTTTTTCTCTTGCATTTTTTGGCTATTTTATTAGGAGTCCCTTTGGACCTATTTATCTTAATAAGCTAAGAATAGAAGCTGGAAGCTTTTGCATACTTCTGTAATAAAAATATATACTTTCCAGATGAAATTTTGACCTCTCTTGAATGTTGAAGTTCTTTGCTTAAGAGTAGAACTTTGTTGGTAAGAAAGTCTTATAAGCAGTCATTTTAACAACAAAAATCTTTTTATTTAAGGAAGAGCTATCTTGTGGGTCTGTAAGATGGAGACTGGTAAAAGCTTTGCAAAAACTTTAAAAGAACAAAGCTAAGAAAATGCATCTTTGAATTAGTAACATATTTATGCATGGTAGGAATAACTGTAACTTTTACTGAGATTTAGATTACACTTCAAACTTAGTATTGTTATACATATGCTAGAAATAAAAGAAAAATGTATTTTAATCATCTCTTACATATTTTTTACCTCTGGAAGTCTAAAGTTTCTGTAGTAAAAGACAGGCTAATGAGCAATCAACACAGCAATGTTCCATTTGCTTGCAGAATCGTAGGTTTTGAGTTTTATGGAATATAGTTTACGGTGTGAAGCAAAATTATCTGACTTTGTTGTAGTAATGACCATTAGCACAAAAGTATTTGCTTTCAGAACTAGAAGTACTTGGGCGCTCTAGACCGTCTGTTCCCAGAAGAACTGGCGAGGTGAGGGTGGCAGAATGGTAACATTTTGCTCAATAGCTTCTGCCAAATCTAGCATGGGTTTGGGATGCTAGAGCTAGGAATGGGTGGGAAGAAGGAGGTTGGCAGTCCAGGAAAGGGTCAGCAATTCACCTAGCAGCAAGCTCTCCGAGGGACCAGTGGCATGATGGCTGTACTAAGAACAGGATGGAGGGATCCAGTGTTAGGTAGTAGTTCAAGGGCAGAAATTCAGACTTCATATAGGGTGTCCTCAGATCCTGGGTGTGCTCTCCCACCATAGCAGACTCCCATACCTTGTTGAATCTCAGTGGAAAGCCATCTTAAAACTCACAAGAGCAGTCCTCTGGGACCCAAGCAGTCCTCCTTTCTCAGCCCAAGTAAAACACTGTCAGAGAAGATTCCAGTCTGATTCACATCTATATATGTGAATGCTTTTGTGTGGTGAAAAAGGGTGGGAGAGACCAGCAGAAAATCTTTTGCTAGGCCTATACACCTCGTGTCAGGACTGTGGAGTGCCGTTTTTTCCTAGAACTGACAGGAACCAGTCCAGCTGCTCCTCACATACCCACCAGGCTCCATTGAGTGCAAATGTTATTTTCTTTATAGCTTTCAGGGTGAAACACAGGGAAGGTTCGTTCACCTTCTTTTGTGCCTCTCAGTGAGTGAAGTGTTTGCTTCCAGAAGTGGGAAGTCTGGATTCAAGGCTGTCCTCAAGCATTTTAGCTCCAAATTCTCCCTCCCACCTTCTGGGAGAATGTCCCAGCCATCAAGCCGTGGTGTCACCTCCAGGTAAGCACCCTTCATATCATCTGTTGTAGGTAGACCAAAGCAATTAAGAATTTCATAGTCAACCTAAACTACACGTAATACAGCTAATGATTTTTAATGTCAGCTGAAGTACACCATTGAAGTTGTATTGCTGTGTCATTAGCAGTCAGCAGCTAGTAGGGTCACACACAAGTAGATTTGGGGATTTTTGTCTTGTAAAGAGCTGCTTGTTAAGGTATAAAGTTGGACCCTCTCTGCACTTAGAAAGGTTGTAGCTGGTTATCCACATTCATGTATTGCATCTACTACCTTATTGCTTCAAAGAGCTGAGGCTGAAAATGTCTATAGGCCAGGGGCTTCCACCTCTTCTGCCTTTACTCAATCCTTCAGTAAATAAGCAAATTGAGTTTGTTAATTAAGCATGAGGCCAAAGAATGGTACTTAATAAAGTCAAGTGTACTGCCAAAGAGGTCCTAGAAGTAAGTGTAAAATGGAAAACATATAATCTAATTACCAGCAAGTACTGAAAATAACACCTTCATTTTTTCCATGTCCTTATTAACATAAAATGGTGGGTAAAGGAGCTTTAGGGAGCAAAAGTCCAAAACCATCTGAGGCAGGATTAGGCTCAGATTGTAGACTGCCACCCTGTGTTCACTGCCTAACTCACAAAAAATGAGCCAGATAGGTTTTACCTCTGGCAAGCACTGAGGCAATACCTGCTTCACTGTGCCACCACCAGAGCAGTGCAACAAAATCCGGTTCAGTGGTTGCTATGAGCAATCACAACAAAGTGTAACAGATCAGTTTCCCCCTTTGCCTCCCCCCTAAACAAGTTAAAAAAGAGCCAAATAAGAGGATGTTTCTGCTACAAATTAAGCCCAGCATTGTTCGGATTTGGATTCATGCCCAGCATTGTCAGAAAACTTTTGCACCCAGCTTATGAGAAACTAGTCAAGCTTCGTATATTTTTTTAACACTTCATTTGTTAAAAAAAATTAGTGTCACAATAAAGCATCAAGGCTGTTTATTGGTTGCCCTGAATGAGTTGTTTACATGACTCAAGACTTGATTTTTATGTTGGCAGTAACGGAATTATTGGAAGCAGCCACCTGATGTTCCTCAGTTCCCCAGCAGATGCCGTCTGTGCTGCGCTCAGTGCACGGGCTGCTGCGTCCCGCAGGGCAGGGCTCTGGGAAACAGCAGGAAAGTAAGTTTTGAACTGAAGGAGATGTTCTGAAGGCTTCAAGAAGGAGTAAGCTGAGGACAGGGCTGTAAGTCCAGGAGGCAGTGCAGAACTGGAAAACAGCATGACCAGGAATTTGGATAGGAGAAAGAGGCACAGGGAAGATATTTTAGAATGAACATGAGTAGAGTGGGAAAATAGAGGGAAAAAGATGTAATAAACCAGGGCATAATGCATCATGGAAGCACTCTGAAATAGTTTTGAATTACTATTAAAAGGTGAAAAACATGAAGTGCTGAAGTTCAATTTCTCTAGAAAAGGAAAATTGATGATGCTGTTTAATTGTTATAGGTAGAAATCAGACCATGAGGGTAAGAAACAGGCTGCAATAACCAAGGTCGTGAGACAAGAAGAGGACTTCTAGATAACAGGTGGTGAGGAAGGGTTGTTCTTCTGCCCTGGTGAGGCGTATCTGGAGTATTGTGTCCGGGTCTGGAGCATCTCTCTTATAAGGAAAGGCTGAGGGAGCTGGGCCTGTTCAGCCTTGAGAAGAGACAACTGAGAAGGGACCTCATCACTGTCTATCAGCATCTGAAGGGAGGGTGTCAAGGGGACAGAGCCAGGCTCTGCTCAGTGGTACCGAGCAATAGGACAAAAAGCAACAGGCAGAAACTGATGCACAGGAAGTGCATCCTATATTCTGAGTATAACAAAGAACTTTACTGTGCTGGTGACTGAGCACTGGAACAGTTCGCCCAGAGAGGTTGTGGAGTCTCCCTCACTGGAGATATTCATAACCATCTGAACACAATCCTGTGCCATGTGGTCTGGCATGACCCTGCTTGAGCAGGGAAGTTGGACCAGATGACCCTCTGTGGTCCTTTCCAGTGATTCTGTGATTCAGCAGTAATCCATGCTCCTAATGTTGCACACTTACATCTAAAAAGTTATCTGTTACACCTGTATGGTGATTAATAGGTGTACCTCATTTAAATAAAAAAACCAGAAATCTTTTTGTGTGCTAATGGTCTGATGCACTGTGCTGAAGTCTGCTGCCTGAGATTAACTTTATGACACTTCCTAGCAAGGAGATCTGTTTCTGAGGAATTTCACTTCTCAGTCTGAGGAATCAGAGCAGAAGTGAAATGCAGGAATAGCATTTGGAAGGCATTTGGAAAAGTTTGAGGCAATCCCTATGCTCCTGGACAAGCAGGAGACTGATGTCCATTTAAATTTTCCAAAAGCTAAGGGCATCCAGGCCAGATGTTCATGCACTGGTAACAGCTAAGCAACATAAAAGCAAAATCAACTACCCATCTTTTGACTGTGGAATCGGTGTTTGAGGGCTCATAACATCACACAAAGATCTAAACCGAAGAGACCTCTAGGAGCCAGCCAGTTTGATGCCTTAGGATTTTAGCTTTTATATTTTTCATATATTTGTAATTCTGCAATTCTTTAGTGCATAACTCTAAACTCCATATACAGTGTTAGCTGCTGTTCTCCCATTTTGGTCAGACAAAACTGTTCCTCTCTAGGCCTGAAACTCAAGGACACCTTACTCTCTCAGTCCCTGAAAAATGTAAACAAAAGTGAGTTGGAGGGGAACAATCTTGGGGTAAATGACTTCATTACCTGAATGTGTAAGTGAAGGATTAACCCTCAATATGCAAATGGACCAAACTTATAAAAGTATGAAAACCCATGACCCTGTCGTCCATTTTTGGGTGTTGTCTCTGTGTGGGTTTCGTTTGTCCTAAATGCACCTGAAGGCCCTTCAATAAATTCACCCATTTTTTATTCTCTTAATTTTGTCAAGCCTCTGTTTTTAGGTAGTCCCAACAAGGCATAAAGTTCAATCCTCTGCTGAAAGCCGGGTAAAATTTGTGGCTACATCAGGTTACTCAGGGCCTTGTCCAGACCAGTCATAGTCACCAACCTGCTTATTCCAACGACAGCTGTAATTTAGGTCTTTGTATCTCATGGCCTGCTCTGGTTTTCACCATCACACATCGCTGAAAATGTACTTACCAGCTGCCATTTCTCCCTCTAGCCAAGATCATTGCTCCATAGCATTTTCCTTATGTAAGTCAAAGCATTTCCAAGTACCTGAACCAAAGCAGTTTAGCTCCCAGAGATTTTGTGATTAATTGGCAATCTAATTGTATTATATTAGTTTGCAGAAAGAGTTTCTCCCTTAGAGATTTCAAAGAGTCTAATTGAGAAACCATACTTATAAATGTATTTATGACTTATATTGTCATCTACATTTACTAGGTAGCAGAGACTCCATAACTCAAGAACTCTGAGGTTTCCTGCAGCTTAATATGTAAACTCTGACTAACACATTTCCCATGGTTAGGGAATTTATTAGATCTTATTCGCCCATGTGAAGTTTCTCTTGTCTTTTAAGAGGCTGAGGCTCAGCAGAGGTTCAGCATTAACAGACAAAACTTGTTTTGCAAGTTTTTTGAAACTTTTAGGAACTTAATATTTAGATGTCTATTCCTCTGCCAAGTTTGGCTAAGGTTACGGAAGAGTCTCACACACAGACCGCCTACATGGAAAACACATCCACACATGACTCAGTCTGAAGAGTCCTTCCAAAAGTACCTTAACTAACACTTCAGTGTGGTCTGCACCCATTTCTGTCTGACACTAGCAAGCTTCAGAACAGGCAGAAAAATCCATGTTCAGCATTTGCAGCACTTCCTTCTGGTGTGTTTTGGTGGGGTGACCCTCTGTTCAGCATGTTGGCATTTTGGATCTAACCTTTACTGAATTTCAAATTCTGGACCCAAAAATGGCACATTCTGACAGACAAATTTTAGGTACTGACACTTTTTAGTTAGGTTGTATAGAAATTTGACTCAATGGAAGCTATTGAGGCTTATCTTGTCTCAGTTGGATACATATTCATCAAAGAAAACATGCAAAAAAGTCAACAATGCAGCCTAAAGTTCCAGCTGAAACAAGCTGGGAGGTATTTTTAATTAGTAAGTTTGGTGGTGTATTCAGGAGAGAAATCAAGTATAATCAGTAAGAATAAAATCAGTAAACAGTTCACCAGTTCTTAGAAAACATTTTAATGACCTTCCAGAACAGGGAGCCAGAACATTGTGGGCAGAATACAAACACCATCTCTCTCATTCCAGGAATTCAGTGCACTTTTTTTCACTTCAAAAATTCTCAATATGATAGGCATTCAGAAGTTTTTCAGGCCACTTTTGTGGAATTGTGTCTATTCCATTGCTTCTTTTTTTGTTGTTTTGTTCCTTTTAATGTTAGGGAAATTATCTCTAAAACTGAATATTCCTCCACAAATTTCTTAATTACAGCAAACCAACAGGTTCTTAGCCCTCTCTAATTTAATCACAATGCATGGAAAGTATCAATATAGGCTGCTTGGAATCCTTTTTATGTAAAATTTCTTTCCTGTGTAAAAGCATAAGTAATCAGCGTAATTTAGTAGACTGCAGAGTATGACTGCAAAGCAGAAACATCCAACATCTAATTCCAGTTGCCGGCTGAATGCAACGGGACATTGTCTAAATTCCTTGGGCATTCTGTTCCTCAGTTCACATCCTATGTGGGATGGGTGTAATAGAACTTCACAGGGATATTTTGAGGCCTGGTTCACTCTAAACCGTAAAGTTTACTGAATCTGTAAACTGTATGACTGCAGTGCAGTTATACAAATGGTCATAACAGTCTTTTCTGAAATACCTTTTTTCTTCATTTTGGAATTCCCATACAAAACTGCCAAACAGACTCTGGGCTTTATATTTAGGAATCCTGTAATCATTCCATGAAGTTTAAGAAATCTGGCAGTGATCTGGAAAACTTAGGAGGTAATAAAAGGTTACCATGAGGAATGCAGAACTGCCTTGTATGGTAGTGGAGAGTAGAACCAGTACATATTTTGATAACACAGCACAGCTCTTGTCTTTGGGGTGGGCCTTGGTTGTATAGCTCTGCCTGCATCTGAAATGCATGGCAGTGTAAACATGACACAGAGGTTCTCTTAAACATTTGTAAATAGTTCAGCAATTTTGAGAAACGGGGTGGAGCCTGCAGATGGCTAAAGAAAGAAGCATTATTCTCATGCTTGCTGAACTCACTGTCCCAAGCCCAGTTCTGCTCCTAATGTAAACCACTGCCGCTTGCCTTCAGGCACAGTTGTACAACGAGGGTCTGACCAGGCTTGGAAGGCACACACTGTTCCAGAGAGGGCTGTGCTGCATCCAAACCTGACACAAATGTGATACCCCAAACTGAGGATTTCTTTCTACTTAGCAAGAAAAGGTGCAGTATTGAGTATATTGTGGGTGGCTTGGAGGACATGAAACTTTTTATACTGAAAACTAGTTCTGAAAACCAGAGCTCCTGAGGTATCATCTTGAGGCTGGGTTTTCTCTCTCTCACTGCTAACCACTTAGAGAAAGCCGTTACCTTTTCTAATTCTGTAGTTTAATTTTAAATTAGGATGGCAGCACTAATGTTTCTGGAACCTTCTGGAGTCAATTAATAATTTTTAAATAACTTGAAGATGAAAGGCGGTAAATGTTTCCTCCAGGTGAGTGTGTTTTCAACATTCCAGCTTCACTGAACTCAATATAGAAGTTTTCTTGGCCAGAAATACCTGGCTATTACACATAGGCTTTGAGGCTCTTGTTGTATGCTGCCACTCAGCTTCCCTGCTCCAAATCTCAGCTCAAGGTGTGGTATCTTGTATTTCAGAAACACCCCGATAGTGTTACTGCAGGTAAATTTTACTTCTTAGTTCAGCCAACTGAATTTGCGTACTGAGTTAACTGCAGTTATTTATTTACTTACCCGAAGACAACATTTAAATAAAGAACCAAATCAAATCAAATTTTTTAAAAAAATCAACATCCTTTAATCCAAAATTATCCCAGATGGTCTCATTAAGATTGCATAATTTTGTTTGCTATAGTAGCACTATACTAGTCTGCGCTACTAATCATTCAGAGAACATCTGTGGGGTGGAAGATCTCATTAGTGCAGGAAAAGGTTGTATCAGCAAATGCTTCATCTTTCAAATTGATAAGAATGGGTCCCTACTGACAGAAGTCTGTGGAAAGGGAATAGGATGTGGAATTTTAGACTCCCAGGCTGGAGCCTGCCAGCATTCATCATACGTGGCGGTGCACAGGTCTCAGTCCCATTAGCAGAGGTAATAGGATGACAGAGCTCTTTGGGAGGGGTTCTCTAGGGACTCCAGTAACAGGACAGGAATTGGAAGCCTCTGAGGAATGTCAGAGTCCCACCCCATTAGCTAACCCACATCCTTCACTTTACATTCATAGTGATAGGGCTGACATCCACAACTGAGGCAACAGTAGATCTGAATCATCTAATCTAGCAAATTACTTTCACAGGATTCCCCATGTCTTATACAGTGGACAAGAAATGTGGAGGTATACTTTTTGTTCAAGCACAGTTCTTTTACACCAAGACAGTGACATTGCCTCTTCTATTGCTAATAGTGACCCCTACAAGAAACCTGTCAGAGGGAAGGTACAGAAGTGAGACCTGGCTAGCTGCCTGCTCATACCAACCTGCAGCAAATTCAGCTGACTGATAAAATCATAGAATGATCACAGTTGGAAGAGATCTTAAAGATTTTCCAGTCCAACCATCCACCCAGCACTACCACTGTAACCACTAAACCACTAAACCACATCACCCAGTGCTAGTTCCAGACACCTCTTAAACATCTCCAGGTACAGTGAGTCACGTACCTCCCTGGGCAACTTATTCCAGTGCCTGACCACCCTAACAGAGATATTTTTTCTAAGATCTAATTTGAAACTCCCCTGTCTCAGCTTAAGGCCATTTCCTCTGGTCCTTTCACTGCAGGCACAGTAGAAGCGACTGGCCCCCACCTCATGACAGCCTCCTTTCAGGTAGTTGTAGAGGGTGATGAGCTCCTCCCTGAGCCTCCTCTTCTCAAGACTAAACAAACACAGCTCCCTCAGCCACTCCTCATAAAACACATTTTCTAGACCTTTCACCTTATTGCCCTTCACTGGACACAGTCCAGTGTCTCCATGACCCTTTTAAAGTGAGGGGCCCAAAACTGAACTTAGTACTCAAGATGTGGCATCACCAGTGCTGAGTACAGGAGGAAAGTTCTCAGGTTTAGGAGGTGCTCTTTTCTTTTGGGGTGCTGTGTTTTAACCCCAGCCCACAACCAAGCCCCATGCAGCTGCTCTCTCACTGCCCCACCAGCGGGACTGGGGGTAAAATCAGAAAGGTAAAGCTGCAAAACTCATGGATTGAGATGGAGACAGTTTAATATGAAAAGCAAAAGCCGTGCATGCAAGCAAAGAAAAACAAGGAATTAATTCACTGCTTCCCATGGGCAGGCAGGTGTTCAGCCACCCCCGGGAGAGCAGGGGCCTATCACACATAACAGTGACTTGGGAAGTCAAACACCATCACATCCATCCTTCCCCCTTCATCCTCCCACTTTACATACTGAACATGATGTTATATGGAATATTGCTTTGGTCAATTTGAGTCACTTGCCCTGGCTGTGTCTCCTCCCAACCTCCCATGTATCTCTAATCTTCTCACCAGCACTGCTCAGCAATAACAAAACCATCTCAATATTACCAGAACTGTTTTCAGCACAAATCCAAAGCACAGCCCCTCAGTCCACTATACCTCAGTTCAAACCAGCACACGGGCTTAAATCAGAAAATGTCGCGGTGGAAGAATTTGCTTTAATAAGGACAAAAGGCAAAAAAGCCCATTGTCCAGAGCATCTGCATGCAGCTGACACTTTCTCTAGTGTTAAAAAAAAAGCTTTGTAGATGCTCATATTATCGGGACTGTACAGCAGCTTACTTTGAGCATAACATCGAGGCTGCATGCACTCTATGCCTGGAAAAGCAGCATGGGACAATCTATAGATAAGCAATGATGTAAAGTCTAGAGAATAATAATAGAAAACTGAATTGGAAAGAAGGCAAAAGTGACTTCCTTTGGAAGATGATGCTTTTGGGTCTCCAAACTGTCTCGTAGTCCACCAGACTGCGCTAGGTATTGTCTTAGAAGGAGCTATTAGAAGATCCACATTTTACCTTAGTAGCATGTAAGAATAAGGTAACTTCTTTAGACTAATAGATGATATTTCACATCAACAAATAGATCAAGGTAGCAATTTCTCTTCCTCTTTGTGCAAAAAATTGGTTCATCCTTCACAAAATTTCCTGTTTTCTGGAGCACATCTCTAGCACACTGACCACTCAACATCTGCCAACTTAAGTAGATATTTCACTTCTCACAATGGGTGGGAGAGTGAAGATTTAGGTCACCATCTTAGACAAGACTTTTCTCAGAATGAAGCTATCTGCAGTAGAGCCTCACAAAATATGAGAGTCCATCTTGAATGGGCAGCAATGACAAACACGTATTTTGGCAACTAGAGTCAGAGAAGAAAATGAAAAGTCCTGTTTTATATTAGCTGCAAATAAGCCAGTATGTAACAGTCTTCAAAATATGACATGTTTTCTTTGCTTTGTTTTGACCAGTTTTGTAATAAGTCAAACAATATAATAAAAGTCGGAGCAGAGCTGCTAAAGCCAATCCTCTCTTTGGCCTAAAACAACAGTAACAAAGGCAAGAGAAGCATTTTACTCTTTCAGTCATTTTGGAAATGAAACTGGATGGCTAAATAAGTCAAAGCTTAATTTTCTGAATATTTGTCAGAAATTCAACATGTTTGTTTTTGCCGGATGATAATGTGCTATACTCACCATGTTCAAAGTCAAGGCATAGGACTGTTTAGTAGCTTCTATTTTATCTTTGTGATATGCACACAAATAGGGTTTAGCCTCATACTCAAACTGCTACACAGTTTATGAAAGGCACTTATCTAGATTGCTGTAAAATAATGCTGTAAAATATGATAAATACTGTGTGAAAAACATTTTTGTGTTGCTTAGACACAAGACTTCAGTGAAAGCAGGGTTTGCTTGCCAACTTGCAGGGGAGTTAAATGGGCTCAAAAAGGTGCTTTCTGTTCTTGCAATATCTAATTTTTCCATGTGTACTTTATACCTTGCCAGGAAACAACCAGGCAATAATGTTGCAATTAAATAGCAAAATAGGTAACATTGGAGGTTATGGGCAGCTAATGCTGCTGTTCCCGCTGTCCCTTTGAATGTCTCTTCCCATTGACTGTAAAGGGAATCTGGATTCCTAAACTTGCATTTCCTTAATTGTACCTAAGGTATATGCCTAAAGTAAGCACAGTATATCACTAAGTAAATGTAATAATTGTATGTTAAATCTATTCCCACTTCAGTGTCTGTGCTTTTCCCTTCTCCTGCCTTTTTAAAACAACAAAAGAAAATAACTTTCAGATGCTTAGTGTTCAGCTGGATGTGACATGTGCAAGCTCTTTTTCCTACACCTCCACTACCCTCTGGTAAAGGCAGAATAGACAAGTGGTAAACAAATCCATTCAAACCTGGTCCTCATATTTTAAAGCTGTAACTGCAAATAAGAACAATGATATTGATAGGAATTTCAAGTGCTAAACACCATTAGAGATACAGTATTTAATCCTGCAAACTGATGAGCCCTCTTGGTCTGGTCCAGCAATACACTTAAAAAGATCTATGGCTTTTTATTTTACATAAGATTGCTATTAAATGCTTTGCTGCATTGGGTGAAAATAAATAATGGCAAGATAAGGTTCATGTCACCTAATTTTAGCCATTTAACAGTAAGATGTCAATCTGAAGCTAATCATCAAAACTCAGCCTGTTATTAAAGAGAGGAGGTAAAAGCATCTCCAGAGGGTGATTCTGTTTTAGACATTTATTTATGAATGACTGAATTTTACCCACTTATTCCTCTCTTTCTCACTCTCTCTTGATGGTAGCACTTTAGCTTAGACTACACAACTGACTTTCTGAGAGTCAAAGTAATTGAGTTTAATTACGTATTAAGTTCTGCAGAATTTGTAGTGATTTCACATTTAATCTAGGTATCAGCTCAAAATATTGATATAATTTTAATTCAAAGTTAAGGTCTGCATCCCTCTGTTATTGCATGTAAGCAGAAAGAGAAAATAAGTGCTACCAGCCTCTTGAACTCTTTTTTATTTTCTATTACGCAAAGGTGAAATCACTTGGCCACCAAATTGTCAGTGAGAAATAATTTATTCTCTTCTTATCTGTTACTGAATCTGCAGATTGCTGTCACACCCACAGTGATAAATTTATACCTAGCTCTCTGATGGAAAGAATTCAGGCAGTGAGAAGTAACTGCCTGTTAGGAGTGGAGCTCTTATCTAGGTGTGGTGTCACAGCTAAAAATGAATTAATAATTTATTGAGAAAAAAAAAGCACAGCACTTCAGTTCTTACATGTTAAAAAGTTTTTTTCAACAATTGGATCACAACTGAAGCTAAAGATTCTCAAAAGGCAGCCACACAGCATTGTGAAAAACTCTGTAGTTGAGGTTTGCCAAAGACTTCCTGTGTGGTCTTGAGATCCTGTGAATGCTGATAAAAACTGCAAAAAAACCCTGTGATAATATCTAATGTCTTTTTCTCTGGAAGTGCACTTAGTACTGTAAGGAAGAAATGGAAAGCTTGATCATAAAAAACTAGAATGAGTAAAATGTGGGTAGAAGATGTGAACCTTTGCATGGTACCTGGCTTTATTTTAATTTCCATGTAGTATCAGTAAAATAAAACTTTTATTACAAGCCTGACACAACATACTTCTTTTAGTGAAGTGAAGGCACTTTAATGATATGTTCCCACAAGCTCAGGTTAACACATCTTTACTGTCTGTCAGTCAAATGGCAGTGGCTGGATGTGCCTGTGGTCCCAGCAAACAAATCTTCATGGGTGACTGCTTATAAACCCAGTTTACTTCATGGTTGCAACAGACCAGGAACACACTTGGAGCAGTCAGTCACTGCCAGACCACTGAAAGCCAGGAATATCTTGCAATCAAGAAGGCAAATGGAATTAGAAATGGGAGCCTGAAGAACTATTGACTCTTTCACCAGTGGATTCTGGGGGAAAAAATGGTAAGATTTTCCCCTTTACTGCATTTTTCTTTTTTTAGCAGGCAAATAATTATATTACAGTGTAAGTCTGATCTACAGTTTAATTAAAGTGTTGTGATTTTTTTCTCACAAATTTGGTCTATATTTCTACAAATCATTGAAATTCACACATATTTCTTCTTAATAAATTATTACAGTGGGGCTTATTTAGCTTCCAAACTATTTACATCACCCGCAAGTCTTTCTTTTAATTACACAGAAATGCATTTTTTTGAAAAAAATATATTGATGAGCCTTTGTTTTCAAGACCTATATTTCTCATCTGATAGTTTATATATCTGATTTGAGCTTACAAGGATATTTGACACTTCTTCATTTAAGACCTTTGAACATTTCAATTTATTCATCGATGCCAATTTAAACATAATTTCCTTGTTGGAAGAAGTGAAAAATTTGAAGTATACCCATCAAAAAACCATACTGTACTAATTCTAAAAGGTAACGCACTGCCCTGCAGTCTGGTTAGCCTGTATGGACCCAGAGAGGTCACTGGGGTTCCTTGTGAATGCAGGAGTCAGTGTAGGACGCAGGGCTGGGGCAGAAGTATCTGTTTGCTTTACCTAGAAAATGGATTTCAGATATTCCTGGGAGGGCTTTCAGGATCTACCCAGCTGAATGTGTTCCATCTTGAAGATGGGTAATACTGATAACATACAGATGTTGTTTATTTGTAGAAGCCCATTTCTTAGATTTTAGAAATGTCAGGAGTATACTGAGGAAAAAAAATTTTCCAGTGTGGTGCAGCCTACCCTTGGTAACAAGGCGTTCGGTCCCTTCCATGAGCTGCAGCACCAACCACTGACTCACAGAGAGTCTAAAGCAGCTAGAACCATGCAGAATTGCTTTATTTGCAGGGCCAAGAGACTCTGGGAAAAGGCATCTCTGGAAACTACTTAATAGCCACAAAGCCCACATAACATCAAGGAAAACTTCCAACAGCTCATGGGTTAGATCTCCAGCTGGTGTCAGAACACACCCCCCATAAGATTACAGCCTTGGGACAGTTGTAGTAGGTCACAACAAAACCCCATTTACACCAATGTCCTGTCTCCAGCAGTGACCACAAGTCAGTGTCTAAGGAAGAGTGTGGGAACTAGGAAATCACAAGACATATCACAGACATGCGTTCTCACCCTTGAGTAATTTTCAAATCAAAGTAAGCCCTAAGAACAATATGGGTATGTTGTAGGCTTCAGACTGGTTTTGTTGGGTGTTTTTTAATTTGGTACTATTTACTGATTTCTTACCTGTGGGCTTGTCCAGCTTCCTTTTGATGCTCTGTAAACTTTAAGCATTCACAGCACCCTGTGGCCAGCAGTTCCCAAGCTGTACTATTTCATGAAGAGCAATAATTGGGCTGTTTCTCATCTCTGTCCCTTAACCTAGGGACAAAAACATGGATAATTGTGGCAGTCCATTGAGATTTTTCACAGTGATACTCATTAAGATAGTACTAGGCTTTTCAACTGTTTTATGGCTGTTGAGCACTGCTTTCTTTTTTTTTTTTTCACTGATGCCACTTGTGTCCCCTCCCAAGGAGTAGCTGGGGTCAGTTCCCAGCTCTCCCACAGGCTACCTCCGTGCCCTCTTGGGTTGTGACCTTATCTGTATAACCAAGTGTTGAAAGCACTGGCAGATTAATCCCTTAAGCTCAATTTCCACATTCATAACAATAGTTTCCTTCCCCCACCCTTTGCTTATCTTGTATATGTATGCAGAATGGTTCTCTGGAAGTGAGTCTGCTTTTTTCTTAGGACACAGAGACCCCAAATCCAGAGGAAGGACAAATAAACTTTTAGGTTGACTTTAAAATTGTAATACTTAAATGAAAAAGAAAAACAATCTGTCTTTTTCTTTCTGTTCTGCATCTGGTTATGAACTCTTAAGGTCTTTCTTCATGTTATGCAGTTTAGAATCTTTTTTTATTAAGCAATAGTAGAGCCTCTCACATGGCACAAGAAAAACAGGGGAAAAGAAGGCTTGAAGAACACTAAAAATCTTGAAAGCCATAAATCATGAATATCACTAACTTCAATCACTATCTTTACACAAATACAAAGTGCATTATTTTTACTGTTTTATTTTTGACAGTTGCTGGTCTCAGGATTATTATGTTTCTGAGGAAAAGAAACTGGAAAAATAAAGTGCACTTGTGTGTCTGCAAGTAATTCTCTCCTTGTTGTATTCATGATCATTTTACTGTAAGATAGCTCACACTATGAAATTCAAGAACATTTGCTTTGGGAGTATTTCAGGTGAAGCAACACTAAAATTGTGCTAACAGTGGTGTGTCAAGGTATTATCAGGGTCAGAGTAAAGAATCTTGCAATGTGCCATGAGTACATTCTTCAATATGAGCACTTCCTTATGTCTTCTCTTAAGTCAATAACGCTATAGCTCTGAGAATGAAATGGGGTCTATTCAGAGTTTCATTGACTTCCAACAGAAATGGAATCAATCTTCTTCCATGTCAAATTATGCACCTCTGAATTCAGACCCACAAACATGGTTTCCATCATTTTATCTTTCCCTTAATAGATAAAAAAAGAGTGGTGAAAGAGCTCTCAAGATACCACTGACTCACCTTCCAGTGAAACCGTTCCCCACAGGTGATTGTTTGTCCTGTCTGCAGATCCCAGTGAGGAAGAACCTGGAGCATCCCTCGGTCATCTGATGTCACTCATTGACCATACACTGCTAAGCAAAGCATACTGTTTGCTGAAAAACACTCTCAATTTGGTAATTTGGTAAGTGAGATCTGCTAATTAAGGAAGATCTTTCTTAATAAAGAAATTGTTCATGGGAGGTCTTATTGCAATGCCTCTGACCTGTATAAACTAATTGGGCAGTCATGTTTTATTTACACCTAACACAGACTTTTTCCCATCTCAAACTTGAAGACTTTTAATACCCTAGAAAGTGCTGATTTAAAAGAAGTGTGGATTACCTTGCAATGTACCTTTTCAAGTATGTAGCTTGAGGAACCAGTGTTTTTCTAACTTTTCTTCTAGCATACCCTTACTTAGGCGAGACTCTTAATAAAGCACATTTATAACCTTCACAGTGTGGCAGCACAGAAATGCAGTGGACAAGAAGCTGTCTCCTCACGGGTGCAATGTTCAGAGCCCTGCCAGTGCCAGGGAGGCCAGTGGCCCCTTCATGGTAAGGGCATACCACGTACTGCCAGCCCACCCTGCAGAGCCCCACTGCAGCTTCCCTCTGCACCAAGGTTTTTCATGGCATGTGAAACATTTTGCTGGCTAAATGCAGAAGGGAAAAACGTTTAGAAATAGCCAGCTTACAAAACTATATAACAAATGCAGTTGTAGTGAGGGATAATGTTTGTTGGCATTCCTTGAACATATTGCAGATCATTTACAGGTCTCAGCAAAATTCCTACAGAGCGCCAGGCCCAGCGAGTGAATTACTGTGCTTCATGCTGGTGAAGCCATTTTCTTTAAACAAAATACAGAGTTTAGGAACTGCATGAACTTTCTAAATGGCATTTTCTCCTTATCTGGATAATGAGCAGTTACCAATTAATAATTTCTTGTTAGTTACTCTTAGCTTTTTCTAATTTCTTTCAGCTCCAATGTCATTGAGAAATTTCTAAATGAATTTCAGGTCTGTTACCCAAATTGCTGTCCTTGAGTTCCTTACCACAGTCCCTGACTGCCATCTGAGTTTTTTTCTTGTAATTTGCATGAGATATGTCTGTAATCTGGAAGAATGTACTCTATCCAATAGCCAGGCATGTTGCAAAATCCTCTTGTTATTTTTGTCCAGCTTAGCAGTTACTCGAGGAACGTTCAGTGCCTCAATATTAAATGGTTATCTAGGTATCTGTCAAAAGGGAACATTGTTTCCTGACTGATTCTAAAGCGTATGGATTCTACTTTATTTGTTATAAATAGCTTATTTCTGCTTATGTAACAGAGTTCCTCAGACCAAGTGGAATAATAATGTGGCATGCAGCTACAGTCCGAGAAGCCAGCCAACCAGAGCATGATTCTTTATCATAGTTTTGCATTGTTCTGCTAACTGCATGATGCCAAAAAATAATAATAATAAAGAAAAATCCTTTGTTCCCTTTCATTAACCTAGAAGGTCACAAAACAGACAGTTCCTTCTTGATTACACTAAATAAATAAAAGTCTGATTCATAGAGGGGAAACAATCATCTGCCAACTGCCAAACCCTATAAAGGGTAAATCTGTTTTTACTTTGTGAGCCAGATTGATGAGTCACCGAGGCTATGACTAATACCAGCAAGAATTAAAATGCACCCAAAAATATAACCTCCCTTTGTACTACACAAGGGTACCTCAGCAGCAGACTCTGCTCCAACAAGTTTTGGTGGGGAGTAGGGACCACCCCGGCATTTGCTCTCCAGATCCAGGGGCCCTCCCTACCACAGCTACTGACATGCATTGGCTTTATTCACAGGCGTAAACTCAGCAAGGGAGATGAATAATTAGGTTCTTCATTTGGGAGATCAGCCACTATGGAAATAAACACCCACCTCTCGTCCCTCCTCCCTGCCCTGGGCGAGCTGCCTTCAGAACATGCCATAACCAGAGGTTCCTCCCGGAGCCCAGTGACATGCACTTGGATGCAGACAGGAGGCTTCTCAATAGGAAAACACAAACAGACTGGTCCAGAGAAGGACAAAGATAAAGATCAGGGGGATTTTTTGGATCTTCTTGCGAAGCATACTCTCCAAGAGGCTGGAGAAAATGGGATGAAATGAACTGGTCACTTAGTATTTTGAAAATTATGCAAGAAAAGTGTTAAAACAATGGCAAAAAGAATAAAAAGGGTCTGTTCATTCATTTAATTTCTTTAAATGGGTGAATTTGCAAGTCCATTACAGTCACTGACAAAATTCCTGTTGATGGTAACTGTGCCAGAATTTCACCAACTGCTCTTATCCCCTAAATGCATGTTTTAATAACTCATCAAAACTAATGCTGTAAGACTTTTGCTTTTAAGTTCAGCTCTTTCCACTGAGACACATCACAACCTAACAGAAACTGTCTTCAAAGAGATAAGGTAAATCTTTGTCATTCCTTAATTCAGATACATTTTGTTCCAAAAATTAACTCCGGCATCCTCAGCCATTCATGATCAGGGTCCATGGATAATCATTAGAAATTACACAAAAGAAGAGTTACCTAAAGTGAACTAAAATGAAATGAGGAAAAAATAACTCTCACCTATGGATGCCAGTAATTGTCAATTCTCAGGTAAACATCTATATTGTCAGCCTGGCATTTGGGACCCTTTGCAGCAAGACCTAGCATGGGTCTGAGCCCCTACATTTGGGTGTCGCTTATTAAAAGTAAAAACTAGAGTTTCATCATATATTAAATCTCTAGTTTCCTGATTAGAAATCATTTTGGTGAGGAGGCCCCAATGAGAAAAAGAGAAAAAAATGTACTGTACTCAAACACTGAATCATTAACAGGGAAGAATGCACACTTTTTTTAGGCCTTACATTAATCTAAACAGCAGAATAGCTTCAACTTGTACCAGACTGGAAGAGCTGCAATTGATACTCAAAGATGGTTAGAGCAGGTACTTTTATGTTCTCTACTGCACTGTAATTGAATGCTGTAATCTTTGGAGAGCAAGTCTACCAGTGCTGAACTGGAAAACAGTATCCTATTTTTATTGAATTTTATTTGGTTTTATTTAAAATGCCATAAATTATTCATTTTTCTAATCCAACAAAGTGTTTACTTTTATTTAAATATTTTAAATTAATTTTATTTTTATTACCATTTAAAGCATGAGCCTATTAAAAATAGTGGGGGCTTATGATTAAATTTTTTAATTCAGCCTTTAGAAAAATATTATTTGCACAGCTCCATACATTTGGTAGATTTGTCTTGAGACACTTTTCTAGAGAACCCAGAAACTTAATATTAAAGCTACTTTATATTTTTTTAATGCTTTGATCTTTAGAGTAATGGGAATGGGGTTAAAAAGTAGATAATTCCATCTTTTTACTACGATTTCAATCTTTCACAGTTATTTCAATCTTTCGTGGTTTTTGTAACAATGACAATTGCATATGTAGTGGAATATAAAGAAATATGCAAAAAGGCACAGAAACATATTTGGCCTATGCCGTCACAAAATGTAGGGGAAGTTAAGATACCAAACCCACCTGTCTTGCCAGCCTCAGTTTAGATATAAATACCTATTTTTTTCCTGGTGGTTCCATCAGAACAAATTAGCGTATATCCCTTGGGAGAGCAGGGTTATAAACTGCGCTCATATTCCTGTCTAGGAAGCCTCTGAATAATACATGTAATTTGTGACTCATATGCCAAGAATCCCAATTCAATGTATCTATCAGCAGTACTAAGTGTTCTAATTTTTTTAATAAATGAATGAAATGCTATAAATCAGTCATTTAACAGTTATAAGATTCTCAAAAGGACAAAAGATTATATATTTATAAACCCTGTAAAAATGGAGGAGGAAAGTCAGTGAACTGGGGTGGAGTCTATTTGAAAATCCTTCCCTAACCTTGTGCAAGTAGCTAATTTTTCTGTACCTCAGTTTTCCAGACATGATAAGCTCATAATCATTCTCTGCCTTGGAGAAGTGTTGTGATGACAACCATGTTTATCTGAGTGGTTTACATATACAGTGATGAAGGCAGCCATAAAAATAAGTAGGCAGATAAAAGTGATTCACTGGCTGAAATAAAATTATGTCTGTTAAATTAATTTCAAATTTCATCTTCTTTGTTGTATATAGAGACCTATGGCATGGGAAATAAACCGTGGGTTTACTGCTGAGGCACTGACCTGGAAAGAAATAGTTGACATCTTTTTCTGGTTTCCATTATTTTGTTCATCTTTC
Organism: Corvus brachyrhynchos; assembly: GCF_000691975.1. Classification (NCBI taxonomy): domain Eukaryota; kingdom Metazoa; phylum Chordata; class Aves; order Passeriformes; family Corvidae; genus Corvus; species Corvus brachyrhynchos. The sequence continues at coordinate 936,570 of NW_008237919.1, read as the reverse complement.
TCTCTTGATCTCAATTGCTTGACCTAATTTTTCCATTTCTCTTTGGAAATTTCAAATTTTTTTCCACTTCATCCTCTCCTCCCTAATTAAATATCTGGACAGATGTGTGGGGACGGGCTGTTTAGAGAGCTGGGTGACAGAGCAGGATGGAGCATGACCAGGCTGAGAGTCTTTAAAGGAGCAGGGCTGTGCCCCAGACTCAGTGTGTTTGCAGAGGCAGGATGACAGATGCATAGAGGAATCTGACTTGAGCTTAGAAAAGACCTAGGAGTGTGGAGAGATAAAGCCCAAAATGCCAGCAACAGAGGCAGTTGTGTCCAGTCTTGCAGCTTTATGTGAATGGTGACATATTTCTATGTTATTTACAGTGAGGAGTAAAGTATAGGGTTCAGAACTTTTTTGGCTATTATTTGTTTCATGTATCAGAAGCCTCTAAAGTGTTGCACTGTAAATCCAGAGAGTGCACAAGGCTGGAGGGCTTCAAGCTCTATGCTGAACTTGGCACCTGAATAACACTTCTGAGTTTCTGTGGCTGAGAAGCTCCCAGCTTCCACCAAGAAGAAGCAAACAGGAGGCAGTGTATGCAACCAATATCTAAATGAGAAGAGCAGGAGAGCACTGTGGATCAAGGGCAGCTGAGGAGTGATCTCTGTACACAATAATCAAAAAGAAGCAGCCTAAAGATTAATACAAGCAGCTTAATGGTTTCTTTCAAGCAAGCTTAAGAAGGTTACTGCAGCAAATACAAAGGAAAAAGAAAAAACAAACAAATGGGGACACACACAAGCAAAAAAAAAAAAAAAAAAGCAAAGAAAACAACAAAAAAACCCAAACAAAAAATCTCACACTGAAATCGTGCCAAACAAAAATTTAGCTAGAATAGTCTTCTGTCTGCAGAACAACTGTAAATTTCTCCTCTGTGTGTGTGACACAGCAAGTCCCCAAAAACCTTAATAAAACCCAATAATCAGAGAGGAGAGCTTTGAGTAACATGCAGTAGTGGTAACAGTATAAAATGCACAGCTAGCACGGAACTGATTGACTGATTGCTTGATGGCACACGGTTTTGTCCAAGCCAAGAGAGGTTGTAAAGGTGACAAGCTGTTATGTTCTTCAAGCTTTGTGCAGGGGTGGCATAGAGACTTTGAGAACTGCCTCCAAGACAGAGAGAGGGCAAGGTGCAGGGAGAGGCAGCAACAGTACTGCTATTGTGCGTGTAACAGCCAAAGTTGATGAGAAAAGTGCTGTCTTAGCATTCTGTGAATATCTCCCACGAAGTTACCAGCTCTCCCTACACTCTGGTCTCACTTAGGAAAAGGATAAAGCCAGCATAAAGCCTTGAAGTTTCTTTCTCTTGGTGCTTTTGTTTCACCCTTGCCTTTGAACAGTATGTTGAGACAAGATGATTCTTTTGGGATGCTTAGAAAATGAGATAGGGACAGAAAGGGAAAAATACAGTGTGGCATATCATATTCCTGGCTTAAGCAAATGAAATGGAAACAGGGACATTAGCTTTCTCAATTGTTCTGTATCCTGAAGTTGTGAAATTGCAATGGAAATGAAAAGAAAGGTAACAAAATGGAGAGTTGTCACACCTTAGTTGAAGGTTCTAACAAGAGAGAAAAGCTGTATGTCCTTAATGTGTTCTTTAAAAAATTAAATGCAAAGACTCTTTTATGAGAAAAGCAAGGCCAATTACCAATGGAATAAAATAAGTTACATACTGCTGGGTTTATTGCTATTTTCAATTGGGCTGACTCCCACCAAGTATATTTTTCTACATGATATTGGGTTTTTCCAGATTTAATCCATAATATAATTTTAAAATCCAGATTATAGTGGCAGAGGGAGAAGAGCAGAAAGAAGATCAGATCCTGAGCATATTTCTGCTTTTCACTCTGACAAGCACTTTTAAGAACAAAAACAAGCTCTGAACAAGGGCAAACTACTGCTGGGGGAAGAAGCTGGATTACAGGTTTCTGCAGGGGAAGCATTGGCGTTGATTACTGGAGCCATGTGTGTTCAAAAACCATGTCTGTACAGCAGAATTAGCCAGGATGAGAGAGGTGAGCAAGTGATTAGGGTGTGACATAGCAGCAAAGGCCAGAAGAGGCTTCTTTTAGAACAGTTGGACACGTTAGAGAAAACTGACCCCTCTTGTTCCTCACTGACTTCAGGATAACAGGATTTTTCATGCATTCTTTGCAACCAAACCAGATTACCATTAGGAGGTACCTGACTTTCCAAAGGCAATGACCTAGACAGGTCTCTAAACACATAAATTCTGGAGCAATAAAATTTATTGGCCCAAATGCTGCATGTAATGCTGCAAAACACTCCATAAATATATGAGAAGACAATCTACATGGAATTTGTGCTCTACAAAGAACATCTTTCAATTACATGTGTTCAGTTTTAACAATATCGTGCCTGTTTTGGAGACTTATGTACAGTTTATAAATTCAGTGGTGAGTGCTCAGCCTCTGCCCACTGTAAACCATGGGCCGATATCAGGGAAATAATCTGGAGTTCCTGATTAATGGGAATCATGTTTCAATTTTTTTTTCATTTGTGTAAGCCACTGGTACATGTGTGTGTAACTGCTGCCAAATAACAGAGGATGTGAGCCTGGAAAAATTATTAATTTACCAGCTCTTCAGTGTAAGGAATGAAAATTTCAGTCTTTAATTGAAAAAGACATGGGCTTATTTGCTGATGCTAACCAAGGTAAGATTCATACAGGCCTGTCTGAAATCTAGTGTTCTCTTTGCAGAGAATGACAAATCACTGGAGATGGATTATACATGAAAAGCCAGAGCCTTCACCCTATTATGAACAGTATTCTGAGGAATGAGCCTTGTCAGAAGCACTTCACAGAAATCTTGCCCAGCTGAAAAATGACACTGACAGCCCTTTGCCACTCTTTGAAGAACATTGTTCTTTATGTGCTTTATTTCAATAACCTCTAAATGTGAATAAAGCCATAGACAGGCAGTCTGAGGCATAGAATCGCCCACATATTGTATGGAGAAGAGCAAAATTAGGTGCTGATCAAAAAAAGGCAACATAGAGAGTGGAAGTAAATATTCTGCAAAGGAAGGACACTGCAATGTGGGAATCCCAGCAATAGTTTTTATTCTTTCCCTTCATCTTCAAGTTACTATTTGATTTTTGGTGGAGGAAATCTTTCCCCCAGTCTCACCATGTGCTTTTTGTTCTGTTTAAGAACAAGAGAGATTCAAACCTTGGCAAAGAAGCACAAGAAAGGAAAGTGCAAGAGCTTAGACAACAATGAAAACTTTTATTCTAGGACAAGAAATAAAACAGGCTCAACTGCTTCGGTATTTGTTGTAAAACTCTGGCCTACGTATTTTTCCTATTAGTCCATCTGGCAGCCTTCAGTAACTGTTCCTACACCTTGACTCAGCCAGCAAGGGTGAGTCAGCGACCCACAGAGCAGGAACACGAGTGAGAAGCTGAGCGTGTACCAAGTGCACTTGTAGCCAGAACTGAACTGAAATCAGGCAGAAAAGAAGAGCTGTTCACCTAACACGGTCTTCTCATTTCAGCTAATTTAAACATCCCTGTGGGAGAAGCTCTACCTGTGAGTCAGCAAAATGCCATAAGCACAGTTCGCTGGAGAAGTCCCATTTAAGTAACAACTGAAAAATATACACAGGTGTTAGAAAATAATATATATAAGAGTGATGGTGGAAATTCTGTGGTTGGGGACCACAAGAAGAAATGGAGAAGAATGGATTTGTTCTCCTAACTGCTGTATGGGTTATAAGCCAGCAGCCAGCAGAGCCAGCCTTGGGATCATTGAGGGTCCAAGCTGCTGGCTGGACTAAATCCTGAGCTGTCTCTTCTGTCCCTCTTCAGTGGAGGGACAGTCATAAACAAAACTTCTTTCAGCTCTATCTCAGCTGAAAGTCAGCAAGTGAGCTCAGCTGGTGATGTGCATTCCCTGCACTTGTCTCTGACCATGGTTATTTGGTAAATTGTGTGTTAGTCAGATCATGTCCTCCATGAGAACCAGCTGTTGCAGCTTCATTGCTGCCACTTGCACCAGCTTGGGATATAGCACTCACTTACAAGGTACCACTACATCCAGAATTTTTAATGATCACCCCAGAAGGAATTTCAATAGAATTATAAAAATTCCCTGAGATGATGAAAATTAATCTCAAGAGCCAGGTGTTGATGTATATTTCTTGTGGAGAGATGCATTGTTTCTTGCCAGGTGCCATAGTATACTACATCTTCTACTAGATTGTCCTCTAGATTGCAACATATATATTAAAATAATAGCCTAATTCATGTCAGAGAAATACAACCAAAAGGGACAAGTAATAACAGAGGCAGCTGAATTAAGCTGGGTGCACCTCCCACCCAAACCCCACCTCAAGGACACTGGGTGGAGATGGAGAGGACAAAAGAGACAGCCTGTGCCCTAAGCGGATCTATAAATCCTGGTCACACCAGAGGAGAGATAATGTTTCTACTTTATCACCAAACGGACTTGGGTTTTTGAGAGATAAATATTTTTTAAAGCTACAGAAGGGCAAACCCTGCAACATTTTCATTTTCCTATTTTTCATTAAATCTCCTCCACTTTCTGATCACATTCCAGATGAACAGAAACACGAAGATATTAGTAAACATTATTTTAAACCAAAATGCAATTTCCTCCCATGTCAAAATGAAAGATAATCTGTGTAACTTCAGGGGTTTGGAGGCTTTTCTATCAGAAAATGTCTTTTTCTCGCATTAGCTAATTCAAGAGAACCTTCTAAGCAGTCCTCCAGAGACACCAGTTCCCTTTTATTGCATTAATCTGTCTTTTATGGCTTTGCTCTCATGAAAGATTAATAGCTGCAAAGGTCAAGGGCCATTGTGAACATTTAGTCTGACCTGCATAGCATAGGCTATCAAATTTTACCCAGTAATTCTTGCACTGAATCCCATTAATCGCAGATAAAGCATCATATATCTTTTAGTAAGAAGTGTTTTCTTGATTTAAGGGCAGAAAATTATGAGAAGCCCGCTCCAGAAATTTTTTCCATGGTTTATTTACCCTGGCCTGCAAATTTTCACTAGAGCTGATTAAGATTTTTTCAATGAAATATTTTACGCTGGAGAAATGTGGGTATTATCAAAGGAGTGTAGTCCTTGAGCTTTACCTCACCATTTTAATTCCACAAAGGGAAAACAAAACAAAACAAAAAAAACAATAACAGTGTCATATTCCTCAACACATTCGACTCTTTGTTCTGATTTTCCTTCTGGATGGTCCTCTTTCCCCAACATCAGGACAGCTGGGGAACCAGGCTACTCATGCTACCCGTGCAGTGCTAGGCAGTGGCAATGCCTCTTGTGATGTCTCAGCCAGACCAGATGTTCTCAGACACACTGAGCCTGGTCTAAGACACTAACCCCATCCTCATCAGGTGCATTTTCCCAAATACCTGCAAAACCCTACAATTTCTCTCAGGCCTGTGGTGCTACTTAAAAGTGCCATAAATCCCATTTCTGCCTCCTGTGTTTGGAATATGGCTGTGGCCTCAGGAAACTCATCCATTGCTTTCAAATAAACCACACAAAATAAATTAATCTGGCAGAAGGTTATAGGCTCACAGGGGCAATCTGTTCACTTTCTGGAGAAGGGTTTGATCTCAGCCTGTCAACAGATTGAAGACAGAGAGCCTCTGGTGATGTACAGCCTGAGCTACACAGATTAGTTTGACCTGCAAAACAGAATAACACACAGACACTGAAGCGATGATACGATGGTCATGGGTTTGGATTACTTTATATCCTTTCCAAAAAGATTCCCTTTCCCATAGACTGAAATTCAGTAACAGGAATATATCAGAGTGGCTCTGACATGGTTTTCTAACTGATTTCTTCCCTCTATAATATAAACCATAGGCTTCTAGATGTAAGAAGCTGAAAGTCTCAAAGGAAACTATTTTTCCAACAGAAAATTTAGTTTCTAAAGGCTGAAGTTTCCAAAAAAAAAAAAAGATGCTTTTGCATCAAATCATTTTCCAAAAAATCAGCATAATTTCCTATTTCAAAATAGTATATTTTGTTCACATATTTTTAAGATTTTAAATTTTGTAAATAAATTTTTCTACTTAGTCAATAATACGAAGTACTTTTTCAAAGAAATATACCAAGCAGCTTTGCACTAAAACATTCTTTTCTTGAACATTTTTAAAATTTCTAGTTTATGCAACAATGTCAAAGTTCCAAATATTACAATCACAGTTTCTGACCTCACTATGACTATATTTATATATTGCAGCAGAAACTGGACAACATAAATCTCACAAACTGTATCACTGTGGTAGAGGAAATTGGAAGTCATTTCCTCATTTTCTTGCTCCGAGACTTTTTGGACAGGCATGAGAACACAAGCACACTCTCCACCTCTCCCCATTGTACAAGGACCTCAGGGAAGAGGTTCTCATAACCTTGTCACTTCTGCTTACTGGCTAGCAGAGGAAGAATGAGTCCAGGCCCAAGTGCCCATGGTAAAGCAGGATGCAACAGCAGAATGACACAGAACCTGTGAGTTCAGGAACACAGGCACAAAATTAGAAAACTCACATTTAAAAATACCAACTTACATAAATTTTAAGCAATACTTCATTTTGCCACTTTATGCAATATTTCTTTTTCTTCTTTCTCTGGTAATTAAACGTTAAGAAACCAAAGATTTTGTGAAGTGCCGTGAAAACATGAAAAATGAAAGTATCATGCCAAAAGCATTCACAGCTCAATCACACAGAGCACAAGCAGATTACAAATGATGACAGCAAGACCACAAGTGTAAGGTCTGGTGAGCCAGTAAACACATTTTGGTTACAGCCACAAACACACCAGACTTGTTTAACCTTTCAGTTACATTGGGTCCTCATATGACTTTGAATGGGAATATTCCTTTAAGACATAGGTGTCAGTAACGAGAAAACTATGTTCACTGTTTTTAGATTGGAAGATAGGAGGTAATCCTTGCAGATGTCAAGCAATGGTGACCAAATTGTGAGCAAAATTGAACACTGGAATGAATTCTCTGACATGCTGAAAACTGTTAAGATAGACCTTCTGTTCAGCAGTGGATTTTCTTTTCTGTATCTGATACTCCTAACAGCTATTATACTGGGCACATTCTCACAGTCTATTGTTAAATTTGAATAGTAGTTACAAATACAAGCATTTTCAAGAACTTCCTGTTTTTTGTCTGTTCAAATTTTTTTCCTTTTGTAAATGAGTTCTGTAATTATTTTTATGGTGCTTATTGTCTCGAGATTTTAGCATCCTATGTGAAAACAGTAAATGGCATAGACTTCGGGCCCCATTCTAAAAACTTGCCATTCATGTATGTGTGCTGTGGGACCTGGAATCTGTAATATTCTGCTGGAAGAGCAAAAGCCTATGTAGCTGCGATCAATTTATTGAGAAGGCAGTGCTTGGCTGACCCAGAAAAATATCCCTTTTGATTCTCGAAGTAGCAGATGGAAGGATGCTTCACCCCAGAAACACAATTTTAAACTACAGTGCCTTGGCGCAGGTCTTGGAGGTGGTTTAATAATGAGCCTCACACAGCAATAAGGCTCCAGAACCTTCTCTGAATACATAAATGACACATGGTGTTTTGAACAAAAACCATCAGGGTAGCCCAGCCACAGACCTGCTGGGCACAGCCAGAACAGGGATGTTGCAGCAAAGCCCACCACTGCCACTGCTCTCACTTACTCTGTTTGGGAACTTTTTACACCATTTCCTACAAACCTTTCCGACCTAATCCAAGAACTTGAAGCTGGGAGGTGAGGGTGCTGTTGAAACATATTGTTTATCCACGGAAATCACTGCTTTAGTCACAAAGATGACAATCACAAATCAAAACTAACCATTTGACTCACATATCTTACCATATTATCACAATTATTTAGCAGATAATTGCTCCTCATTGCATCTCTAATGTCCGGAGGGGTATTACCCTCCTCTTGAGTCAGATACCATTTTTGTAAGTGAAATGGCAACAGCCTATAATCAAAACGCCATTTTCTTAGCCTTTCTTTTATCATACTTAGACTTAAGCCATCCATAAAATTTTCACTTCTACTGCTGCAACTTACAGCACTAAATAGCAGATCTGGCTCAAAGCTTCATGATGCTTCTCTGTGCTGTGGCATGGACTGTTTCTATTTAAGGTTACATGACAGCCTCATTGCAACTGCTTGTACAAAGAAATACTATTCAAAAATCATTCCACTCAGTTGACTTTTAACTTGTTTTTAGATCTGCAGGAGTACTTGGCACTGGATTGTTACACACCTACATAAAAATGATGAGGCTCCATGCAACATTCGATTTGAGAACCTTGGTTGAATCACAGAAACAGTATAAAAAAACCTAAGTTAAACACAACAATTTTTTTTGTTTGTTCAGCCTAGAGAAGAGGAGGCTGAGAGAAGGCCTCATTACGATCTTTAACATCTTCACAATGGGAAGCAGAGGGGCAGGTACCAATCTCTTCACTCTCATGACCAGTGACAGGACCCAAGGAAAAGGCCTGAAGTTGTGTCAGGTGAGGTTTAAGTTGGATATCCAGAAAAGGTTCTTCAGCCAGAGGGTGTTTGGGCACTGGAACAGGCTCCCCAGGGAAGTGGTCACAGAACCAGCCTGCCAGAGTTCAAGAACTGTTTGGACAATGCTCTCAGGCACATGGTGGAACTCATGGGGTTGTTCTGTGCAGGGCCAGGAGTTCGACTTTGATGATTCTTGGGGTCCACTGCCACTCAGCGTATTCGGTGATTCTATATCTGATAACCAGGCAGTTGGGTCAACTGATCTCTGTATCTTGCAGAAGGCATTAAATCTGTTTTCAATCCTTGAAGACAGAGGTTCTGAATGATATAGACACTGACCAAATAATAACCATACACATCTTCTGTGTTGGTTTAGGGCTTAGATTTTCTAGAGCTGAAAGTGGCAGGAAGATGATTATTCATATACATGACAGAGAAACCTCCTCACAACAGGTTAGTTCAATACAGTACAAAATTACTTATTTTCTACTTTTTTTTCCCCTGAGAAAAACACTAGCCTTGAAAAAGCAGCATGTTTTTGCCACACATGGGCATAAACATCTTACTGAAAGACATTCCTGGTACTAAGAGGCCAAACACAACAAGAGCCAACAGAAGAAGGTCAGACAAGTCAAAAGAAAAATGTAGCTTTTTAAAAAAATATTTTAAAATCAGCACACATAATTATTTAAAGAAGTCATCACATCAAGTAATGGATTATCTGTGTGTTCGTATCTGTAACAAGGTTGTATTCCTTTCAGTATATGCTTCAACCAAGGACAAGCTCTTGGATGAGTTGCAAAACAATGCAACTCAATGCAAAACAATGAGACAAAGCACTTCAGCCTGTGTTAAAGAGGACAGGTGGGTAGTCCGAGGCTTTCTTTTGTCCTTAAACACTCATTATTCCCTAAAAATCTGTTCAGTCTTTTATTTCCATATTTTCTAATTTTAAACAGAAAGGTGCTTATTCAAAACTTTGGGTACCAGCCATCACTCATAAACAAAATTGCACAAGAAATAAATAAAATGTCCAACTTAAATGCAACCAAGTAAAACTATAAACTAATGTCTCATCCTTTTATGACTTTATGAACACAGTTGTTTATTTGCTTCTTGCTCATGTTCTCTTGGATTGGTGATTGGTTTAACACCTAGTTGGTGACATGGACAGTGGGATTGAGTGCATGTTCAGTAAATTTGTTGATGACACCAAGCTGTGTGGTGCCATCAACATGCTGGAGGGAAGGGATGCCATGCAGGGAGACCTGGATAAGCTTGAGAGGTGGTCCCATGTGAAGCTCATGAAGATCAACAAGGCCAAGTGTAAGATGCTGCACCTGGGTTGATGCAATCCCAAACACAAGTACAGGGTGAGCAGAGAAGGAATTGAGAGCAGTCCTGAAAATAAATACTTTGGGGTATTGATGGACAAGAAGCTCAACATGACCTAGCAATGTGCAGCAGTTCAGAATGCCAATCATATCCTGGTCTGAATCAAAACCAGTAGGTCAAGGATACTGGGATTCTTCCCCACTGCTCCACTCTGGTGATACCCCACCTGGAGTGCTGCATCCAGCTCTGGGGCCCCCAACTTAAAAAGGATGTGGACCTGTCAGAGTGAGTCTAGAGGAGGCCACAAAGATGATCAGAGGGCTGGAACACCTCTCCTATGAAAGCAGGGCAAGAGAGTTGGGGCTGTTTAGCCTGAGGAAGAGAAGGCTCCAGAGAGACCTTAAAGCACTTTCCCGCACTTAAAGTGGGCCTTCAGGAGAGCTGGAGAGGGACTGTTTACAAGGGCATGTAGTGATCAGAGAGGGGAAGTGGCTTTAAACTGAAAGAGGGAAGGTTTAGATTCCATATTAGGAAGAAATTTTTTACCATGAGGGTGTTTAGGCACTGGAACAGGTTTCCAAGAGAACTCGTGGACGTCCCATCCCTGGAAGAGTTCAAGGCTATGCTGGGTGGGACTTTGAGCAACCTCGCCTAGTGAATGGCATCCCTGCCCATGGCTGGTGAGTTGGAATTAGATGGTGCTTAAGGTCCCTTCCAACACAAATCTATGATTCTATGATAAATATTTTTTTCTAATGCCCTACATTTCATTATTGACTGACTTTTGCTTGTTGTAGTAAGTGGCAATTATCTCTTCCCACTCGATTTCTGTACACGGCAGCTTCATATAGAAACGATCCTATTCCCTCGCTGCAGGACTGGCAGTATACAAGTCATATTTGTTCTCCATCAAAACTTGCCACTGGGAAAGTCAATCCAAGCTGACTCCTAACCAACTGAAAATGGGTGATTGTTCCTGACATCAGCGCTTCAATGCTGGCTTCTTTTGTTACATTTTTTTTATATCTGGGGAGTCCTAGCTTCCAAAATTACACAGTTTGTCCATAAGACACTGAATTCACTTTTCAGGGAAGGTTTATGACCAGAGAGGTCAGACAACTTGACCTAAAGCCTGAAAATGCTAGATGTAAAAAAAACCAGAATTGCTTCAGTTTTAAGCCAGTCTGATGCTTTTCGCTGCATAACTCACATTTTTCTAACTCCAAGTATGGACAATACTTGTGCTTTCTCATGGGGTCCTAGTTAAGAACAATGTCTGGTTCTGCACTGGCCTCTTCTCCTCAGTGTCATTTTGACTGCAGACTACACAAGTGCTCTTTGAGTGCGGAAAAACATAGCAGTCCTGCTCTTTGTGGGCAGAAGGTAGATTGAAGCAATGATGAGCAAAGGGTAAATTCTTGCCCTTATATATCCAGGCCATTTATGGAGAAGCAAATAGAAAAGCTGAGGCATATGGCAGGAACCAAGCCCGTTCTGGCTGAGAGGAGTTCTGCAAAGAGCACAGTGTGCATCGCTCCCTCTGTGGAGGTGGCTGCATCGTGCAGGCTGGAAGAGTCCACGTCACCCTTCCAGGACAAATCCTCCAGAAGCAAGCAGCTGTAGGCATGCTATCCCTGCTCCTGCTGTGCACCTCCCCACTGGACACTAGCACAGCAGGGCAGCCACAGAAACAGCCTCCAAGTCCTGCTTCCTAAGAGGTGATTTCTGGGCAGAGGCAGGGACATGTATGCCCAGCTGATTGCTGTCTTCACAGACACAATGTGATTTTATAAACAAGGTGCATATCTGTTAGACTGTTCATGGTAGTGAGATGTTTCCTATTCCTTTTCTATTTGCTTCCCCGAACAGAGATTTTTTTTAATCTATCACTAATTGGATAGCAATACAGTAATATGAGCTTGTGACTCAAGCTCTGCTAGCCCTCTGGAACAGGAAATAGGAGCTCTGAGCACTGAAGTGTCTATCACTCCTCCAACAGTCAGGACAGCCTCTTAGTCACAGTGACTAATGGCATTTTTGACCATAGCACTGTTTTTTATAAATGCATCTGGGCTGTTTATCCCAGGCTAAACCCACCCTGGATCCTGTGAGTGCTACAGTCCAGCTACACGCTGCTAATCCTCCAGGGGAAAGCGTCCCTACAAGTGTTTAAGATGACTCCTCTCACTAGATTCTAACACTAGCGAGTGAGATGCTTTCAGGGAACTTTACAATGCTGTATCCCCCTGGGATATAGCAGGGACAGCCTGTGCAGGATGAATCAATGCCATACGTCAAGTACTGTTTGTATATGTTTCAGAGTAACCAGGCAAAGTCTTTTAACTTTCCATCCTAGAGCCCGAGCAGTACTTTCCTGAATGTCAGCCAGGAAAATTTTGTAGATTTGGCAGTAGGACTGTGGGAAGCCTGGTTGAAGACCAGCCCAGAGTGCTGGAGCAGAGGCTTTATATAAAGAGAGAGAATCCAAACACCTTCCTTTGTTTCATGCTACAAATGAACACAAATGGAGCCCTGAGATTGCAATCAGGCTCCATTGTATAAGCACAGTCCTTTCCATTACTCCATTGCAGCTTTTTGGCATGTAGAGCTTCATTATTTTTCAGCTGGAAAACTAATTAGAATGAAATCTTTTTTATTTATCAGAGTGTTAATGCTTCAGTTCTCAAGTCTCCACTGGCTTCCAGCCATTTAATTTTGGTCCCTAGGGCAAAGCCTGACAAATTAAGATAAAGCCATTACTTAATGTTCCCCTCCTGAGAGAAAACAAGAAGTATTTCCTGTTCTTATTAATTGCACAAAGTCAATTTCCATGGTAAAATTTCAGCATGATCGGAGCCTTTGCACCCAACATCTCTCTCCTCCCATGCTCCCCACTCAGCTGCAGTGACTGAGGCAGGGAGCATTGCCAGGCTTCAGCTGGGCTTTCCTCAACCCCGAAAACCAGAGGGTGAACAAAAGCTCTGCTCAGGTGCTTGCCCTTTGCCATTTGGAATCACCCTCTCCAGTAGCTCTAAGGTACTTTTGCTTCAGGAGTGCTGTGCTTTACCTTCACGGAGAAGCCAGCCCTGGGGATCCTGGCCATGCCAAAAGGCTTAGTCAGAGCTGTGGTATGGGCACTGCCCAGTTCAAGTGCTTTCAAAGCAGCCAAAATATGCCTTCTTTTTTCTTTTTTCCCTGTGTGTATATCACAAAAGTTCACGCACTTTTCAAGCAGTGTGTTGACTTAACCAGGACCTGTTCTCCCCAGCTTCCGAGCCTGGTGCAATAGGTAACAAACAGCCCCTTCCCATGGCAACACGCTTTAATGCCTGTGCACGAGGGCAGTGGGAGGACTCCAGCAAGCAAACAAGGCGCTGAGTCTCCACTCAGGAAAGCAGCCAGGATGATGCAAAAAGTTTAGAGGGGAAGCAGAAAAACAAACAGAAAGGAAACACAGCAAAGTATAGGCAGTTGTGAGAAGACAGACAGAGAGCAGCACCACTGTGTTTCCCTCTCCATCAGTGTCTCTGGTACAAACCTCAAACCCCTTGGCCCAGCATCGCTTTGCTCTTCAACATTCTCTTTATAGCATTCTTACATTTAAACAAAGCTGACACCATTGAAGCTCAACTCCATAGCAGAAGTTCACTGAAATATTTTAATAAAGCCAGCTTGTTTAGGGGAAGACTTGGCCAGACAAGGAGACAGCTTGCTGAGTGCTGTTGAATTGCATTATCTAAGATGTATTGCCATGTTTGGGACTCAGAGCAGATATTTCAAAATGTCTGTTGACTCCCTGGTAGCAGCACAGGGCTGGCACAGTGGGCCAGGCTGTGCCAGTGCCCCCGAGGGATGAACTTGTTCTGTGACCTCCCTGCAGGCTTGGGACACCTTGCTTCACAGGCCATGCTGGTGCAAGGCCTCGCAGGGAGCCAGGAGCAGCTCACACAAGTACCAGCACACCTCTAACTGTACTGACATGTGCCAGGGTCAGCACCTTTATCCCATGCAGGGACAGGCCCTGCCATACAGCCTTCTCCTGTCTGAGTCAAAGTGAGATCCTGCTGCCTGGCAGGGGCTGCCCAGAGGGGGCAGGAAAACACAGTCCTGGGATGCTCCCAGCCAGGGCCACCACTGAGGCTATCAGGTCTCCCAATGCTGAGAGCAGGAGGGGAAGGCAGGGAGGAGATGGCTGTTCCACAACAGCTTGGATTCTGGAGGGGAGAGAGCTGGAAGCCCTGTGCTCCCACGTTTCTGGGGCAGGCACAAACAAAAACATCCTCGAGGGCAGATGTTTGGAAAGGAAGCAAAACACGCAGCTCCACTTCTGCTAACTTACGCCAGACCAGGAAAGCAGCTGAGTGAGGCATGCAAAGAACAAAACCTATTCACCAAAGACCTTCACACTGCCGGAGTGAATGGCAGTATACTCCCTGTTTACCTTGACCCTCCCTCAAAATCAGCTGTTCTTTGCTGATTTTTTTTTTAAGTGTTACTGATTAAAAAATACACATAGGATTTGAAGATGTCCTTTTAACTACTCTTTTAAAACCTCAGCATTTTAGGGTGAATTATTATTGTGTATTTACAGTTTTGTACAGAAATTCATTGCACATTCTCAGCACAAATCTCTGATGGGTCATCTTGTCCTACCACCTATTCCTGAATTCCATACAGATGAACTGTACTGGGGCACATATGCTGTTAAAGCAGCAGACAAAGTGATGAAGGCTGCAAAAATGCATCCTGATACCATGTGAGATGATTCAATGGATTGAAACTCAGAAGTGAGCAACAGTGAGAGTCTAGAACACATTTTGTGCTAGAGTGCTTCAGATAGGTTGCTACATGCCATTACAGAAAAACTTGTAACAGCCAGTGCTATGTGACATACACTACTTAAATCAACATGATTCAAGTAGCCATTTTCACTAACCATACTGAGAATTACATTAAAAAGTGTTATCATTTTGAAATGTTTTTGAGGAAGATATGAGAGGTTGGTCTTGCCAATAGCTTAAGCAGATGCAGCTACTGTGCACTTTCAAGTCAATAGGGAATTTGATCCCTTTTTAATTTTTCTCATGCAAGCTTTAAAACCCCAGCTGTGGCTGCTGTCCAGGATAAGGTCAAGGGAAAATACATGTTCTCTCAATGTTAAAGAATTTTTTAATGTATTTGTATTGGGAAATTCTTCTGCTTGCTTACTAGGAAGGAGGGACTTAAATTTAACAGAAAGGTAAGAGGTAGGATGTACTTTTTGAAGTCCCTTAGAAAATCACTAGCACACTGTGTTACAAACCCCTGACAAATTCCATTTCCCATGGACAACACAGTTTTATTGGAACTTACTCTGTAGTTTCCCCACTGACTCTTCACCCTCTCAAGGTGCTCTATGCAACTGCAGCAAAAAGGAACCACTCTCATAGGTCTGGATATGAAAGCTGTGTGCATGCTAAGATCAAGCTGTTCAAATGCTTGGGATCTGAAGGCAGGGTAGAAGCAGTGACCTGATGATGAGAGCTGATAAGGAAAGAGCAGTAATAAAGAATTATGTGAGAAGGAGAGTTGTAGTGCAGCAGGCAGGAGCAGAGATGGGATGAGAAAATAAAGGAGGAAAGAGGGAAATGAGCTGTCATCAAGATGACTCATGTAGAGTGCAGGAAATAGGGAAAACCTCATTTCTGGTCCGTATGGTTTCCTCACACACTGTTGCACAGATTCTTAGTTCTTCCTCACCCCCACCCCTCTGTGCAGTAACAGTTTAAAGAAGAAAGGTAAAATGCACTCCTGCCTTCTCCCATCTCACATAACACATGGATTGGCAGTAAGGATACCCCCTGGGAGTACTCAGCAGAGAGATACCATTAGGTATTTCTCTATACATAATTACTAATTACTCGGTCCTGAGACAGATGCCAAGATATTTTGCATTTTGCAAGGTTCGCTGGGGAACCTTGGAGTAAAAAAATCAGCATTCAGTGGTGTTTGGGCATCCAGTTTAGGCAGAGTTTAGGCAGCTGAAAAGAATTCAAAATCTGCTTTTCAGCTTCCACATCTAGGGTCCATGTTAGAAATTCCCTGAAACCTCTCCAAACTACCAAGTGCTTCACTTTGCACTGCTAGCTGGTATTTCATTAACTTGGGTGTTTATATAACATTAATAGGAAACCATGTCATTTCAAGCTGAGTTTAATAAAGCTATGTATTACTAACCCTGACATTATTTTGCTTCTATTTACAGTTTTGATAAGAGAAGAGGCAAGCCCTGCTGGACTGCTAAAACGGCAAAAGCTTTTCTACCATCAAAATTCCACTTATAGCCATTGTTATCATCCTTGGGCTTTTTGCTCTATAGGAAAATGAGCAAAACAAAGGGTTGGGAATTCTGATGAGTACATCCGAAGTCACAAGGGAACTGGAGAAGAGACAGCACCTCTTTTTGCAATCTTGGGAAACCTTACAGCCTCAAGGGACAGAATCTTCAATAGGATCCAATATTTTATCACAGGATCAGATGTTAAAATGAATCATTTTGTCTGAATTGCTGCTAGCCATAAAATTTGAGACAATAAAACATATAATAAATATATCTACATTGCATGAATGATGGTAACACATGTAAGCTGGATCCAGCTTTCATGGGCAACCATAGCAGGAAAGACATAGTAGCCTTGGATGATGGAAAATTGTTTAAGTATCTACACAGCCTTGGATTCTCTGCTGTGGTTAACTGTATTTGATTTTTGTATGGAAAGACAGCTAAAAGCTTTCACCACAGGCCTCTACTTCGTGTCTTCGGGGGAAAGGTAAGCTCCTAACATGGACAGATGTGATGTTAAAGGTGTACAACCGCACTGTAAATTGCACTGCAGATAAAAAAACCAAACAAACAAACAGAAAACAAAAACAACAAACAGACCAAAACCAGCAACAATAACAAAATAAAATAAATAGGCAGGCCCAAAGTGCAGTGTTTCTTGAAAGAGGTTAACTTGCAGGAAAAGACATCTAAGGTCAGGATGTATGATTTATTGCAATTACTATTGAATAGTTTGTGGTCAACAGAAAAATGCACAGATGAAAACATAAAGACATAAAATATGACACTTGTCAAGTTCACTTTCTTAATTCATTTTGTTCTAGTACTTATTCCCCACAGGGAAGTTAGAAGTGAGTGGTTTTGTGGGTCGTTTAGAAAATTTAGAGATTATCTGACCACACAAACTCAGGTTTCAAATAATTTTCCCAAAGACACAGTGTTTTCCCTCACGATGCTTCTTTCTTCATATGAGGGATGCTTCTTTTGTTTAGGTTGTAGTGTGGAGCTTAACATGGAGCAGGATCTGCTGTGACCCTGACTTACAAGGGCACTGTGAGAAGAAGGGGGAGTTAAACACCTTTCTGGACCTGCCAGATTGCTCCATGAGCAGCACAGGGTATTCCCCATGTGCAGAGCACACGTACTCAGGTGATCATAGCGCTCTGTGTGTCCCTGGTATAAAACCATACAGTGCCCATTCTTGAATGGTGTGCATAGCTCTGATTTCCCAATCTTAAAAAGGTATAGGAGATCTGGAAAACAAGCAAAGAAATGCTACGTATATGATCCTAGCCATAGGGAATATCTCCTGTATCAGGAATAAAGACAGTTGAACAGACAACCACAATTCAGCCTGAGAACAGAGAATATTGGTGGAGATTTGATAATAGTCCTACAGTCACCAGTGATGGAGAGGATGAACAGGGAAATGCCTTCCTGAGCTATGAAAATGCTACTGCAGCTACAAGTTTACAGTGGTTTAGAAAGGAACTAGATAGATCACTAGAAGAAAAGACCTCCAGAAGAAAAGGCCACCCATTTCAGAGTCCAGTCTGCCCCCACAGCTATTTTGTGCATTTCAAGCACTCCAATAAACCCTTTTCCTGTATAAGGCCATAAAAAGCCTTATAGGCCTTATTATTTCTATATGCAAGACAGAATTTTTCCTACTCTTTGTATCTTCCAAAGCAAGCCCAGCAGAATAGTGTCAAGATTATGTCCTTTTCCTTTGCTAACCTGCAAGAAGGGCAATGTGTTCACTGTAGGAGCTGCAGTAGGCATCCAAAGCAATTCAGGGAGCAGGAATTGACAAAAGCTGGAAGCATCTGGGCTCTCTCCAGCTTCTAAACCCAAAGCTGTACCTGCAGCTGCAGGATCAAAATGCTTCAGCAGTGAATACCTCCCTCTGGAAAATCCCCATTACATAAACGGAAAGTAGTACGTAGGCACACACAGATGTGCATACCAGTAGAGCAATGATGAGTACTTGTAAATGTATTTGAAAATATTTCTCCTTACATTTTTTCTGGATACACAGAGCAATCATTTCCCTCAGAATAAACCATTTGACAGCTTCTACTGTACATTGCAGTGGTGTGAATGCAGCTGTTGTCTTTAACATTATGGGTTCCTTCAAGAGTCGTATTTTCTGTCTTGTTCTTAGCAAGTATCTCTGCTTATAAAGAATCCTGGAAAAAAAATCACATGAGAAAGTGAGTAGGTTTTATTTCTGTGTGTGCTCTACAACACATTTTCATGCATTTAAGCTAAATCAGACCAGTTGATAAAATCACAGAGTGCTGATGAGAAAACAAATGGGGTATTATTTGAATATTATATGAATATTATGGATAAAATTAATGACTGTAGAAAATTAAGGCATTTAAAAGTGGTCTTATACCTTAACTAAAATCCCAGGAAGTAGCAGAGAATAGCTGTAGTAACTATTCCTCTAACCCTGGTGCTGTTTTCTGGATTGTTGATTTAGATATCCACATAGGCAAACAGGGCTGTATTATTATTGAACTAAGAATAAGCACATCCAGCAAGGGTTTATCACCCCCAAAGATGACAAATTGGAGTGATTTTTTTAAAAACACATGATAATGGGTCCTCTGTTAAGCTTTTAATTAATGAGTTATATTCATGGATCACCTGGCTTCTATAAAATTGCTCAAAGCTAGTCTCTGTTAAGTGTAACCCATGATTTTCTGGCACAAGCCATTTTCTCTTCAAACCAGCCCAGTATTTCCTTGAAAATCTCCACCAGCGAAAACCTCCTCTCCCTGAGGGCTCCCTGAACAGCTGTGTGCAGGAACAGGACACTGAGCTTCTAGGGAAAACTCCAGCTGAATGCTTTCTGCGAAACTAAGGCAGCTTTAAAAGGAAACTGGGAAGTCCCTGGAAGGGTGATTCCCACCAGCAGCTCCTCTGAACACACAAAAACGGCTTCAACAAAATTCAGTCACTGCCCTCACCCCTCCAACAGCACTGGGAGTCCTGAGATGACCCCCACCACCCTGCAGCAGAAACCCAAGGGGCAAAATATAATTACAAATGATCACATGCACTTTAAGGGGAGCAAAAATATGAAATATAAGAAAAAGCACCTTAAAGACGAATGTTTCACAGTGATGGGAAAAAATGATTGCAATGTATGAAATCCATGAATCATTCTGAGATCTTCAGTCAGATAAAATTATTATTACTTCATGTAAGTAATTATTACATTGCATTTGAAATGGCTTTGTAATTTCCTGTCTAATGCTACCCTTAGGTCTCTCCTGTATTACCATTTTTCAATTATCTTTTATTTTTCTTCTTGAATATATATGTTTTGAGTTATTTTTTCATCTGATGTATCAGCCCACTATTCTTCAAGACTGAATCTTATTTTTATATTTCCTGCCCACATTTCTACAGTTAGGAGTTTATTGCTTTGTAAAGCTGAAAAAAAAAAAAAAAGGAAATAAACAAAAATAAAATAAAATACTGTTTATGTCATGTGTTTGCATTTATATCTGAGAACACATAGTCCTTGCTACATGCAGGTTTTAAAAAGTGTTAGGAACATGCCCAAAATTCACTATTGTGCACATATCTGCTCATTCAAATTGGAAAAATCCCAAACATACCCAGATTTTATAATCATATATTGCTATCTAAAAACCTTTTGAATTGCAAGGCATATTCATGCCAAAAGGAGGTGGGTAAAATCCAGTTCTGCCAGGTTAAGAGATGGAGAATTTCAAGGTCAGTGTTGCTCCAGGAAATTTTTCCAGCATTGCTGTTAGCTCATTGCAAAATTAAATCACAATTGCGGAGCACAACCACAAAGCTTTAGAGGGATGAACCTGTACAAAAACCAGCAGGCAAGGGCAAGAAACCCCTCAAGAGGAAGGTCAGACCTCAGACCAGGACCCAGGCATGGAACAGGAAAGCATCCCAGGTAGCACCAGCAAGGGGACCAAGGGAGATCCTCAGCTACCACCTCTCTACATCATCTCAAGCAAAACCAACCCTGAGTGACCACACAGCTTGACTGCTCTAAATCTGCAGATTCAACACCCTGGAGATTTCACTTATTGAGCTTCCCTTAGCTGCAGGACACATGACAATTATCACACAGAAAAATCAGGAACTTCCTTACTTCTACATGCAGCACCTGCATTTAGACCTCAATGAGGTTGTACACAACCAAGCCTGATTACAAATCTTACTGGGACTTCTCCACTGCTTGACATATTTGGCATTATTGTCATATTATCATCACGTGGTGTGACTCTTGAGGCTGTCCTGTGCAAGGCCAAGAGTTGGACTAGATGATCCTTGTGGGTCTCTCCCAACCCAGAATACTCTGTGATTCTGTGATCCTGTGGTCCATCCCTTCAGTCACTTTGCAGTCTGAGTTACACTGCTCATCTCTCAGCAAAAATTTAAATTAATTATTTTTTTAATATTTTCCATTTAACTGGTAGTGTCTGAGGGTACAGTTGTAACTTGAATTGTTTTTATATTTCTATTAGTGAAAAAGACAAACAAAAAGAAAATATTAAAGTCCTTAGGAATAAAAATTTTTCTGTTTTCTCTGCAGGACTTATTTTCATCTGGTTGTTTTTTAGAAATTAAAACTAAAAATATGTATTATAACATTTACATGGCTTTAAAAATCTGCAATTAACTTTTCTAAAATGCATGCCGTTGCAAGCAGATGGTAAATAGCATTTAGAAGCAGAAATTTTATTAAAACACTTCAGGGGCTATTAAACCGACTGTCACACTGTCCTGTCTGTGCAAGGATGACAAGAGCTATATAGTGAATTGCCTTCATGCCTACTTCTTAGTCATTTTAAGGGAACTGAGGCTGGGATGGGCTATTTCCCTTTCTCAGGTTTATTTTTGCTTTGTTTTCATCAATCCAACAACTTCTGTGTGTTCTTTCACTTTCAAGACCACAGGTTCCCTAACAAAGTGTACTAATTTAGTAGCACCAGAAAGAAGAAGTTCTAAAAATCCAACTGGCTATCCTGGGAATCACTGCAGCAGTTTAGAGTTTTCTCTTACTAATCTAAAATAAGACTTGGCACATGATATTTGCCAGCCGTTGTACATTTACTCCCTTAAATACATTTTTTATTGTCAATGAAGCACTATGAAGAACCCACTCATAGCCTTATTTGGATTAAACTTTACACCACGCCATATCAGATCTCTCTTTTTATTTGCCTGTCTATTTGCTTTGTTCACTTACTTTTATTGGGCCCAGATATGAGCAGTGTTCTTTAATTAGTACAAGTCATTATATGCCTGGAAAAATCAGACTAAGTTCTTCTGTGGTGTGAGACATTTTAGAATATTTGCAAGTGAAAATGTTGACATGAGACACCCCAAAAGAATTGTAAATCCTGTTTGTAATTAATTGCCATATCTCACAGGCTATAAAACCTGCCACACACTGCAGCTCCACGATTTCTAAGGTGGATATTATTTGGCTTTGCATGGAAAACTTGCATCTGCATATCCATCACATTTTAGCCACAAACTGCTCAGCTTTACACCAGGCTAAATCTCCACCCCTTTCGGTGAGCTTTTATAAGAAGACCTGCTCACTTTCCCTGAAGTCCCTCACTGAAGAATGACAGTTCTTCCATCAATCTCTGCAGCACAGGGAGAAGCTCCCTCCTCATTTAAGGACTGGGCACCTGCCCGCTCCCGGGCTGCAATGTCCTGGTCTGCACCTTCACTTGATGCCAATATCCTGCTTCTGCCAGGAGAAGTGAGTCTTCAGGCCTTGATCATGTCACTTGCCCTGATGTTCATTTCCAGTAATCCACAGGAGGGGCTCAGGTGTCTGTGTCCCCTGGGAATGGCTCCTTCCCCATCCACCTGGAGCTGCCTGGCTCCCACTAGCATGGTACAAGGGGAGCCCAGCATCTGTTTGCCCCACTTTTGCCAGTGCCTGAGAGGCAAAGCTGCTGCGTTCATGTCCTTCATCGTGTTTGTTAGAAATGTCTGTGACAGTAAACCCTCAGTGCCCCATAACTGGGAACACACTGGGAGCATACAGTGTACAGCACGGGCAAGAAGCTGATGTTGGAGTGTTCATAGACTTATAAACACAACAGTCACATGGGTCTGAGCAGAAGTACCAAGGCTGACCAAAACAGCAGGTTTTGAGATTCCAGGTCTAGCATTCTAAATGAGTTTCTCTCTATTAGTGATGACATGAGAAGAAACACAAATGTGTTCTTTTAGCTCAGTTCAGATCCCAAACCATCATACCTGCTCACAGAGCAAAGGCCTCAAGACAAGTATAGAATTCAGAGAACATTCTCCAATGTATCTGTGTCCACAAAAATAACATTCAACCAAAACAAACAAGAAAGCAACTGAAAGGGTGCTTGGCAAACTTCACTGTACTGTGTTCATTTTCAATCTAGGAGCTTATAATTTTATAGACAAGACTCTTTCATGTGAATGCAGCTGCAAATATGTTGGTGAAAGTAGTTACCCTCTCCAAGTCCCTGATGATATTCATTCACAGTGAAAGATCTGTAAGAACATTGTGCCTTTTTCAGAAAGGCTGCATCAGTCAAGGTAAGTGTAACACGTTGTTGATGAGAGTCAGACAAATCTTTTTGTCCTGTGGTTGTCAGAGAGACTGGACTATGGACTAACTGTATATATTCCGTAGAGTTACTGTTGCTCTCAGAGCACAGCAGGAAGAATATCTGTGAGCTACTGTAGCAGTATGGCCTGAAGACAAAGCCAAGATGACTTGGTAAAAGACAGGGTCCTCTTCATTCCCTTGACCAAAATCCTAAACTGACTTGCCATTGGCCTTGTGGTGACAGTCACAGAGGAAGTTCTCAGTTGCCAGCCATCTGAGGGCATCACAATACAAAAAAATTACTTTTCACAAGACATAACTTCTGGTCCACTCTTCCAGATCTTCCCCAAGTTATAAATTACACATCTTGAGAATAAGGAATCATAAATTCTCATCTTCTCTGTCACTAAGCAGAGAATTGTTAGCAGCCCTGCTCAGCCCCACAGTGGCTGTTTTACTGATCGCCTTGTCACCAGGTCCCATGGCATCTGAGAAGGCTGATGAGCAAGTGGGTGGGAAGTTCATATGTCAGTCCACCAGTCTGTTGTTACTATCAGTGCCAAATCTCATCTCCTTGAAGTTTCCTTTAGAAAGTTCAAATGGGAGGCTGCAGAATCTGAAAAATTTCTAAATTACAATTTTCTGAATCAAGGCCTGGAAAAGCACTGACCTTTAGCATTGCTTGTTCTTGGATGTGCCTTCCTCCTCCCTTTTTGAGTGGTCTATTGGGGTATATGAGAGACCCATGGGAGATAACATCTGTGAAGACAAGAGCCTTTAGAAGGCAAGCTGTGAGAGCAAGGGATATGACTGATGAAGTGTCATGTGTGAAAACCAAGTGGTTCTTTCAAATTGGCTCCTTCTAACACCAGCTATGATCTAAATGTGAAAAATGTAGAACAGAATCTTTATCTTGTTGCTGAAGGCTGTCTGAGAGCTAGGATTTTAAAAGTCCACCAGTATCTTCTTCTCAAAATGTTCCAGACTGGGATCCAAGCCTAATGGCTCAATCTGATCCAATCTGTTGACTAGCACTGTGTAAACACTTCAAACTGATTGAAACTGAGGAACAGTAATCTTGGACAGTTCAGGCAGCCTATAAACTAGTTGTCAGATAGCTCATCCTTTAAAAGATGGTAAAATGTTCCCTGATATAGTCTTGCTTTACTCTCTTTTCCCTTAAGTAGCAGTGACAGAATTCCAACAGTAATTCATAGTCACAGAATCAAAGAATTATTTGGGTTGCAGAAGACCTTTAAGACCTGTAAAGAGGATTGTGAAAACTGGTGCTGAACAGTGGCTATGGGGCAATAGAAGGACAACATGTGCCTGCCTGTGGCAGCTGTGCATGGCAGCACGGCCACATCAGTGTCTCAAGCTCAGGTGGAACTGTACAGTCACCAGAGTATGCTGAAAATACTGGGGTGTAGCCCAACTGAGCTCCTGTTTCCTGTTTAAGAGGAAAGAAGTATTGAAGTAAAGGGAGGGTAAACCAGCAAATATTTGCCAGATTAGAAGAATTTTCTCAATTTATTATGCACATTTTTTTATAATCCACAATTTGGGTGACGTGATGAAAAATATAATACAGCATTCACAAGCACCAGCTGTATGTTCTGCCTCTCTTTGTGGTGTACTTTTTGAGAAAAGCAGGTTTAAAGATGGACAATTTAAGATATACAATAGCATTCCCTTGGCTGCTTAGTTGTGCTTGATACATTGTTAGTTGTGCTATATGTAAATGCACACAAAACCAACGCGTGAGGCTCTCCCCCATCTGAAGTCTGGCTCTAATTCTTTTCACACTTCCTCAGTACTCAGAAGGAAACTGGAAAATCTTTGATCTGCTCCATCCTTTTGCTCCATATGGTGACACATGCTGATCCTTGTAGAGCGTATCAGTAGAACCGGCTCAAATGATCGAGTGATTTTTGTTATAAAAACTAAGATAAGGCCTTCTAATTTTCCTTTTATTTACCAGTTCATTGATAAAACTGGATGGACTTCTTGTGGCTTTGGCAAGAAAATGAAGCACAATGAAACCTTCCATTAACTTGCAATTCATTTTTGCAGCTAACGGTCTTGAAGCCCCAGACTGACACGAAGCTCAGACAGAAAGGTAGCCTTCCTTCTTACTCATTCACATGGAATTCACAGTCCTAAGGATTGCTCATGATTTGTAGTGCACTCCAAAGAAATGAGAGCTTCAGCTGGAGCAGTATCTTCCTTTACTTACTGCTATCACTAAACTAGTGCCATATTTTTGCCCATGCTGATATAGGGAGTTCAAGCAAAATCTGAATGTGCCTTCAGTCCCTAGTTGCCCCTGTAGCACCCTGGAAAATGACTGGGCCAGCAGCTTGGAGAGGCAGCATGCCGCCAGAGCTCAGTCCTTTTGGGAAAGCTTTCCCCAAACCCTCCCAGTCTGCTTATCTCAACTGCATCCTTCCTGTGCCAGGATCACTCTCAGCCAACCAGCCAGCTAGGGACAGTCTCAGGAGAAGCCTTTCAGAATTATTAATAGTGCAGGGAAACCAAAATAATGCAGGAAACTTTCTGTGAGCTTTAAATGCAAAAATATATGTTAGAGCTGGTCTGGTGCTACAGATATTTCTCCTGAAATACTGCGCCCTCAACACAAGGAGGACACGGACCTGTTGGAACAAGCTCAGAGGAGGGACAAAAAAGATGATCAAATGTCTCTAGGATAGGAACTCCTCTCCTGTGAAGACAGGCTGAGAGAGTTGGAGTTGTTCATCCTTGAGCAGAGAAGGCTTCAGTGAGACCTCAGAGCAGACTGTCAGTCCCTGAACAGGTCCTGCAAGAGAGCTGGAAAGGCACTTTCTGCAATGCATGTAGGGATAAGACGGGGGAATGGCTTAAAGCTGAAAGAGGGATGGTTTAGATTAGATATTGAAAATAAGTTCCTTACGCAGAGGGTGGTGAGGCACTGGAACTAGCTGCCCAGAGAAGTTGTGGATGACCCATCCCTGGAATGTTCAAGGCCAGCCTCTATGGGGCTCTGAGCAACCTAGTGGAAAGTGTCCCTGCCTATGGCAGAAGGATTGGAACCAGATGATCTGTAACATCCCTTTCTACCCAAGACATTCTGTGATTCCATGATTCCATGAGTGTATGATTCTATGATTCTCTGAGCAAGGCATGTAGCCCTCTGTGCTTTGAGATAGAGGGATGTTCCTATTTCTGAAAATACTGCTTGGAGCCTTCAATAACTCTGGGGGTTTTTTATATAACTAAAACAGAGTGAGAAACTAGTAATTTTGAGCTCCTTAAGGGAAAAAAAAAAATCATCAAATCCCCATCTTCTGCCATTGGAGTGTTTACAAGCAAGTGGTTAAAGTGAAGAGTGGTGTCCAGTCACACTGCTCCTACAGATGGAGCCTCCAGCCACTACTAATTGCAGGGATCATGTTGCAAGCAAGTGCACACACATTTAGCAAAAGCAAAACATTACCCTTGAGTAACACTGTACTTTGAAAAGAAGTGTGTCACAGACATCACTAATTTTAAAGCAGGAAGGAATTCCATGTATTTCTCAAAATTGCAACAGAGGATCTGTGTTCATGGATACACATTGACACAGAAGCACACACAAGTTATGAAATGCAGTTAATTCTGCCCTTACTCATTACTGGACTAAATAACACTTGATCCACATTCAGAAAATTCTCACCCCTTGTCTTGACTTTTTAAAATTTACTTATTCATCTTAAAATGAAATGCAACATTTCTTCTTCCTCATTTGGCAGACACTTTGGAAGAGCTGGTAGAGAGCAGCTATATATAATACAGTTTTTTAATTTCTTTTGGGAGCAAATTGTAGTTTTATGCTAAATCAATCATAAAAATGGCAAAAAGTCAAAATATTAAGATGTAATGTGTGACCAGCACTCAGTACATTAAGTCTCTCCATAGAGTTTATGTTTTACTCTAGTCTGCTTCACAGTAATGTTAACCACAGTGTTCTGCTATTGAATCTGGGACACTGACTCCGCCAGAAGAACTTCTGATTAACACTGCTGTATAATGAAATCATATTATCTATTTTTTCTGCAGTTAGTATGCATTATTATATACCCCTTTCTGATAAATGTTTACTCCTTCTGGAAGCTTGTTGTGAAACCTGGCAGCTAACAGCCGTTCTTCAGTGGAGAAATTTCTCTCTTCTCTGCTCCAAATAATTTCTCTGGTACTATTTCTGCTGATTCCTCTAAAATTTATGTTCATTGATGGCAAAAATACCTGAAATGAACTTTCCAAGAAGTTGATCAAGATAAAACCCAAAAATCTGTGTGTTACCCAGAGGGCAGCAGCTGGAGACGTGCAGCAGCTGTGTGTTCTGCCTGGGCTCTGCAGGGGCACTGGAAGAGTGAGCTGCTATTGCAATTTTTGCAGTGGGATTTTCTGAAGTCTCCTTTTCAAATGGTTTTGCTTGTCACCGATGCTAAGGAAAGAAAGCTAAAAGCCAGTCCTTACACATAGCATCTCTCTATCAGAAGAGAGATTTTAGAGAGCCTCCCATCTGGAAAGTAATATCTTACTGGAACAAACGGTTGAAACAGCTTATTTATTCTACTTCAATAAGGCAAAATATCCCATTAACTAAAATCCTAAAGAGTGTAGGG
>NW_008237919.1:900729-908943 GCF_000691975.1 Corvus brachyrhynchos | reverse complement strand
TGAAAAACTTGTCCTTCCCTCCTGGGACACCACCACTGATGTTACAGCTGCTTCCGTGTGGCGTTTTCTGGACCACTGCTTTACTCCTATTAGAATAGTTCTGCTGCATTTGTGGTAAGGCTGAAGTGCATGCAATTTAAAATGCAAGAGTAACGGAGAGGAGTCTTTGCAAACTGTGTCACCCAGCCTGGGGCACCCGGAGGAATCCAGCCAGAGAGCTTGGAAAGGCCTCATTCATGTGTCTGGGCTGGCAGTGAAAGTGTAGGAAGACTTCTCTCCAGGAGGAGGCTCCTAGCTCTTTTTGTCCTAACACAGATTTTACCTACATACTAATTTTCTATCAATCTCACCAGGCTCAACAGCATATTTACCAGCATCTCATGAAGAGATGCCTAAACAACCACATTTACAGCAGATAGACAGGAAAAAGCAGAAAAATTTGGAGCTGTGTTGGAAGGTTGGGAATCAGCAAGCTCTCTTGACTTAAACAGCAGAAGGGAAGAAAAAAATTCACCATTATAAGACTGGAAATATTAGTGGAAATTGAAAGTTAGTGGAAATATTGACAATTTTTAGAAACAATATAAATCAATTTTTTAGATCTTTTTTCACTTTTTTGGCAGGGGTACACTAGCTGAAAGATTGATTTCCTGAAATCCAAAAGAATGAGTAGAAGTAAGAATCATGGAATTATAGAATGGTTTGGGTTGGGAAGAACATTAAAGATAATTGAGTTCCAAACCACCTGCCATGGGCAGGGATGCCATTCACTAGATCACATTGCTCCAGGTCCCATACAAGCACTTCCAGAGATAGGGCATCCACGAGTTCTCTCGTCAACCTGTTCCTGTCTCACCACCCTCTGAGTAAACAATTTCTGACCTTTTTCAGTTTAAAACCACTGTCCCTTGTCCTGTCACCATCTGCCCATATAAAAAGTCTCTATGACACTGAGTGCTTGCTCTGCAAATCTGGAGCATAAGACCCACAAGTGACCAGCTACGTCTTCCTTCTGTTTGGGGCAGAGCTACTGCTCAGCCACAGAATAAGTGACAAAGTGTCATTTCAGATCATTTACTGAGAGTATCAAACCAAAGCTGAAATTATGACCAAATAAAAGATTTAGGAACAGTCTGAACATGGGCCAAATACCCAGATCAGAATATTTAACAAACAGAACATCTAGCAAACAGCTGTTACTTGACACCTTAAAGCAATCTTTAATCTCACAGGAAAAAAAAACAAAAGCAAGAGAAAAAAAATTTTCAATTATTAGCAGGCATGAGCAGCATACTAACCAAGAAGTCAGTATTAGATCAAAATTGTCAAATGCCACAAACTTATTTGGTTCCTGAAGCAACTCTACTGACTTCACCATAAGCCAACAGCTACTCCAAGGACCTAAACTTCATTCCATGGCTTCTTTGAACAACTGAAAGTAGTAGAAGTCACAAATATTTCAGACGATTGCCTCTAAACTGGATTTCTGAAAAATAAACAGAGATCAGACTAACAATACTGTTGTTCAAGAAAGAGGAGTGCAAAGGGGAAGGTTTCCAACAAGAGTACAGGAATTTCAAACCACACCTCTGGGTTTTGAAAGGGCGTGTTAATTGTCACCATGAGGCTGGATTCCTCACCTTCAGGGTTTGCTTGCTGGCCACTTCAGATTAAAGTAAATTTTGGCCAACGTCCTGAGTTCGCCTACTCTTACAGCTGTGATTCAGGTGGAAAGTAGAAAAAACCTGCCAGATTTATTCAGTCTTTGCTCATTAAGATACTAGACAACAGTGACTAAGGTTTTTAAAGATATGCCTTCTGTGAAATGTTGCCAAAACAAATGTATGCAGCACACAAAGGCAGGTAAATAACACCACATTTTATCTTGCTGATAATCAGATTAGGAAGGATGTTTAAACTGCAGGTGTACCTAGACCAAATTAAACTGACAGTGGCAGTAACACATAGGAAACATGTTAGATTTACAACTTTTTATTTGGCCCATTATTTTCCTCAGCCAGAGGAATACGGTTTCAGGTTATCTGTTGGTTAAGAGATTATAAACCAAATAAATGACCAGATGAATGACCTATAATTAACCTGGAAAAAAAAAAAAAGGATTATACATTTGGGGATTTTGTTCATTTTTGAGACTACTTCCAAGTGATGATTACTTACACAAATTCATGGAACTCAGGTGGCATCGACTGAACGACTGGAAAGGTGTTACACTCCTCCTGCATAACATGCAAAGTCCCCTGCAGAGAACTGCAAAACTGCAATTTGCACATTTATACATTTATAGGAGCCAATTCTTATTCATCATAAAGATGGTAAGATTTTTCCTGGTTACATATTGTATTAAACAAAAGCTGGCAATTTTATACAGTGTCAAAGATGAAGAACAAGAAGCAGCTACACCCAAAAAAAAAAAAAAATGGCAGAAGGAAATTATTACAAATTTAGGAAACAGGTACATAGTGTCTACATGAGCACTAAGATCCAGGCAGTGATGGAGACTTTACTTCATGTTCTGTCTCTTATTTGGGGAAGGAGTTGCTGGTGGTGCGGCTTGCCATCACAAGCCACACAGCTTCATGGAGCTTGCTGCTTACTTCCTTGCGGAGAGAATTCCCCTGCTATTTTTCAGTTTTAGTTTTAAGCTGAATTTCCAGTATTCTCTGCAGTCTGTGCATTGTTCAAGGTCAGGCCACACTCTGCTAAAATAACAAAAAAAAGTGTAATGGCTATACTTTACTACAGATTAATTGCTGTCCCCTAACCCCTGGTGCACGGAAAAGCTTCCAGGCAAATGTGACAAACAAACAGAAACTCAAGTAAAATAAACCCAGTAAACAGAAACCTGTGGGAGGAGACACATGGAACTTTCAGATACAAAATAGAGGGAGGTGGAATGGTAAAACCACAGTTGCTACTGTCCTTGCAGGGGAACACCACAGCGGCCAGGCCCTCTCAGTAGCCACATCAAAAAGTAGAAAAAAAAGAGGAAAATAAAGGAAAATATAATGATAAATAGGGGTGAGGAACCCAGGAGAAGAGTAGCTTGAGACTGTGAATAGAACTTACCTGCGGAGAGAGCTCAGAAGTATAAATAGTTAAAAGGCACTGAGAATTGCATTTGGGCTTTTTTTGTGTAAGAGTTGGCATCTTAATAAAGCCATAAACTTCACAGTAGCTCTGTAATGCTCCTGTTCTGCTTATCACATTCATTCTGCAGTGTTTGCTCATGTCAGTGATCCTCTGAGTGTGCAGTACATGAAAGCTTCACTCATCTCTGCTCTGCCATTAAACTTCAGAGTTGGCTCTGAGTACAATTTAAAATCACTTTCTGTATTAAAGCATTGTTGTTACCTCAAGCAAAGGGAATGAACATCCAGGAAAATAAAAAAAGAAAACAAAAAAAGAAAACACCTCCATAATGTGGACTTAGAATCAGCAGGTTAATTTTCTTTTGCATGGATTTTTTTTTCCCAAAAAATATTTTAGGGATGTTGATGTTTTTACTAAGCTTTTCGTTTAGAATGACTCATAGCTGTGGCTTCCTATAACAGAAGGGATTCCTATTTGGACTCCCTACAAGCCACCTCCTTTCCATTTACATATAAATCAGATGCAGGAAGAGATTAGCAGCTTCATTCCAGTAAGTGGGAGAAATCCAGGCCCTCTGACATTCACATTTAGCAGATTTGTAAAGAACTATGATCTGTATAAAAGACTTCAAGAGGGGAAAAGCAGTTTGTTTACCCTTTCCAGAAAAAAAACCAACCTGTTGCTTGAGCCAGGGGTTCAATGACAGAAAAACCTAGCGGAAATCCCAGAAATAAAAGCAACCTGTATTGACTTGAAATGCAACTGTGCTAGAGGTAACGGATGTTTCTGATTTTTCTTCTTTGGATATAACGAAAAAAATGAAGTAAATCTGCCAGGCTTTAATAGGAATGAGCAGCCCTGTTAAAGGACCAGTTTAAACCTAATAAAAAGCCATGAACTCCATGGACCAGGGTCATGCTGTTAACAATCTGGACTAGAAGGTAAACAGAACATTAATTCAGCATGGAGTACATTAGAGTGCTGTGAGAATGGGAAAATAACCTACAAGGACCAAGAGAAAAAAAGGGATGGGAAATAAGATTGATTTTGGAGTAACATGAAGTGTTATGCACAGATTAAAATATTAGAGATGTTTGAAAAGCAGCCGTGGCAGGCTCCCTCAGACTGGCTGGAATGGATTTGGCTCAAGGGCAGAAAAATTGCTTAATTCTTTACAAGTCCAGGCCTGACAGGGGCAGCTGCCCCCGAGAAGGAGGCAGTCAGGAGTCAGTGGGAGCTCTGGGTGCACAGATCATGGGGATTAATGGGACCCTGCCAAGAGCAGAGGGGGCCATGTGGCTGTGCAGCCAGATCCTGGCCCCAGAGCCAGGAGGAGCGAGCCTGCCACACAGCTGGGAGAAGGGAAAAAACCCTCCTTAGCCCCCTGCTTCCCACTCCTGCTCATCTCAGCCTGGAGCCAAGCTGACAGAAGTGAACTTCCACACAAGATAAATGCACAGTGCTTCAGCTGTATGGATATATGATTTCTCTGCATAAATCATACATACGGCATAAACACACAGAGAGTATTATATAAATATCTTATTAAACATGTATGCTATTACATACACCATGATCACTTTTTTCTCCCTATTTCAACTCCCCAGGGGCTTTGTGTTCTCTTCCGTTGTTGCTCATCTGGAGCCAGCAGTTACACCAGTGCAAAGCTGGTACAAATTTGCATCAGAACGAAGCTATTATAAACCATTCCCACTGAAATATGCATTTATATCTGACTGCATAGTTTTGCTCAGAAAACTTGGGAAGCAAAAAGCTCTTCCAAAACAATTTCATTTGAATATCCTCCAAGTTATACACTCCAGCACTATAAACAAGGTTCTCTTATGAAAATTCATTTAAGTGTCTTTCCAAGAGGTCAACATTTAATACAGGTGAATTTGCAATTCAAACTTTACTTTACAGATTTTTGTCAGTATAAACATTTATAAGGCAGATACTAAGATAATTTGATCTGTTTAGGAGCTGAACCTGAAAGAATGTTATTTTTAATCTGCAAACTTACTTACAGGCTCTTAGCCACAAAGACATTTGCCACAGAGTTTTCCAAATACTGTGGTGTAACCAAAATTTGCCAGACTTTGCCTACATAACAGTTGCTTTTTCTTAGACCATTTTCTTAGAATGTGGGAGGAAAAATGAAGGGACACATAATCTAGCTGGTGTTCATAGGTGTCAGTCTGGTTCCACACAGTGCTTTAGACTGCTTGTATGGCTCCCAAATGCCGCCTCTGTTCTTGAATTTCCCTTCTTTGAAATTACAGTGCTACAACTCCCTTACCAGGTAAGCTGCCCTAGTGAAGAGCATTTTTCCCATGCAGCAACAGTACTTCGTATGCAGGGGCTTCAGGAGCAGAGCAGAAGCCATGGAGACACTCCAAAGGAGGGGGGAGGGGGGAGGAAGTAATCGTAGAAGAGGGAAAAAGGCAAAAGAATCACAGGACAGTAAAAAAGCTGCTGGGCTGTTGCTGGTAAAAAGAGGGTTGACAGTTTCAAAAATCCCACTTCATTTTTTAAAAAATATTTTTATGAAATGCATTATCACTCAATCTTAGTCCTTACAATACACTTTTTCTTTACTTTGCTAGAGCAAAGCCACACATCAAATCACTCTGGATGATGTTGCTATCTAATAATATAGTAGTTCTCCAGAATTTAGTTATCTCTGGTTTTGGCCCTGTAAAATAATACAAAGAGTGATTTAGATTTTTGGCATTGTTTGGTATGGTCACAAGTGCTTATACCAACAGTGCTCCAGAATAGATTACAAAAAATCTTACAGCTGCAGTTTAAAGGTATTTATATGCAAATTATTAATTCGCAGAAGGCAAAAGAAGAGGGAACTGAAGGTTCAGGCATGACTTACTTCTCTGTTTTGCCTGCTGTTTTCAGGGTATTTCAAATAAAAAGTAATTTATTAGGTTATTAATAATTAAAATGTTAATAATCAATGGCAAACAATTGAAAAATAAATAGAAGAGTAAATAAACTAAAGACAAAATACACTAAGTAATCAAATTATGATATACTACCCTGCTGGTAAAAACCCAGATAAAGCTTTTCTTTAGTTTTCTGCCACAAATCAGGAAAATAGAAAACCGGATAAAGTTCAGCCATGGACAAGGATTTTTTTTTTTTTTTTTTGTAAATAATACCCATAGCATTTAATGAATAAATAACAAAAAACAAAGTGCATCATTTTAGGTGAACCATGGACATCCAATCTGCATATTTATTGCTTTTGTAATATGAAAAGGAAACGGTTACAAATAACCAAGCTAATACCTTTCCTGTAGACAAACCATGCCTCTTCAGGAACTATGTAATAGGATACAATATACCATCATTCATCATCTAAGGCATTCAATACAACTTCACCCATATCACAAGGTCATTTCTTCCAACAGTCATTTTAAAAAAACCTAGAACTTTGTATTTAAAAAAAATCTATGCTGGCTTCAGAAAAAAAGTGTCTTATTGGAAGAGTCCTGAGGTCGTGGTATCTTGAGGATGCTCAGATTCCTGCATTTCTCACTGCTGTTCCACATGAATGTAAGGACTTCACAGAGAATCTTCCAAGAGTTATATTTACAATTTCTTCTTCCTCTTCATCAAGGTCAAAGAGATTTAAAGGTGCTCAGGAACTCACAAAAGCAGGATCTTTATTTATAATCTTCTCAGTGCCAGAGCAAGTGTCAGCTGGTCTTTGATCCTGTAAAGAGAAAGATCTCCCCATGCACTCATTAATAAGGGCTGGGAACTGCCATTTTTCCTGGCCCTGTGCCTTTCTGAGTCAGAAACAGCCCCAGGCTCAGCACCTACCACTGTGGTCCCTGGAGACATAAGCTCAGAAGATAACAGATAGTCCAGACTGACATTACAAAACAACACTGAATTTCAGAGTTAAGCCTTTATTATATATTATGCATAATTTTAAAGTTACAGACTTTTTCCCCCAACACATCCTGAGGTTCCATCCAGGTTTTTAGAGGTACCCTGGTTTTTCAAGATAAACAGTTGACTGTGGGTGATGCACAGGATATATGCAATGCAGGACCAGATGGTCCGCTCTCTTTGCCTACGTGGGGGCAGAGGGAAGCAAAGACTGTACTTGTAGAGACAACCCCTAAAAATTAAAGCTCACAGTCCCCAGAGGAGAAAAGTAGGATGCAATTCTCATTTGGGTGGGGCAGCACATTTTGAAAATGATTGCATCAGGAACAGGAGAGCATTTGTGTGCAGAAAAAAACGTCTTACCCTCCTCAAGAACAAAAGGAGGAAATACCATCACTCCTTCCTTTGGAGGTATTTTGTCAGCATCAGATGGAATATTGTACAAATGCATGAATATAGTCACAGGCACACATGCCTAAACACACACAGGTATTTAAGATTGAAGTTGCTCCATAATCTGGACTAAGCACCTCCTGCTCCACTCCAACGAGGAAGATGGAACAGGAGGGAAGAAGGAAGAAAATGAACAAAATAATAGGGATCACAACAAATAAATTGTCTCCAAAAAGGACGTCCTTTTGATACTTTATTTCTTTCTTCTTCAGCATGAGTTTTCCTTGTCTCACTAACTTAGGAGAAGCATGAACCTTTCAGCACCCTCTGTTCTGCAATAAGCATAGAAGTGTTTTTCTTTTTCACTTGCCTTAGCACTGCCCTTTACTGGCAGTCCAGAGGCTTGTTACATTTCTTATATCTGAAAAATATTTAATGCCTTTTGACATCCTTGCCAAAAAAAATCTCAACTGATTAGTCATCTCATGTTTTTGTATCATGGCCGTTATTCAAAGCTTTTGCTAATTTGCAAAATGAGCCAAAATGGACATACATACCATCCCACTGATAGCTGTGATGTATTCAGAAGAGTGCACACTGCAGATGTCACACTGAATCATTTATATCAACTCAAAACACAGGTGGTGGCATTGCCCAGAAAACACATTACTCATTTAGAGATAACTTAGACTCTGATGCCCACTTCCCAAGCTGTTTAAATATTCACACCTAATCAGAGATTTCCTAAGCTGTTTACATCTTCACTCCTAATGAGGGGACAGAAGCCAAGTTTCCCTA
>NW_008237919.1:886515-900663 GCF_000691975.1 Corvus brachyrhynchos | reverse complement strand
CCTACAGCTCACACATTACATGCTGCAGTCCTCTTGCCTGCCTTTTCTTTGGGTTCATGCTTGCTTGCTTCATCTGGTCTATCAGTAGTCTGATATAGGAAGGATGGAGAATGACCCCATACCAGTCTAGGGAAAGGACTGGGAAATGGGAGGGGGCTGTCACTTCCTCAGGATGTGGAGGAAACTGAATCAGATCTTCCACTTCCCAGGCAAGTGCTTTCCCCCAGGTCTTCAGAACAACATGGCTACTGCCTTTCACTCTTCCCTTATGGACCTGGGAGTGCTCAAACCACTTCTAACAAATCAAGATAAAAGCTCTGAACTGATTCATTTAACCACAAACTGAGGCCCCATCATCTGTGGCAATGCCCCTAAAGGTATCCAAATAACTTTTTGGGTCTAACATAAGTGTTGGAGCACCTACACAGTCCAGGCAGGCTTTACATTAATTCTCTAGGGAAGTCTAGTTCCTTAAACTGGGCTTATAAAGAAACATTCGTGCCTGAATTGTGAGTCTGCCATGAATTTCTCTGACTTCATCCATGTGCTGTGCAAAAGTATGAGCCTGAGCATATACTGAAATCCAGACCCAGAAATGGCTTTAACTTGGGGAATGCTAGAAGAGTGGGCTGGAAACCATGAGCAAAATGCATCTGCAATACAAATCTTAACATAGGACCTTTTTCTTTCATGGATCCCAGCTAGGGTGAGAGCCTCGGTGTGCTCCAGCCTTGCCGTGGGAGTCAGTGAAGAGGCAGTAACTCCATCATTAATGCTAACAGCTGGTTCACTTTCACAGAAAGCTAAAAGTAGCCAAAAAGTCAACTATCTTGTGATAATTTTCTAGAATTTCTGTAATTTAGCACTTGCCTCAAAGTAAATGCTAATACAGCTTTCTGTGCTTATATCCCTTCCTAATTTCTAAAGGCACATTATAATAGTTTCTCTAACAAAACCCTTGTATCAAGAAGTCACACAGTTACACCAGGTTCTAGATAGGGTAATGTAATTGCACTGATACCAAATCTGAGTTAAAGAAGTTAAGACTAAGGAGCCTTAGTGATTGACACTAACATCCTTTTCTTACCTCCTTGCGATTTTTGACCTGAGATTAAAAGCCAAGATTGGATGGAGGTTCAGAATGTCCTGGCTCTCCTAAATCTGGGTCTTCTTAACATTCTCAATTAACAAATATTTCCATGTGGGATCTTCACTTTCCATTCTGTAAAATAAAAATTAATTCCCTGAAACTAAATATAGAATATCCCCTTTTTCTTCTCTGTATTATATGAAATTATGGAAGGCAAATGTTTTCTTGATGGCAAAGATGTTTGGTTTGTTTGGTTTTGTTAGGCTTTTTTTAATTGCAGCTCAGTAGAGCTGCTGAAGAGGTAATGAATAGGATAAAGTGAATGGGACAAAAAGAAGGATAAAAATTTGGAAGCCAGTCTGGCTTCCATTATCAGTTTCAACTGAAAAAAATATTTTCAGATATTTTTCGATTTCATTAGATCACATTTTATCTTGGAAATTATTCTTCAGATAATTTCAGTCCATTCCTAATCAGAACAAAATAATTAATGGGTAATTTTTCAATTGTTCTTTAAAAATATCTGGAAATGTATCAGCTAATAAATTTAGAATTCCATTAAAAATTAAATTGTTTCTTTTTTGACTGCTTAACAAATACTGTACTAGTATTTTCCCATTTTTAATGACTTGGTGCTTGCAGAACATTGTATTTCAAAACAAGAAGAAAAATCAGTGTAGAGAAGACTGACTCATGGTGTTTTAACCTCTTCTACAGGGTAATTAAACAAGCCTTAATGTCTTAGACATGGAGACTTTTCCAAGATAATGTGCTAAAAGCAAAGGATTTTGCCTGTGTACTCCCAAAATCACAAGTTTTTGAAATCACTCAGAGAAGGACTGGAAACAGAATGAGAACATTTAAATGTAATTCTCTGAAGACTGTATATTTATATGGCATTTAATTTCCATCAAGTCTTATATCCATATATATATATATATATATTCCTTATATCCTTGCCATGTACAGTTCTGTTTAGGCCAACCACCATTAGAAAACAAGTTAATAGGCGTGAACTATGTACATTATGTTGAATTTTTAATGTCTAAACTAGAACGCAGTGCTCGCAAAGAGCAATAAAAATGTCTACATCCTAAGGGCATTTTAATATTTGCATTTGGAAAATATTCCTCTCTTCACAGCTGTTACCCAGCCAGAAAAACAATGCACAAGCACAGCCAGCACCTTGGAGTGGAAAGGAGCTATTTATTTCCTTGCCACAGTCCAAGGTGTTTTCAGGATTGCAGAATACAGTTTCCTGGTTTTTTTGACTGTTCTTAAAAGTGGACCATTGGGGAAACAGTTTATTCTAAAAGTTGCACTAACTTCAGAGTGATCTTGTTGATTTCCCTAAATTAGGCCTGGTTCACGTCACCGTGGCCCAGTTTCTTTGATATTTTATTAAACAACACAAAGTAACTCAATACATATTGAAGTATGGATGCAGCCATATTGCTGATATGCAATACTGGGAACAACTTCAGGTTTATGAATTCTTTGGAGCGATAAGTGCAACTGTAGGTAGCATTTGAGACAGAAGTGGGTGTCCAAATGTGTCTTCATCTTTTTAATTGCTCTATGCCTTGCCAAGAAAGCAGAATTTCTTGACAGGTGCCTTACTGCAGCACAACTTTCAGTAGACTATTGGCAAGCTCTCAGAAGCCAAGCAATTTATGATATATAAGGGCTTCAATGACAGCCCTTTATTTTATTGATCGTCTTTTAGGTGTTTATATGAAGCAGCTTTCTCAAAATACCTCTCAGTAACTTTAAGGATTTCTGAAAACTTACAATACCCAGGTCCCTTTGAAATGAACTCAAGAAAAACTTGTGTTGCCTTATGCAGTGTTTTAAGCAATCTTTTTTTCTGCAGTCAAGTACACAGATTGAAAGAATCCTAAATTCTTAAGAGATATTTGTCCTCATAGTCAATATTCTGATCTCTTTAAATGTAACATAGAGTTATTATATCCCTTTCCACATTGTTTACATGAGCATTTTGTTACTCTATATTCTAGAAGTGCCTGGGGCTGAGGTTTCTGCTGGTGGAGAAAAATAAAATTTGGCTGCTGTACTAAAACAGCCCACACTTTTACAGGACTACAGACTTCAGATTTTTTTCAGGTACTGCGCAATTCAGGGCTGAGTACAGCTCCAGATGGGAGCTGGTAAGCCTCTTCGTGATATTCTTCCACCTCCTTTCTTTATTTGTGGTATCACACAGCTGCTGTCACGCTGGCAGGATGACATTCTTGCAGGGTCAGCACTACAGCTGGACTATAGCCCATCTTTCTTTGTGTAACTTGCATCTGAATTAGATTTTGAATTCTTATGACTTCAGTACTGCCCAAAATTCACATAACTTCAATTGTAGCATGTCTAATCATTAATAATGACAGTTACAGTAAACAAATCTACGTATTGCTCAGTGAATTAAATTACACAAATTATCTGGAATAATGGTCAGGTTTAAATCTCTCTAGACCCAGGGGAATATCTGCTCTGTAAGATTTACTGGTAAATTAGTTTGATTCCTGTATTTGAGACACCCTCTCCTGTCTTTATCTAGAAACCATTCACAGAAATGTGTTTATTCACTAGGTCAACATTTATTTGGAATGTGAGTATTTTAAGACCAAACAGGGACTGCTAATAGGATGTAGTATTTTGGAAAACACAATCCAATGAAAGATGTTCTTGAAAGATCTTGGCTTGCCTCTTCTACTCTTCAGGATGTGTGAATTCATGCATAATTCAAGTTTTACCTTTCCTGAAGGATCTTTTAACATTTAAGGAATTAGTAAAGTTAGCAAATTGCAAAAAATTGCAGAGCAAAAACTCACCAAATGACAGTGTTTTCAACTATTTTTCATACTATGTTGCTTCATTCTGTTAATCCCCAGTATCCCGTGAATATCTGAAGACAGTGCTGTTCCTGCAGAGATTTGCTTGTCCTGCTTTCTCTGCTAACTTGTGCAAGCTTAGCATGCACAGCCCTGAGGAGCAAAGGCTGTCTATTGACAGATCCAGAATCAGAGTGCAGAATGGGACTCTAAAAAGGGTGATCAAAACATGACATTCAGAATTTCTCATGTTAACTACTTCTCTTAAGAAAAATACATACCCTTTGCATTCATAAACACAGGAATATACATTGGTAGGAAAAGAGTTTACTGTAGCAATGTCTGTATTTATTAAAAGTGCACAGTGCTGAAGAGTTCAGTGTATAGAACAAGAAAAACTTAACAAATTCACCATTAAAATGAATTAATGAAGAAATCGCTGGTTGAACAGCTGCTCTGCTTTAACTGCTATCAGACTGGAAATAATTCTACAGTTACCTATGTAAATTTGAATTATATTCTTGTCTGCTTTCAAGCATGGTTTTTCTAATCACACAAACTGATGAAGAAATCTGTCTAATCAGTGATGCCACACAAGATTTTACAGTAACTATTGTGGAAAATATATTTCCGTATATGTGCTAATAATCGTCATTAATGCACAACTCAGATTTCAATTTCTTTAATAATATTGTTTATTATTATTACTACTGTTGTTGTTATCAGTGTAATTATGTTCTGAAAATACCATCCTAATGGTTTCTCATTCCACTTGCAGTAAAAATGAGTTTCTACTGCTGGATTGATTCTTAAAATGGGAAAACAATTATGTTACTAAGGAAAAAGTAAAAAATAAAAAAACCCCACGGTGTCATGAATAATACTAATACCATAACACATATTTATAAGAAAATTACTCTTTTATTTTTCCTCTTATTTTATCAATCTGTTGTTTTATGATAATAGTCTACACATCACATATTCTGAGGAAGTGATAGAACTTCCTGTTCTCTCACATCTGGAACATTAGTAAGCTCAATCTCCAAAAAAAATAGAGGCTAAATAATTTACCACACTGTTTATTTCAAAGACGTCCTTCCAGAATTAAAGGAAATCTATTTGCATGTTTCTAAAGGCATTGTTCCTTCAGCCTGTGATGTTCATCAGTCAGGTTTGCTGCTTTTGTTTTTGTAATCTAAATAAATATAGTTCAATGGTTTGGAACTCCATGGTTATCCCAGTGGATTCCTCTATATCTATTGTGTAAGGCAAAACTAGGGGAAGCAAACGATGACTAATTTTATGAACACAAGATGATAGAAGCAAGTGGAAACCTCTACATTCCATTACAATCTGCCACTTTTTAACACTTTTGTAAAGACTAATGATCCAATAGCTTCTGAAGCTCTCACAGATAAGTTTATATTTTCCATTTCCACTGGTAATTTCTACAGTTTTCTTTAACATGTTATTAGGTTGCTAGAAATTTGATAAAACACCTCACATTTACTTGTGGTTGGTATTTGCACACAGACATCTACCAAAAAATAACTCCTGGGGGTAAATTGACACCTAGTTTCTAATAATTTGTTCACAAAATCATGATCTAAATAAGAAACGAGTGTTGAGGTAAAGGAGAAATAACCACTGAGAAACACCGGTTGAAAAGTGAAAGCCAACAGAAATGCAACACAGTATGCCAACAGGAGGTGTTATAATTCAAATGGGCTACACTTTTTTTCTGATACACTCTTTAAAAAATATTTTTAAGATTGGAAGAGTTCTGCAAAGCAACTACAGCTTAACTAAAGTAAGCTGTACTAATTTCTGTGTAGTCTTTACTTGTTAATGGTTTTCACAATAAAGCAAACATTTAAGAAGGTTTGTACCTTGAGCAGGGCTTTACAGGAATGAGATTTACCATTCAGTGGAAAATCATATAAAAATGCATTTAAAAGTGTAATCACATAATTTTAACATTTCCTGTTATTTCCCATGAATCAGGATGTTCCTGCATATCCTAATAAAATAGTATTAAAATTCCTTTATACTTGCTGTAAATAAAATATAGGAAAAAAAGATAATTTGGTTGATGCAACCTGGATTGTGACCCAACCCCCCAGCTGCTCTTCCATTGAAATCAAGAGGTGTCTGGGCAGGATCATACAGTGTGCACTGCAGGACTGAGCCTAAGGCTATGCAGACAAAACCACCAAAGACAATGCATAAGTGAAGCCAGCTATCCAACAGCTGGGTTTTATTCTGAGTCTGTCCCTTACACCGCCTACAGTAAGAAGATATAAATTGGCTCCTAAGGGTATCATAGCCTAACTATAAAACACACATCTAGAATAACTAGCCAAATCTCCTTCTGAAGAGCCTCTCTTTCTGCTAACCATAGAAGTACTAACGTAGGCTCTCTAAATTATAGAATTTCCACTTTCACAATAGGCAAATTGGGAAGACGTAAATATTTAATTATTATGTTTTATTATTGAATTGGAGATGGTCACAATTTTACCCAATCTTTTTGTTTGCAGTGGCTGTGTACATTTAAATATGTAGCTGCTGCCACCAAGAGAATCTGAGTTTCACAATACCACTGAAAACTAAATTCTTTAGGGAGTTCCAGACAGTATCTGGAGTTCATTGCCATTCTGAAAGCCATGTTTGGAAGATGATGTTCACAGACCCCTTGGGAACTCCTTACAGGGCTGCCTAATGCAATATTTGTAGTTCACGGGAACTATTCATTTACAATTAACATATGAAATGTGGTAGCATTGAGCCCCTTTGATCATCATGGATTAAAAGCCACCATCGGAGTAGACACTGTGTTTCAGCTTATAGAGGAAAGGTTTGAAAGACAAAGGGCAAAGTTTGAATTGTCCTTAAAGTTGTGTAGAACACCAGTGTACAGTGAATGAGAAGGGT
Organism: Corvus brachyrhynchos; assembly: GCF_000691975.1. Classification (NCBI taxonomy): domain Eukaryota; kingdom Metazoa; phylum Chordata; class Aves; order Passeriformes; family Corvidae; genus Corvus; species Corvus brachyrhynchos. The sequence goes on along the minus strand of NW_008237919.1, from coordinate 893,796 downwards.
GTAACCGTTTCCTTGAGTAAATTCACAATTTAGCCACTGAACTTTAGACACTGAGAAGCTCTGAGACTTAAGAGCACAAAAGTGGCAGCAGAAATAGTTAAGATGGGAAGTGATTAAGTCATGAACAATGAGAGGTTGGAAAATACTGCAACAGGCTATTGGGAAATAATGATTACAGTGTCAGCACTGAACTGCCAAATGTGTTTTCTACTGACTGAAGTAGGACACAGGATTTCTTCGCTACAATGCAAGACATTGATAAAAACGCAATATTTGTGTCAATCATTGAATAAAATCTAAATAAAGTGGCATTGCCACTCACCTTCTTGGTGGAGACATTTGTGCTATACGTGGTCATGGAAAGCAGCACATAGGTGCTGGATCAATCAGCAGCCCATGTTCCTCAAAGTAATTTCCCTTGCACGTAGTGAAGTGCTGCCCAAATGGTGAACGCTAAACAGAATAGTGTGCCTTAGCAACATGTTTCAAGACATAGAAACATACTGAAATTTCACAGTTAAAGCAACACAATATTTTTAGAAAAAGGGGAATCACTCAAGGGAACCTTTCTCAAGACCGAAGCTTGTGCAATCTAAAACTTGGAAAGAGGTTTTGACTGAGCAATCTGTTGACCATTCTGAGACATGCCCTTGGTAACGTCTTGTGTACCAAAGGTATTGGAGCTGATTTACTGTGAAGCAAGGCAATGTCTGCTCAAGAGATACCCAAACTTCATGAAGAATGTGAATTTGCTACTTTTACAGGACCCTAAGAAAGTTACACACGCATCTGATATTGTACAACCCTAAGGCTCTTTCCTATCCAACTATTAAAATTATTCCATAGATACAAATTAGCATTACAGATACTATAATGTTAAGAGTCTTCAATCAGTTAGCATCTTCTAGGCAAAAGGTTAAAATAAACATATGTTTATAGGGAATGTTGGGTCTGGAGGGATATCCCTGTCATAGTTCTCCAGCTGTTCTAAAAGTCACTTCATGGAGACAGACACACACTCTACAATAAAAGCATTATATAAAGCTTTCTCTTTTCTCCTGTAAATGGAGTTTATCTTTCTTTTTCTCACTAGAAGACAATTTTTAAGCCACTGTTCACACTCTAGGATTCACTAGTTCAGTATTTTACTTTAACGTTGTCATCTCAAGAAAAATATTCTCAGATGTGACTACATGCTTTCTTTCTTAGAGAATATGATATATGCCACCATTTGAAAATGCTTTCCTATTATTCAGGCGTCTCTAAATAAAAACTTTGCCTGGTAAAAGCAGGTTCTTTAGAATAGATAGCACCACTTAAGCACAGCCATGGCTCTTATGGTAAATCCGGATAGTTCCATCACAGATTATTTCATAAAGCCATGCACTTTTTCTTCTGAATTTTAACACCAGTATAATACATTAAATTAACAGGGAATAGTCCCTGGCTTCACTTCAGTGCAAGAACTGTAATTCAAACCATCTCTCTTGTTGTTCCCTATACAGGATGGAAACATCTTCACTGTCTGCCTCAGCACTGCCCCCCACATCAGTCCTGTCATGTCCAAATCACAAGGGTTATGGCTCATCCATGGGAGCAAGAAGGGCTTCTAAGCTGCAGAATCCACACACCCAGTCCCCACTCAGGAGGATGCTGTGGCTGCCCTGTCCCCCCATCACAATGCTGCTCCCACAGGAAGAGCGCCTACCTAAGCTGGCTAGATGGGGCTTGCAGCACATTCCTGAGAGATCCGAGATATAAAACACATAAACAGGCAGTATAGCCCTTATTCTATTCTCAGTTACCCAGACATTAAACAACACCCAGACTTCTATTGTGTAGGGATTGTATCTTGATGGGTAGAAGAACAAAGAAATGTGTCAAAATATACAAGAATACTTCTCCTGACATGTTCACATTTTTTGGAGCGTTAATTAAATAAGCTCAGGTGGCTTTCACTGATTGTTTATCCTTGAGGTTTTCACTGGCTTAATATTCCATAAACCCAACTACACAAGCTATTCATTCACAGATTTTTTTAAATGGGTGTGCTTTGTTTCAAGGTACAGATGTTAGTATAATAAAATACTAACAGATCTCTCAGTATGAATAAACAGGAATCAGTGTTTATTCACAATACAGAGAATTGTATAGGGTGTTCTCCTCATTAAAATGGAAAACTAAGCCAAATTTAATTACATATTGAAGCCAAAGGGAAGTATGTTACTATCTTATCCTGCAGGACACGAGGTAATTTAAAAAAACAGTGGCATGCCACTGTTGATAAGGTAAACAGAAATACAAAATCAGAGTAGGCACTAGTATTTGGCATGCTTCATACCTATAGAAATCCATTTCCATTTCCAGCGATGATTTGCTGGCTTGGCTACTCAAGGAAAAAAACCAAAAGTTTAGGTCACTTTTTAAAAGCTGCCCTAAAGCACACTTCACATATCTCCACTCCGTAATACTGCAAAACAAAATGAAACACATATAATATACTTTTTCACTTTGAGACAACTTATATGGCTTCTCAACTGATGTTCTGCAATGAAACAGAGGGAAAGCCCTTGTAAAGAAAATTACTTTTTCTTCCTTCTAACAAGGAATTAGGAACAATAAACTTTCCCTGTTTCCTTGCATGGTGACAAAAGGCTGTAAAACATGATACTAAGAAACTGGCCAAGAGGAAATCTTGGCACCCAGGTGTAAAAGTCATAGTACTGACAACTCTGCCAATACTGTGATAGGCAGCATTTTGAACCCATATTTGGCTTGGTTCACTTTTTTAATCATCATTTTTTCTGAAGATGTTTCAAATAGGACCTGAGCATAATTTGTCTCCCTTGTTTTTTAACAGGGAGACAAATTCCCAGTCTAAGCAAGTCCTCCTGCTAAATTTTTAAACAAAAATACAGTAAGCTGCCTCTGTAAGTGAAAATAATGCACTATATTATTAAAATACTTTTGGCATCTAGCTTCTCCTATTCATTTATTCTCAACCAAAAATATTATTCTCTGGTTTAGCTGATCTGGTATATATCCAGCTAAAATAGCCACAATTTGCAAAGTGGATACCCTTGCAGTCAGTATACATTAATAGCTCGGAGACTAGAAGAGTTTGCAGTGCTGCCTACCTTTGCACAATGCCACTGTGGTTAGCAGAACCACTCTATAAATAAGCTGTGGGTTCTGTGTTCTTGGCTTTTTCAGCCTCAGGAGGCTGGAAATTAAAGCCTGAAGATCACAGGGAAGTATACTATCCAGCCAACAGAGAGGGAAAAAGCAGGATATTGTGGTTTTTACTTGCACACAAGACAAATAATCTTGCTGTTACCACCTCGCTGAAAATTTTGAAAAGACCTAGTTTTATCAAAAGTATGTAAGATGATGATTTTTCACCCAAAATGGCTCAGTCAAATAAAAGGAACTGGAGTTAACAAGAAACCAATACCCAAGAAGCCTGTGAATACAGCAATCAAACCCCACATAAGACAAACCTTAGGTGTGAATGGTGTCACACAACCACATGAAAAAAATAACAAACATTTTTACATTCCACAAAATGACACTTTAACGCCACCACTAAAAAAAATGGCTCCCTTAAACGAGTGCAGAGGAACCAGAAACCACAACAGCCACCCCTGAGTCTGCCACTCTGTTCTCCTGGCAGTGGCTGAATCTTTCTGTTAAGTCCCTGGAGTTAACCCTGACTAATAACTGTGCTGCTGGTCAGCACTTGGCGAGCTCCCACCAAACAATATTTACATCTCTCTTACCTGGTCATACACTGTTAAATTTGATCTATTTGCATACCCAAAATAATTACCTGCCTGTCACTAAAGTGTGCAGTGCATTTCTGGAATCATAAAAGGGCTTCTATTATGGTTGGAAAGCTGAGCTGGTAGATGATGGAGTCAGTAGACAGAGAGACCGCCTTTCCTGAATGAATGGGCTGAGTTCTCAATCTTGAATTCTGATCTGTGAATGGAACTGAAATGCTTAACCAACCACCCAGACAGATGTTAGCATAGTTGTTATCTAACCCGAGCTCTATTTCCAGAGCTCCTTAAAAACCACCAGTATCCCTTAGCAGTGAGAATGGTTACTAGCAAGGGAACTGAACTTTGATAGATCACTAATTCCAAAGTCCATCTACTACACTATTAACCTGGGTGGTCACACTCAGGCACATTTTGATGTAAAAAATGCTTAATGCTTTTTTCCTTTCTCCTACTGTCCAAAACCAGAATTCAGGGATAGATGTTTCTCTTGTAATGCCAGACTTCACTGCTGCCCTGTGTCCAGCAACCACCTGGGCTTGAGTTTCTGGTTTAGTTACCATACATGTCTCCCTGGCTCTTCTTCATTCAGATTGTGGAGAGGTGCTGTGCAGGAACAGGTATTCAGTGACTAAATGATGTGCTGGCAGAACTGACACCCTGCTTTGAAAGTCAGTGTGAATGTAAAGAACTTTAAACAATTATTTTAACAGCTTATTTTCACTACCAAACTCTTTGACCATTAACAGAGGAACAAATATTGTTTCAGTAGTTAACTTCAATTACTGCATGACAACTAATAAACCACAAACAACTTCTTTCTCAAAAAGCCTTTACCATGTGGATCTTTACTCTGGTATCTTTCAAATCCTCCTCACAGTGAAATCAGATCAAATAAGTCTGTCTCACATAGCAAAGAATAGGGATAGATGCTCTTAGCCTTTCAACTTCTCCATTCCTCAGGTTTTCAAAAGACTGAGCCACGCTGATTTCCACCTGCAAAAGGTCAGCCCCAGAATGTAAACAATTTCTTTGTTCTGAATCTCTCTCTTTTCTTTCCCTGAACTTGAGATGACATGAAGTATTTGGCTTAGCTATGCACAGACTCCAAAGGCCAAGCCCCCTTCTCTCTGCCAAGCATGTGGAGATAAAAACACAGATAAGATTCATAGTTCCTGTAACTTCTGTACCTGGGAAACTTAAAACTTGGGCAGCACTCAACTTATTTTGGACATTATGTGTAAAAGCCACTAGAGACGGAGTACACAAGTGGAAAACTGCTCTCCATTGAGACTGTGTTCTATAAATTCCTGATGTAAAGGTTATTAGTGGAGATTTGTATAATGTTGACAGGGAAAAAAATACTGCTTTGCAGGCTTTTTACCTTCCCTGTCTTCCATTCTTACCTATTCTTTACCACTCCAGCTTGAGTCGTGCTGTTTACCTTCTTTTGTTACACCGTCAGTTTTCTTGCAGACATCAGGACTTGGATGCCCAGAGCACACATGCTGCCAGGGTTGATAAGAGAGAGTGATTTTATTGGTGTGAAGGATAGCATAGCCAGCACTGTACTTTTCTGATTCTTTATTCGTTAGTCATAGTTTGCAGATGTTACAGGGACAATAACTTTGCAACATCTTCAAACATTGCACACAGAGAAGGCATGCAGCACTTCTCCGCAAATGAGGAAAGTTTGGGCACGGTTACCCACTGCCCAACTGGCTTGTACAGAGCACTTACTAAGCAGCAAATTATTTTGGCTATTAAGGGCATACTTATTACAAAAACATGCTTTTGTTAATCATGCCAGGCTTCAGCTCTGCTCCTGAATTTTCTTTAGTTTTCTGCCCACCACCCACTCCTTAGTGAGCTCTGAGTAAATGCTCTCATTGTCTACTGTTAATCATTCTTGCTTACATGATGACAGCTGCTTTTTGATCAGTGTCTGAACAAAACCACCTTTTCTGGATGGGTCATTAAATAGGATGGAATTTATGAGGCATCTTTCTCCAAATTATATTGCCTTCGGCTATGTTCTGTAAGAGACACTCTGTAGTACTGTGTAAACACATTCTCTTTCATGTCACAGTGATCTGGAAATAATGTCTCTGAATGGAACAAAATGGAAAGAAAAGACATTTTCTCACAGGCCTGTCTCAAAATGCTATTTAAAAAAAATCAGAATAATCCTCTGTACAACAGGCAAAAGTGAACTTATTTTCCTTCTGACACCTATTAGAGGGACAGTTAGACTGCATGGCCCTTGCTCTGCAATGGCATTCTTACTTATTTTTTTAAAGATCCCTCCTTGTCAGCCTCTCACAAGAGGTCTTCCAAGGCAGACCTTGAGCATTTTCAATAAAATACACCCCTGTCAATCTGCAGAATTCCCAGCCCTAAGGGTTGCACTGCTATTTCTACTCATAACAGTTCTGGGCAGGCATGTGCTTTATCCTGTGCACTCGTTCTGGGTAGCAATGGACTCTTCCATGTCCCTTTACACATCAGCTTTCCTTCCAGCATTAACAATGATCATCATAGGCAACAACTCAGCACTGAAACCAGCCATCTGCTTCTTATCAATGGGATGGGCAGGCAGCAAGCTAGAAAAAGAGTGATGGTTTTTTTAACCCTGCCCATACCATTGACCTGATCAACTGCAAATCAAGGAGTGGGAAAAATACATCTCTACTGGAGCAAGAGAAGAACCAGCAAACATCCAATATATTGCTTTTTCATGAGACTTTGTGGTGATCCCGAAGCTGAGTCTGCACTGTATTTTCAAAATCACTGTGAAAATGCAGGTTGCATCATTTCATCACATGCAACAGGCAGAGTCTATTTAAAACAGTTTTCACATTTCTCATAGCTTTTCCTACCAAATAGGCTGAACAGTGCTTTTCCCTATTACACATCAGTTCAAGAAGCAAAGGGTATATCAATGAAGCAAACTAAGTGGCTAAAAAGATTTAATTTACTGTCCCTGAGAGTTTGGGTACTCATACAATGTCACTGGATGTGGACTATAAAATTAATTTGAGAGAAAAGGAGAGCCTGTCAGGAAGTTTTGCATTTTCATGATACAGCTGGAAGTGATGTTGTTGGGGTTTTAGTTTAGCCTTAGTTTTTTTCCTGTTAAAGGAATTTTCTCCCATATGCATGTTGCTAAGGGACGAATAGCTGTACTTAAGAAAGACAAAAAGGGGAGTGGGGCGGGCCTGGCTACTCTTTTGTCTACACCTGGGTGTGGGGTCAGTTCGCTCGGACCGTCCAGAGAGAGAAGCTGCAGAGAAAGGAGCTGCTGCTTCTTTCTTTTTGGCCGTTCTTTCTTCCTGCTGGAAACAACGCCGGGACCCCAAAAGCCGTTTTCCCTGCCCTGCTGGAGACCGAGCTGTGGCTGCCCTGCTCCGCTGCTGCTTCGAGCTTTTCGCTACGCTGTAGCCCTCTCGCCCTGCCTGCCTGGGCCTCCGTGGGGTTCTCCCATCTGGATACATCTCGT
>NW_008237919.1:876783-886392 GCF_000691975.1 Corvus brachyrhynchos | reverse complement strand
ATATATATATATATAGTAAAGAACTGTTATTCCTATTTTCCCACATCTTCGCCTAAAGGCTCTTGATTTCAAAATATAATAACTTGGAGGGAAAAGGGGTTATATCTGCCACTTCAAGGGGGGCCTCTGCCTTCCTTAGCAGACACCTGTCTTTCAAAACCGAGACAGATGTTTACAATATTGTGCATCACATGCTAACTGGATTTTCAGTGGTATACTGGGCACTTGTAAAGGCAAATGAGTTCCCTGATATGCTTCACAGGGTTCATAAATATGAGCTTGACAAAACTGCATTTCATTCCTACACAAAAAAAATGGTAATGACTTGCACCAATAAAGACAATATAGCACAAAAAGCCCAGTTGTCTTGCCAGAAGTTATATAGAGAGAAAAACAGCCCTACCAGGTCTCAGTGTTCAGACAACCACGGTGACACTTTGGTATTTGTGTCAGAAGGTCCTCAAGAGATGCGTTCTCTAGTCTTACTTCTCTTTTACCAAAACACTTGAAGTAAAATAGAATGCTTACAGTTAAAAGAGTTAAACAAATCTAAAATCTTTGGTTAAGGCACCAAAATAAACCTGGAGCTGCTAAAATGGAAAACAGAATGAGTCACAATCCAAGAAATGCCTCAGGCTTGCCATTCTCTCAGTATATGCCAATATTCTCTAATAAACCTGATATTCAAAGGTTCAGAGGGCCCAGCATATGTTTTAGACAGTTACCAACATGAAAACAAAGTGTAGATATATATGGCCCTTTGTTGTCCATGCTTCCTGGGTGCTCCCTTAGAAGGGCCCCGGGAACAGTCTCAGAGCATTTCTTGGCCCAGTATGAGCAGGATTTTCTAGGAACCAGAGCTCAGGTCGAGGGAACACTACCTCAAAGGGCAAGAGTGGGCTAAGCCTCAGGAGTGGCCTAGAATTCAGAGTATTGCCTGGGTTGTTTTACCATATATAGCCAGAATACAGTCTTTAAATGCTTTGACATTCAAGTCTCTGATTTTGCCCTTATTCCCAAAGGTTCCACTGGAAACGTTGGAGCTCTGACTTATTTCAGCTGCATTATCTACAGGTTTCTAACTGAAGGATGGAGGTCTTTACATGTAATTCTTTCTCAAAGAGAAAAAGAAGAGAGTAACAGAAAAAGTCATAGAAAAATTATGAATAGCATCAATGAACCAATGTGAACACATAGGCACACACACAAAATAAAACAGTTATAAATTGAAGCAGACTACAGAAAATAAAAGGGGCAGACCTTCAGATGGTATAAACACAAGCACTGATTAATCTTAGAGCTATAATGAATGAGAGCACACACTAATGAAATAAATGCATTGCTTACAGTACAAATAAAACAAGTTTGTGCTGTTTTCACAAACACACCAAGACAAAAAAAAGGGAAGTGAAAATCTATCTGTAGATTACTTGATTCCCTCTGTGCCTCACAGGAATTTTACATCCAGTTATAGCTGTCTAACTATCAAAAAGGCCAAGTGAGAAAATGGAAGGAGTCCAGAAAACAGCGAAAATGATCAGAGAGCTGGAGAGACTGATATGTAGTGAGTGACTAAAATAGAACTGAATTTTTAAGACATTGGCTGTATGACAATTAAAGAGATACAGCAATCTACAGTCTGAAAGGCATGAATACAAAAAGAGAGGGACTTTTATGGGAAAAGAGAAAGGGAAACTGAATAAGAAAAAAAAATGCATGCTGAATTTTCCAAAGGAGAGTGAACTGGTCTTCCAAGCATGGAATGTATAAAAGATCTGCTAGTCTAGGACAGGTCTCCCAGACCTGTCTACAGTAGGCCTCTTAAAAATTTCTTATTCCCATTCTCATTAATTCATCTGCATAGTTCAGTGTTCTTTACTACTAAGACAGAGTAGTAGCTAGCATTTTATTCAAGGATCATCTAGCTCTGGTCAAAAGTTTTTGAGAACAAACCAATCCTTAACCTAGTCCCTGTTCTCTGCTATGTCTCCTACCACTGCTACTACAAGCACAAACACTGAAGGAAATTTTAAGTTGCCAGCATCACATACATATACTTGTTTTCAGCACATGTTGAACTCACTGGCTGCTGCTGACTCTTTAGACAAGAGTTTCCCTGTTCCCCCTGGATTTAACAGAAAGACAGACAGAAAGAGGAAGAGCACGTAGCCTTGGGAGGGGAGTGGCCTGGAGGGAAAAACCCCAGAAGTAGCCAATTGAAGGTTAATCACAGTTTGCTAGATTTTGGCTATTGTTAATGTACTTCCTGTCTAGAAAGTAATTTTGCATTCTATCTGCTCTGATTTCCTTTCTTTGGATAACCTGGAGAGAGCAGACCCTGTAATAGACATATATTCATACATATAATGTGCATATATATTATGTATACATGTGCTGTAATACATGGACCAGTTGCACTGACACTACAGGGACAGGTCAAGTCACACTAGAGAAGTCTCACAGAGAGAAGGAATGTAAACCAAGTGCACCTTCAAGAAAGGTACATTCTTCAACTACACTTCTTTGACTCCAAATAATTAGAAAAAGTATCAGTTGCTCACAAGGGGATTTGTATTCCATTGTCATCTCTTCTCAGTGGAGTTTTCAAAGTAGGAATTTTTTTTAATTGTATGCCCTTTGAAAAGTATTCTGCAAATTCTACTTTTCTCAAAGGAGCATCCTTTTCATAAAGGAAGGGTTTTACCTCAGAAATTACTTCATTTATCTAAAGAAGTCAAGACTCAACCAAGCTATCAGACTATAAAAAGATAATAAAGTATAGTTTAAGGGAAAAAACCCCAAACAATAGTGTTTGTGAAGCACTCCTTGGGCAAGTAAAAGTCAGACCCTTACAAGCCCCAAGTGTAGGAATGGTTGATGTCTTGGAAAAGAAAAACTCATAATTCTGTGTGCAGCTGACTTATACGTATTTCTGGCTTTCCAATAAGCTATTTGAAAACTATATGATGAATAAAAATGGAAAACATTTCTTTCTATATTTTAGGAATAAGAAATAAAAAGTTTTGTTGTCTAAGGTTGGATTACTCTATGGATGAGAATGTCCTAAACACCTTAGAGATTTTCTGGGTCATTAACGCATTGCAAACAGACCAAAAATACATTCTTAGCAAAAGTAGTTTATCAGATCCTAATCCTTTTTTGTAAAGGAACTACAAAAAAGAATGACATAATTCAAGCATGACATGCTCAGTATTCCTCTTCCATACACAAAGCACGAAAAGAGCAGAAACTGGTGAAAAGATCAAGGAAATTTTAACATAGAGAGTTGTTAAATAGCCAGTTGCAGAAAACATATGGAAAACTTAGCGGCAGCAAACCCCTGAAGTCTGCCTTAGAAATGCAAACCAAACAATTCTAGTCTAAATCTAGTGACTGTCACATTTTTCCAGATGGATGGCTTTTATAAACAGACCTGAGAAGTGTTTGATGCAGCTGCTGAATAGATAGAAGTCTGCATCTTCAGAAAAAAAAATTATTTGGGTTTTTTTTAATATCCAAAGCACCCAAGCTTATGGTAACTATTGAAGAGTTGAGAAGTTTGATTTTTACCTTTCTAGAAGTCATCAGTTAATGGCAGCACACTGCTTCACACCCTCAGTCATCACCCGCTTCCCACCAGACACAGCTTCCTGCAAAGCAACACTTCTGCAATAGAAAAAAAGAATAAAACAACCATTAGCAGAGTCCTAATTAAAACAGAACATTCAGCAATCTCTAGAAAACATGGTGGGACCCAAGGTAAAGAACTCTCCATCACTGACAACCAATGACAGAATGTTTGCAATAAAAAACATCCAAGAAGAGTTACTGCTTTTATAATGATTTTTCATCAGAATCTGGTTTAACTTGTATGCTCATAGATAAATCACCTGGTCCTTCCTGCAGGCCCCACTAGCACCCAAGCTGTTTCCATATTTCCTCCACAACATCCCTTTTCCTTTTTCATTTCAGTCAGCAAAGAGCCCAACCTCTGAAGTTCTGATGAACTTTCAGGTTCTGGTTTCACGCTACACTGAAACATAACACCTTTCTTTCATCTGCTTATATAAGCAAATAAACAGCCGTAAACACTGGGGTTACACATTTTAACAAGCTATCATCAGTGAGCTGAACAGTAGCAGCTGTTGGACCACCACGGTGCAAGGCTAAAGCAGACGGTTCTGCTCCACAGCTCTGGCAGGGCTGGGGCAGGAACAGGCTCAGGAGGTGCCATTCAGCTCTGAGAAGCTCTCCATACCCTACACCCCTTTCTCAACCTTTTATAATGTGCAGCTGGCTCACTTAGCAGGAACCCCATTAGGGGGTCTTATAATCCTTAATATGCTTAAACACACAGGAAACATTGATTATATCAGTCCCTGTACTGATGTAAACATTGAAATGGCCAGCAGGACTAAGGAAGTGATTGTCCTCCTGTACTCAGCACTGGTGAGGCCACACCTCCAGCTCTGGGCCCCTCACTACAAGAAGGCCATTGAGGTACTGGAAGAGGTCCAAAGAAGGACAACAAAGCTGGTGAGGGGTCTTAGAGTAAGTCCTATGAGGACCAGCTGAGGGATTTTGGGTTGTTTAGCCTGAAGAAAAGAAAGCTCAGAGAGACCTTATCACTCTCTGCAACCATGTAAGGAGGCTGTGGCCAGGTGGGAGTCAGCCTTCTCTCCCAGGCAACCAGAGACAGGATAAGAGGAAATGGCCTCAAGCTGCACCAAGGGAGGCTCACATTTCACACTGAAAAGCAGGAAGAATTTCTTCCCTGAAAATCTAGTCCAGCATTGGAACAGGCTACTCAGGGAGGTGGTGGAATTACCATCCTTGGAAGAAATGACTGGATATGGCACTTAATGCTATAGTGTAGTTGACATGGTGGTGTTCGGTCAAAGGCTGGACTCGATCTTCAAGATCTTTTCCAACCTTAATGATTCTATGATCCTATGAATTAATACATATCATATATACAGCCAGCCTCCAAATCCCAGCCTGGGATCTTTTCACTAGATCACCACTTATTTCAGCATTCGAGCCCAAGTCTCAGTGAATCATTGTGAGTTTTACCCTGTAACATATGCTGACATACTAATAACAGCTCTGATGATACATCATATAAACTGCTGGTAGAAACACAATTTTTTTAAAAAATGAAAGCACACAAGAAGAATGAATTACGAAAACACACTAAAAACATTTCCAAGCTTCTATTGATGGGGAAAAAAACCAAAAAAGGGGTATCTAAAAATGTCTGAGCCCAGCCCCTTTGCTCTTCCCCGTGCTTTCCATCTGCTAACGAAGAACCATATTCCCACTGCCAGTATTAAGCAGCAAATTCTCTCATCCCTCAGTGGAGACTATTTGAGCACTATTAAATCATCAAAACAGCAACTCAGGAGACCTCATGGGAATACTTTCTTTCTCATATTAGAAATCAGAGGCTATGCTGAAAGCTACTATAAACATCTCTATTACCACTAACTTAGTTTGACTAAAAGAGATCCAGAAAGTCCTAAAATCATTTCCACAAACAGTTTTTGGCCTGAACATATTTATCATGTCACCTCCACTCTGACTCTCAAAGCAGCTTTCACCTCAACACATACAAAACTAATCTTCGTAGAAGCATTTGGCTAAATTTAGCAGCACTGGATATCATTCAGCAAATTACATATAAATATTTAGCCATGGCTTACATTTATTTTCATTGATTGGCCACTGAAACAGTGAATTTTACACTCCACCAGACAAAAATGACAAGAAAAGTAACGGAGCACAAGGGAGTTTCGATATGCAGAGACAGGATCTCATTATCCTTTTTAATGGAACATGTCAAAGGTCACTGCTTCAGTGGTGACAAAGTAGCATACATGTGATACACACACTTTTTCCAAAAGTCTCCCATCCAGGTTTTCTTATGCACACTCCTTAAACATGCAATTTATTTGATTTTTCTTTTTTTTTGCTTATACAGATATGGCTATATCAAAGCAATGTATTAGCGTTTGCAGTTTAAACCTCTCTATATGTGTCAAATCTGAATATTTAAACTGCCCACTGTGTAAATAAGAAAATGTAGTTTCTAATCAATATCTTTAATCTTCAACGTCCTTCAGGTTTGGTTTCATTTTAACACATCTCGCATATCCCTGAATGCCACACAAATTTCTCAGTTCTCTACACCTGCTTCCTCTTTATGGATTTACCTCCAGGCATAAATTTATCAGAAGGAAAATTGGGAAACGAGGTGGCAACTTGTCCACGAACACTGCCTGGTTCACCTCTTGAAATCTCTGCTGTGCAGCTGCCTCTCCCTCCCACCCATGCTGCACGGCCAGCGGAGGGCTGCAGTCACTGTTCTTACACCTCATTCCTAATGTAAACAAATATTGAGAGCCCATCTGGCTTTTTTGTATCCCAGTGTACTGCCTATCTGTGAAATGGTACTAACAGAAATTCCCCAGGTATGTCGTAGACATATGAGGGTAAAATAAAAGACTTTTTTCACAGCTCCTCTGAAGTCATTAAGATTTTCAATACTGATCTTGAAAAGAAAATAATGTATTTGAAGTACGTATCTGTTAAATCTCCCAGTGAAATTACAAGAGAAATTAATAGGACACCTTGTCATTTATCTCTTTGAAAATATGAAGTGTTATATTATAATCATTATATGGTACTTTTAGATTTTATTACAAATATTTTTTAATAGGAAAAGAGAGAGATAACAGGAAAAGGATACCTTGAGAGCTGAACTCATCCTGACAAGCAAAATAGAATGGATGAGGCCCAACTGGCCTCATAGACAGTGATCTGTGGTCTAGTTGCAAAGACAGATGAGCTTTCTCAAATGCAAAGTAAAATTGTGAAAGCTTTTGCCAAAAGATATATAACTGACATTCCTGCCAGGGTCGAGAAAGACAGTTTGTATCTGTATATAAAATGCTACAATAATCAAAGTAACACTCAAAGCTTAAACAGGAACATCCTTTTAAAACAAATAAAGACTTAAATGGACATCACATTTTTCAATAAAATTACACATTAGTTAGAGTCTAAATGTAAAATTTTTTGTGAAGGACAGATATGAAAACTTTTTTGCCAAGATCTTTGTTCTCAAAAAATCTGTCTGTGAGCTGTTTCCCCTTACACTTCACACCTCAGAGGAATTGCAGCGAACATGCAAGACGTATTTTCATAATCCTTCTCCAAACCCGTTCCTAGAAGTCCTTTTCCAATAATGTGTATGAAAACAGTAATAAAACCACTGAGACTACCACAGCCTTCTTACTTGCTTCTTGGGATACCCCATCTATACGTCTGCATCCACTGTTCATCCCTGGGCCTATACTGTTGATTACAAGCTTTTTGGGAGACTATTTGTTCAATAGTTGTGCACTCTGTACCATAATACATTCTGAGAGACTCTTCTAATACAAAGAATTCATAATAATGAACAATTTCACCCTTTCACTTGTTAAAAACACTGCAGCAAAACATATAACAGTTAGAAAATGGAGATATATGATGTTACCTTCGAGCAGAAGTTTAGCACATAAAGAACTACACCTGGACCAAAGTGTGGAAATACATACACATACATATGCATTTCACATCACATGATATAATTCCTTGGCTGTTACCAACACAGAGATTTTTTAAAAATCTGTCCAAAGGTTATTAGAGAATATCACGTAAGATTGGAGAAGTTTTGCACCCTGTTTATGGTCATTTTTCTCTATTCTTACTTTTGTACTTCAAAGTGTTCTGTCCAGCCATGCTGGCAGAAAGCTGAGCCTGGTGTCCCTGAGCAGGGATACTGGAAAAATCCCCCTTATTGAACATTGCATGTACCTCCTTTTATTCGGTACATTTGCCAGGGATTATAACCTGATGCTGCTCTGGCTTTTCCCTCAACCTCATTTGATAAGTCATACACAAATCATTTCCAAAATAACTATCAGAGTTATTGAAAACAGCATGATTTAAGTGGTTCTTAATAACCAATATCCTCAGTCATACACAGACTTGAGCTTTTACTCTTTTAAATAGGCTTCTCATGAAAAATATTGTTCTTTCAAGAGCAATTGCATCATCACTTTATTTCAAATCCTCAGAGTTTACAAAGGTAACTCTTGGTTTTCCATGGTGCTTTCTCATGTTTATCAATTAATAGAGTAACAGATTTCAAAAGACATATGGACATGAACAAGAAAGTGCTATTTGCTTTTTATAAATGGGGCTGATACTGCAAGCCCACTCCCCAGTGGCAGACTGTGATTTGGGAGATCTTTCAAGAAGAACTACTCCCTAGCTTTTAGCAAAGCTGGAACTGAGCAATACAGCTATGGACTCACTGCTCCAGCTGGTTGGGTAGAGTGAGATGCATCAGGAATGGTTGGGAAATGGGCAGAGCTGTTCAAAAGCAGAGTCCTGGTTGTGCACACACACCTGATCCATGCCTCTAGAGAGGGGAGAGGTAGGAAGTAGTTGGTACAAACCAGTATGGTCTGACTTCTGTAAATAAGGGGCTAGTTTGGGAGCCTGTGTTGGTGGCTCCTACCTGGATTTTCAGCAGCACCAAATCCAAATTTCTGTGCCTAACCCAAGCAGCTACCAGAAACCTGATGAATGCTTTTGGGCTGCACTCAGATCCCCATATCAATAGGCTAAAAAAATAACAGTTGCTGGACAGAAGCACCCTGAAGGGTGGGGCTGAACCTCGACTCTGTCAATTGTTTTTTTATTCTTTTCACTCATGGAGCAAAGAGTAATGGAGGAAAGCAGGAGGGGAGAGGGGAAGTAGGGTAGAAATGTAGCTTATAAGTATATCTTGAGTCATCATGCTGTTTCTTTACTTGCCTTTGAACCAATTGTAAACTCATATTTGCAGGCTTTTAAGACCTAATGGATCCAAAATATTTACATGAGATCAGTATGATTAAACTCATCAGCATGGGAGAAAAAAAATCATCAATACGAGTTACAAATTGATGCAAAGCTTTTCTGCAGAAGTTTCCGACAAGAACAATGCAGTATGAACCAGAGCATTGTAACAGGTGATTTCCTACCCAAATTTTGTGTAGTTATTTTTATATCACTTTCTTGTGATCTTTTTTAAGTTTAAAGCTCTCTTTAATTTAATGTAGTGGTGAAAATTAAAGGGAGTTAAAACTAGCAGCTTCCTTTTTAATTTAACAGGTCTGGATGATTGATTAGTAACATCACTTCTCTCTGAGACTGACAGGTGACTGTGGTTATTGAATGCAGCACGAATGAACTCCTGGCAGCTCATGAGATCACTCTGCATATCAGTATTAACAGGAACCTTAAGCAGTCATTATAATAATTTAGTCACTTTATACAGATCACTCTTAGGTTTAAAACATATTCTCAAATAAAATAGGGGAAATAATTTGTATGGACTGAAGCTAAAACCCAAAGAAGGCATGAAAATACTTGTAATGGCAGATGCAGTATTTTATTGCAGCAAAAAATTAGGCAGTTTAAGCAGCACGAGTCAAGTAAATCCCGCTGGAGTGTGACGGGCCGGTGGGGCCGGACACGGGAACACCACTGGGCAGTGGCGACACACCCTCCTTC
>NW_008237919.1:860579-876000 GCF_000691975.1 Corvus brachyrhynchos | reverse complement strand
GGGGGTCCCCGGGGGGCTCCCCGCGCCCCAGCTCCCCTTGACGGCAGAGCCGCTTCTTGTTCCAGCTAGGGTTCGAGGATGTGATCGCGGAGCCCGAGCTCACCCACTCCTTCGACAAGGTCTGGATCTGCAGCCACGCTCTGTTTGAGCTCAGCAAGTACGTGATCTACAAGGTTCTGACTCTGGTCCTCGCCATACCGCTGGCCCTGGTTGTGGGGATCGTCTTCGCGACGCTCAGCTGCCTCCACATCTGGTAAGCGCGTGCTGTGCCCGTCGGTGCCTGGGCTCTGCCGACAGCTCCGCAGAACTCGTCTGCTGTAGCACTCACTACTGCCCAACCAGCGATGGCCGACTTTACGCCGGTAGTCATACAGCTAATATTAACTGCTTTATTTCTAAAGGGAGAGAAAAGGAAACAATGTTTTCTCTGTGATTCAGTTCCCCGCCTTGGTTTTACCAGCAGTCTGTCACGACTGTGTAAGCTCCTTGGGGCAGAGAGCGTGTATTGCCACTTGGACGGCACCTACGGCAGTGCATTCCAACCATGGCTGGCTTCTGAAGTGATAATGGTGACCGAATTTGTTTTTTTAAACTGAAGTGCAGAATTTGTTCAAACGTGTATTTTAAATTAATTATCTAGGCAAAAGTATTACTAACACCTGAAGTTATTACTAACTTATTAGCACCATTACCTCTTTCATTTTTTTTCGTCACAGACTGAAGAAAGCTTTTGAGGGCCCAGCTTGCTCTGTGTTACTGCCATAAAATATAATGCCAGTGCCTTGCACCTGGTACATAGCTATCTCTAGATGCAGTGCCCCAAAGCCCTCACACCTAAGCAAGAAACCCTGCTGATCTTAGGAAAGCTTCTTCTGGACATGGTACAAGTTCACAGGCAAATACATTGGCTGTCCGAGTCACACCAAACCTGTGTACTTTAAGCATAATATACTCACAAAATATCAGGAAGAGTACTTTGAGACCAGAAAGGGAGATGATGGTGGACAAGGAAAAATGGCAGGGAGAATGATGAGGTTGAGGAAAGAACTGACAATCCAAAAGGCTGCAGAGGAAGGGATGAATGCAGATTATTGACGTTATTTCTGCAAACCAGTATTTTCTGTATATATAAGTTTTGAGCAAAGTCGAATTTGACTTGGGTAACATGGGAATCCTTTTCCTTCTATTAAGGAAAACAGAATACAGAAACCGGAAGTGAATTCAAAACCCTGGGAATACACTGATTATCTGCACCTGTGGTGGCAATCTCATGGGTGCAGATTTCAGTTTTTGAAAGTGGAATGGAAGTTTGTGTTGATGAAATTATCAAGCCATTTTGAAAACTGATTAACTTGAATTTTGGAGCATAATGCTTGCATAATATTCAAAGGACTTACAGTGCAGTTTAGAGATGTCCACTTGCTACATCTCTGGTTCCCAAATTGTTACAAACAAGCAGTGCATAGGCATGGTGTTGCGCAGATTTTTACATCTGTCAGCTGTCACTGTGCCATAGTGCGCAGTGTGACTGCAAAAGGGTGTGGTGAGTATATATAGGTTTCCAGTGGTGAAATACCTATGCAAAAATTAATCCAAATTTATTAAAACTGTAGTACTTTTTTTGTGCTTCAGAAGGACCTTGTATCTGGATTTCACAGACTGGATACAGAGACCAGGGCTCAGAGGTCAGTTACTATTTATGCACGTAGTCCCTAGTGACTATCTCTGGAACCATGGGTTCTCAGTACATGTGAAATAGGACTGTCTGACTGTAGCACTTAATTTGAAAAGTCTCTCTTGACTTTCTGAGAACACACTTGCTTCCCCAGCAAATTATTTTCTTTGCCCAGGTTCATTGTCACTACAGAATTGATCTTTCATTTTGATCTTCCTTGCACCTGGGATGGATGTGAAAGAGTCCTGTAACTCAGTAGTGCTATCTGCACCCCCTTGGACTCCCTCCAGTGCTACCATCGAAAGGCAATACTTTCTCAATACAATGTCTCATCTTCCCACAAACTCAAGCTGGATTTGTTCCAACACAAAGGTGGAACACACTAAGTTGGCATCTCTGCACCTCTTCGTGTTCCAGATTTCATGGGAGTGAGGAGTTGAAAGGGTAGTGAAAAAGCAGTGCAGGTTTAGAGGTCCTAAATATAGGGTACTGGCTCCTTTGTAGGCCCATTGGGTCTGAAAAAAAACCTCCTTGTTTTGTATGTGAAAGAAAGGGAATTCCATTATAACTCTGTCTTCAGCTGTTTAAATGTCATGGGAAGACCCTGGGCAAACCCTCCGAAGAAGGCTGCCACTCAGAGTCTCTGTGCTTCACTTTTATCATCCAAACCAGTGAGGTGATGATGTGGGTATGTTGTAATGGAGCTTTTCCTGAGGCTAAAGTCAGAAGTGTTTCAACAACTTTTGGAGGTGCTCAAGCACAAAGCTCTGTGGATGTCACACGTCATTGCAGTTTCGTCAGCATGTTAAAAATCCACGTTAGGTCTAAATCAGTATTTCTCATGCTCAAGGGCACCTTGTGAATTGCCCCCATCATACCTGATAGTAAATGTTGTCCCTCACCCAAAAAAAGAAAGCTCAGTAAGAAATATATAGTAATACACTTAATTTTCATTTTTAACCATAAAGATGGAGCATATTCTGTTCTCATTCTGGCTGGTTGAGCCAGAATCTGGTTTCACACTACCTGGTAAAACATACTGATGGGCTGAAACTGGGCCAGCTAGCAGGCTGGTGATTTATATATAAGCCAGTTCAAAGAAGTCTACTTCATATTTTTTCTTTACTGATGACTGTCATTCTCATCACAGAGTATACAGGCCACACTGAGTTGTAACATCTTTCTATGAAATTAACAAGCTTTTAAATATGTCCTTAGATTGTAGCTCTTAAGGTTATTGATTTTTGAACATGAGCAGAACACTTCTGCTTTTTCAGGCGGCTTGTGCAAAATGGTTATATTTTTTATAGATCAGCAACTGATTTTTGTTCCAAGCCACATGTTTGCCACCTCTTGGAAATTAACACTTGAATTTCATATATGCTTTTTTGTAGTCTTATCCGAATAATGTTCTGGTATGTTGCATATTTACACTAAGAATCAGTGATTCATTTGGGGATCCATAACCTGAATCTTGGATCTGAGATGGGCTCACACAGCTTTGTAGGGATCATCAGCTAAAGCACTAGGTATTCACAGCACTTCCCCACTTGAGCTTCCATTCACAGTGCTAAGATATAGCCAGGGACTTACATGCTAAGCAGATACGGACATGCATCATTTCTTACCTTTTTGTATTCCTCAACTTCATTTACATAACTGCTGCTATCATACTCAACCCTAAAGCCATGTCCCTACTGACTGCCTGAAATCAAAATAAATTACAGTACAGCTGTGAAGGCCTACCTTATCACCTGGTGGTGCTGCCTTGATGCCTCTTCTTTGATGTCCAGTACATATCCCTTGGTTTATCAAGAGGAAGTACGTGGATGGTGTCTTGCTTCCTTTGTAGTAGTTTTAGCTTTTCCAGTCTACCCAGGTCTTGGAATACATAATGTTCAATTTTAATGCACTTCATATATCGTGTGTGAGTTGTGAAAGGCTTTGGTTGTGGGACAACCTCACTTGTCCCAATGGTTATTGGGATGCAAGAAGCTGTATAACTGCTAGGTAATTGATAGTCATCTTTCACAATGCTTGCTTGTACTGTAGAGCCATACAAGATTTTTAATCCACAATCATGATGTAGTACATGGAATCGGGTAATTTAAGCACAAAAACAGAGCATTTGAAAAATAGTATTAAGACATATCTGAGATTCCATTTTGAAAAACTTACAGGAGAAGGTGTGATTCTTTACTTTGAAGCAGGAATCTGAATTAATGGTCCATGACTACTCCTACATTTTTCCCCAAGTCTGTGAAAAGTTGATTCTCATTATCAGTGGGAATTAAACTGTGCTCTGCCATTTCCGAGGGGTGTTTGGTTCTTGACAGTGTTCCCTCAGGGTTTAGCAAGAAGAAAAAGTAATGTGAGCAAAAGTGAGAAAGGTTGAGGGGTATAACTTTGTAGATGTCATGCCTTGAACAGAATAAGGAGAAAATACAATAGGATTGAAAAAAAATGGGGTAATTTGCACTTTTCAGTTCAACAGTTCCCAAAAGACACGATCCATCCCACTTGGTGAAAGAAGGGGTATTTTATAATATGTATAAATAGCAAGATTGAATGAGAGCTCACATAGGTAGCTGTCTTCATCTTAGATGACAAATTCAACAGACCTTTCATTTTCTTCCCAATACTGTACTACATGGTAACACTAGTAGTACCGATATGGCATCAGTGTTGATATCCTTGGGATATCCTACTTTAATTTTACTGTTAGACATTATTCAAGCAGGTAGTTACCGCGTCTGAGAACAAAAGTACAGACCGGGATAAATCCGCAGCAAAGGATGTGCGTGTTATGTTTGTCAGGTCACAAAAACAAATACGTGGCTTCTAGTGGCATTTGATTATTTATTTTTAAGTGTGACTGGTCACTCCATGGACAACATTGCACCCTCTGATAATCTGGAAATATCGCACTGTAGGATAACATATTTTGTACAGAACAGGACGCAGACTTGTACACATGTAAATACACCTCCATACACACACACATAATTTAAAAGTTGGAAAATACCTTTTATGACTCTCCTGGGTGTAAAGGATCTTCTTTGAGGAAAGATGTTTGAGTAATTGTAATCTATAAGTAGATTAATTTTATTTTAAAACTGAAAGTTATTTACATTAATTAGCTTTGGTTGTTATCATGTCTCATGTATCCTCCTATGGATTTAGTCTACAGTGGGTTTCGCATGCATTTACCATAAATAAAAAAAATGAATAGCAAGTGCTAAAAGATTATTAAAGATTACTAAAACATTTTAATGTTTATTTTATTTAAGATAATCAAAATAGGTTGAGTTCCAGTACTGTGTGAATGACCTCTACAGCAATTTCAACTACTATGGTCACTGCTTCTCCAGCCTTCTACATCTTTCTCTGAATCTTCTGAATACTGTGGTATTTGTTTAGTTTGTATTTTGTATGATCCTATCAACAGAGGGTCCAAAAGCAGTGTTGTCTTTCCTGCTTCTCTCCAGTTAAGTTAGATTTTTTAAAAAATCAAGCCAAATTAATTATAAATGGTAGCAAAGGACCAATTATATTGTCTTTATCAACTATCTGAAATGGAAAAGAGGTGAAGTCAATACAAACAGAATAGCCATTTCTGGCGTTTTCCCTGTGTTGCTTGGAAAAATAGCAATTTTTTTTTTCCTTTGCATTATTGATGTATATCAGCTGTATTCTAACAGGTTAAGGCCTGATTTTTTACACTATAAATCATCTATTCTGTATGCAGTGATATTATAGGTGGTTATAAACACGTAGTTTACAGGGTTCAGTTTAAAACTAGAGGCACATTATTCCAGTAATGCTCACAGTCCTATATGGGGTGTTTCAGCAGAGACAAAAGAGAAGGTTTTAGAAAAACTATTCTTGTTTAAATCCATCTGGGCTAGCTTTGAGTAGAGCATTGACATACTAGTATATGGCTTGCATTGTATGACAAAAGCTGTTAGATAAACACTGAAAATAATTAATTTTGATTCTGTACATTTCTAGCTGTCAACTTTTTAAAAATGTGGTAGGTTTTTTCTAATTTGTTAATCTGAAGACTATGCATTGTAAATACACAGCACCTCTTTTTTTCAGACTTAGGATGACATAGTAAATTATTTATTTTCTGTCATCAGTTGAAGTCAGTGAAAGTTCTGCAATGGAATTATGCAAATGCAAGATTGGGAACTTAAATTTTGAATGCAACAGTAAACTAGAACAGAGTTTATTATTTTATCAAAAGAATCTATAGCTTCTTTTACCTATTTTAGGAAGTAAATATGTTCAGTATGGCAGAGAAATTTTTTTAAAACCTTGCTCTAGTAGCACTTCAGTATTATTTAAGTTATTTATACATCTAGTTTTTCTGCACCCAAGTAAGAAAATCCAGCTCAGTGAAATGACCAGAGGTTTAGGCCAGTAAATTATTAAGGAAGGAGAATAACCTGAAATAGTGTGGTCAGTTATCATGTGTCCACTGGCTCTCCTGAGCTGCCCATATGTGCACTTCTGGCTCTCCTCCATTGTTAGCATGTGTGACTCAAGCCACGACTAATGGCATTGCTTTGGAATTGGTACACATGGAGAGCAATCTCCAGATGCTTACCAGTGCTCCGGAGATGAAAGCACAATACTTTCTAGTATGCACCCTGAGTGAATAAAAAGATCTTTTCCCCTGACAAGGAGTTTTGACCATAATCTAGTGTTAATTTCTCACCCACAAATTAAGAACTGTACAGGATCAGCCCATTTTTCTTAGATGTGGCATGTATCTGTATTGTAAGAATCTGATGTAACTGGATATTGCCTTCCTGTTTCTGTTTTACTGTAGCAACTTGTAACAGGGATGGGAAGGAATGAGATGCCAGTGGTGTGATGTGCATGTGTGCCTGTGTGCTTGTGTGTGTCTGGGAGAGAGAACAGATAAAAGGAACACCAGAAGAGGCAGCAGAGCAAGAACAGATTGTACAGGGTGCTGTTTCTAGTAACTCAAATTGGGAAACATGGTGTTTCTGTCAACCCCTGAAGACCCACATTCAGATATGACCACAGCACAAGTGTGTCCTTAGGAGATGATCGCTCTTCAGCCACGGTGGCTGGCAGCAGGGCTACAGCAGATCATGTACACCAGCCTTGCTAGCAGCAAGGAGAGACAGAAAAGGTTCATAATTTTAAATGGCATGTAAAGAAATTGCTGGTTAGTAAACAGAGACACAATGAAAAGAAAGCTGGTGTCTACTCTCTCATGTTGCATACAAATGATTCTGGCCAGAGGACCACATGCATAATGGTGTTTCTGCATATGCAGGTATGAGGTCTTGAGCAAACCAAATTGATGGAGAATGACTGCAAGAGAGTAAAATCAACTTGCTTAAATATTTATATTTATATTATAAAGTTATGAAAGTTAAAGAACCATTTGTCTTCCATAAGATGTCACACTTGTGTTCTATTATCCTGATTTCCCCATGCTGTCACAGCACCAATCTTCAAATCTTTCATTTTCTCTTTTACAGGGTTGTGGTGCCTTTTGTGAAAACCTGTCTCATGGTCCTGCCTTCAGTGCAAACTGTATGGAAGAGCCTGACAGATGTTTTCATTCTACCATTCTTTCAGAGCCTAGGCCGGTGCTTTGCCATGGTTAATATACGCCTGGACCAAGAGTAAACCTCAGAGATGTGACACTGCTGTAGTTGTAGCTGGTGTTACACTTCTTTGCTAACCTAACATACACGCACTTACCATTCATTCCAAACTGTTAAATTAGGATGGCTGGTTTAAGTGGGAACATGCTGGTTTTGTTAAAACTCATTTATTATCAGGGAGATCCATTTAAGAATTAGTAGGCAGTTTTCATAGCTCACTGTTTTAACAGAGTGATCGTGGAGTATATTGGCAACACTTTATTTTAATGGTAGGTTGATTGGTAGGTTACAGGAGAATTCTCATGGAGGATTAAAAGCCACCACAGTGATAATGATTGGCATTATTACTATAAATAAATTAATGAATAGGCTGTTACGCCTTAGACAAAACTGATCTCTAGGGTTTCACATTGACTTTACTGCAGTTCCACCAGGGATCATTTTTGGCCTCGCTATGCAGGGTGATAAACCCAGTCCTCTGTTATCAGCAGTTAAAGTGAACATGACTCATTGCATAAACATACAGGGAAAAGAACTGTTGTGTAATTCTCCTATATTGGGGGGGAGCTCTCTAGAAGTTTATCCCTTAAAATAAGGTGTTAGCTAATGATCTGTAACACTAGCTAATCTGTATATTTTATTTAATGAGAGATTAACTTTGCTGTATATTTTGTACCTTTGTAAATGACAGTTGATCAGGTTATCTTGAAGCACAGTTTCTCTAGTATTTGAATTCTAACCAACTTATTAAGCAGCAAGAGTGAGACACTGCAAAAATTACTTTATATAACTAAAATTTCCTTTTCTAAATTAAGTAGATTTTGAGTGTTGCTGTGCAATTCTAATATATTAATTATATATGATTGTGTGTAAAAGCAAATTATAAGTGTTTTCATACGCAATTATGCAAA
Organism: Corvus brachyrhynchos; assembly: GCF_000691975.1. Lineage (NCBI taxonomy): Eukaryota > Metazoa > Chordata > Aves > Passeriformes > Corvidae > Corvus > Corvus brachyrhynchos. The sequence goes on along the minus strand of NW_008237919.1, from coordinate 867,763 downwards.
AGACTTGGAAATATCTGTTTATGAGAAATGGTTTTTATTAAAAACGGGGTGTAATAAATGCTGCCCTGCCTATTTCTGTATATTATTGGTGTGAACATTGTGATATTTAAAGCAATAGACACTATGCTAGCACTTTAACTAGGTAGCAAGCTCTTCTAGAAGGCAAATGAGTGTATTTGGTATCTTTGTCTAAATCTCCTCATCGACTGACTTGACTCTCTCTGTTGCTTATTTACTGCTTCAAAGCCTAGCCCCTAAAAAAGGCCCTTTTTTCTTCTGCACCTAATATGACTTTTTAAACTAGAATAACAGAACATGTGCAGAGGTACATTAAAATTACATTAGCCTTCTGGTGGGCTTATGCTGCTGTTTTATTTAAATACAGATGGTAAGTTGCAATTGTAAAATGTTTGTATTATTTAGAATGTTATTTTCTAAAATTATGTCTCAAATTTCTTATCAAACAAGAGGTATCTAATAAAATAATAAAATGTCAGCTGTTTCCCATTTTAAACTTCATTTCTTTTCAGATTTGTCAGCTTTTAAACAAACTCTTAAAATGCCAAACAGCAAGAACACTATGTAGTTCTTCCAAAATATGTGAGAGGTAGAGAAATGGATGAGCATCAATACAGTTCCACTATTATCAACTGCATTTAACGTATTTATAGTAGAAAATTACATATCTCTGTGTATAACTAAGCCCATACAGAATGATTGCTTTCTCCAAAGCAGGTCTCTCTGCAGAATTTTGGCAACATTCAAAATAATGCTTAATTCTTTTTACAGGTGCATGCTTTCTTTACAGATGAGCTGCAGAATTTTCCTCTTCTTGCCTTTTGGCCTATTAAAGCTACCTGACACTGTATATTCTTTGTATATTAAGAACATCTTTGTATATTAGAAGTATTTTTAGCATTTGTGCCATTTAGAGAGAGATTCATATGGCTTTAAAAAACTGGATCTTAATGATTAGTGCCCATGGAAACTTCTCTTGCTCTTTTTTATTCTGCAAGAAGTTAGCTTGTTTTTCAGATGTGTTCTTCAAAATACCTTTCTTATGTTAAAAATGGAAATAACTCTTTTGAAAATAAAAATTTGCCAGGCTAGGCTTGAACTCTTTTGAGAGTTATTTTCTTTTACAGCGTCCAAGGACTTTTACAAAGATATTTTCCACTGAAAAATATCCCCTTGATGAATTCATTTAAAAGAAAAAAAGAAATCAATCAGTACTAGTTCTTGTGTCTAAAAGGAGCCCTATAAAAGCCTAAGCTTTGAAGGAACCCAAGTCTGGATTTGAAGTTTTGAGAACGAGGCCATTCCCCAGAGAAAGATCTATCATTTCATGGTATGCATTCCTGGACACACGCATTCTTAAATAGCATATTGAAGTCAACTGGCTCTAGCTACCACAGACAATTAAGTAGAATGGCTTGGTTTGTTCTTATTTTGATTTAGGCTTGTCATTGATTAGTTCTTTTCACCATTTCTCTAGCTGCTACAAGACTCAAGCAAGCTTGTAATTAAAGCTCTTAGTTTCTTACATATTTTATAGCAATATCTTTCTCTGGAACAGGTGTGCCTTTACTATAAGAAAATACAAAGTGCACTCTTAGACTTTGGGTAAAATATTAGATGTTTGGCAAATACCCTTACTTGTCCATAAAAGGAGTGGAAGGAAGTATAAATATTTACAGACTCCAATTCTCAGGTGTGGATCTGCCCTAGGCAACTCTGGCTGCCATGTATTCTCAGGATTTTATGGTTCTGACATGCATCCTGGAGGTCTGGCACAGCATATACTGTGAATACCTTACAGCACTGTTGGACAGCAGGGACTGAATGGGAACTGGCACTGAACTGTGCTCTTCAATGTAGGAGTAGGTCTGTCTCCAGTTCGTTTGAGATGTGGACAAACCATCCCAGCTGATCCCTTAAAAGCAACTTACAAATGAGAATGTAGACAAGGGAGTCCAGAAACTGAGTTTCATTGTCTGCAACAAATGTTGGAAGATGTACACCTGATTCAGGTCATTATTTTGATGCATCTTCTCCTCTGTGGAATGGGGAAAATGTTATTGCTCATAACAAGAGTAGATTTTCCATCATCACAGTAGAGCTATTATAAATAATAAGTGTGAGATGTTCTGATTCCAGCTTGTCTCTTGTTACTGCAGACCTCATATCTACAGTCATGAGCTGGAAACTCAGTTTTGACATGCAAAATATTTCAGCATCTTGTTTTGTATGAAGATCACAACTAACATACAGAACTAACCCTAGATTTGTGATTATGGACTTTTTAATTCACAAAGAAGTTTAACATGCCTCCTTATGAGAGCTGTTTCCTAAAATGTTCCTAATCTGACTCTGGAACTTTTATATTTGTATCTTACCTTCACCACCCTGGTAGTTCACCATATAAATTGAAATAAATTCTTAACAGAAACTTTGACGCATTAGTAAATGAAGAGCCTGTTCCCACCTATCCAAAATGTTCACTTAAGCATTCACTGACTAAAAAGTTCAGAACATCCCTGCAGCTCTGGGACCTCAGACCACACACTCGTATTTAGTGGAAGCCAAAGAACGGTAAGTCCTTTATTTTTACAGGGTGTGATCATTCCCCACCTGCAGAGATAAAACTATTGCTGTTACTAAATCTTTTAAAAACACATGGAAAAATACATGTGTTTGGGTTTTTTTTAAATGAAAATGCAAATGGAACAAGGTCAAACACCAGACACTTTACCAGTGTTGTCTGTTGTCTATGCTCATGAAAATTAGCATTGAAGGCCTCCAGAGATACTGAACCTGCAGTTAGGCATTAAAATTGGAGGTTCTTTCTTCATGCAAGGATTTACAAATTAGGGATGAATTAATACAGGCTAATTTTAGCTTGGTGACACTAGTCTTCCTAACCTTATTGCGACAAAAGGAAAGTGTCTTCTGAGAGGTAATTCAGAGGAGCTTAGATAGGTTCCTGCTTTGAATCATCCTCCAGAGAAAAGACTCTGCACTGATTAATGCAAAATATTGGGCTAGGTTTGGCTTGGCTTCTTTCCTCTGCTTCAAAGTTGTACTTGCTCCAGAAATTGGGAATGCCAATGGAAGCAACTAGAGTTTCATAAAAGTAGTGGAGCATGTTCTTCTCTACACACCTCTCACAGCTTGATGCCAGGGGTGTCACCTGTGTTAGATGTTCAGTTTTGGCTGTTGTATAGTTCCCCCTTCCAACTGCAAGTGGGAGGAAGAAGGACCCCTTCGCATAGCCCTGCATCATATCCTACTTAAGACACTCAAATGGGGTAAAATACAGCGATTTACTTTTATTGCAAACCTTGAGGAAAGCTTGTCTATTTTTCCAACTGCCTCAGCTCAGTAACAGCTGCCTTTTCACCCCATGTACCTACCTGATTTTGCTTTTTTTATTTTACACTATTAGAGCTATCACAATGCTACAACTATCAGCTAGGGTTTACCACACAATGCTTAGGTAGAGAAGCATAGTGACAAAAAGCCCATCCTACATAAGCCTTAAGGAGTGGGTATTTAAGTCCCATTAATGAGACTAGTTCTCATAATCTGACATTTTCTATTAAACACATGAACATTTAATAATGAGGTAGACTGGAAGAATGGTGCAGAACAGTGTTGACATAGACCAGTGTTCATGGTCCAGCTCAGTAGTTTTCAAGTTATTTGATACTGAAAAGGGTCGAGAAAAGAGGGACTTGGTTTGCACAAGGTCTGGCAGAATTAAAGCTTTCAATCTATTTGCCTCTCCAGTCAAGGCAGTTACAAGCTATCTTGCTAAAGACCTATGGGGGCTAGCTCTAAAAAAAGATGTACACACCTACTACAGGATTGAGATGAGAGAAGGTCACACATTTTGATCCAAAATTGTAATCCCTGACGAGCTGCCACCCAACCAGGAACATGTCTGAACTCAGAAGGCACCTCCCTTTCACATAACCCCCCACAATACCTACAGTTTTACTTTTTTCATGCCCAGAACTGCCCTTATTTGAGCAGCTTGGCATCTTACTCACACCTAAGCCCAGTCACAACCCCAAAAGAAGGGGGGCCTTAGACTTCTTGAAATACACTTAACTGCAGAATAAGGTACTCCCCAAAATACACTTTCCCAGGAGTGAGTCCAAATGCAATGGCACACCTCAGGCAAAAAATTTATTTCAGGTTTCTCAAGTGTTGGTTTGCCTCTTCTAGCCCTTAGGCTATTGTGAAATGTTTTATGGCAGCACCACTTTCACGTACAATGAAATCACTCCTGGCTAGAGGTTGTGAGAAGGAAGGAATGTGAGAAGAGCTGCCCATCTCTCCTGGTATAACTAATCCTTGGATTCAAGGCACAAACAGGCCAAATAACAAATGCATACATGAATCTGCAGCCCTGGATACTGGGGGAAAGGGGAATCCATCCCTATGGAAAAGTTCTGATCCAGTGATGCACATTTTAAGATAGAGAAATCCTTCAGGGAGTGGGGACAGAATGACTACCATGAATCCTCCAGGACTACAAGTCTTTAATGGAATGAGGAAAACATTGGCCTGCATGTTAAATCTATCCTAATTCTTGTTAGCATGCAACAGGGTGACAACAGTAGCATGACCGCTGAAAGTTCAATACCAACAGTTCTGCACCAACAACTGCACATAAAATGATGTGGTTAAGCAATTGAACAGAAGATACACAAAAAAGCAACGATCTTCCACTCCTAAGCGTCAGGTTTTTAAGTGCTCTGCATAAGACAGGCTGCTCATGCACAGCTTCTGTTACCTGACAGCCTTGTTGCTGTTGAAACTATACATAAAGAAAACAGTTTCCCAGGGCTGATTTTGATCTTGCTGACATTGGAATATATCAGGAGTATTGCTAATACCATACCTGGAATAGTTACACAAGCTTAAAACGAAAAGGAGGGTGAGGAGTGGAGGAAGGAGGAGCGTTTGATACCAGAAAAAGACACTCAGTGAGCAGTCATCCACATTCAGTTCAGCTTCATGACTCATTTTCTGACAGTTTTTGAGGGATTTTGTCTGGTCCTTCCCCACCCCCCTCCCCCCACTGGCTTCTTGGAAGACATGTTTCCTACCCATAACAAAACATTTCCTCCCCTCAAAATGGGAAAAATAAATCATACGGTACACATGCTTTTCTCCATGTTTAGAGCAAGTTTTCAAGCAAGGTAATCCTGAGGTTTGAAAGTTTCATTAAAGCAAGATTTTGGAGCAATAAAAACATTTTAAAATTAGGTATGAATTGTCTGAGGCTGGTGTGATGAAGAAAGGCAGTGAAGTGGACAACCAAGGTGGCATGTAGTCCTGTTTAGCCACTGACCTGGACTACTAAAAACACAGCAAAGCTCCATGAGAAGACTGGGCGGCATTTCCAAGGCCAGCTTGAGTGTCTACAAATTCTGGTAATTTTTGGCCACTCCTGGATAAAACATTCATAGTGACTGAGAAGGGGAACAGAGCTTTTGCACTTTCAGAAGATTCCTGCAGGCCTTTACCAGGCCCTTTCCCACTGAATTATTACTCTTCCTCTGAATGTAACAAGGAGATCCTTGCAGAACTCCTGTGTGTATCCATACCAAGTCTCTGGCTGTTGAGTTTGTGTGCATTTCTCACACAGCGGTGCTAGAGGCAAGGGGCCATGGCTCCATCCCTCTCCATCTCTGCAGATGTAACTTGCTCACTCTTACTGCTTGATAGTACCCATGTCTTTTTCTGAGTAGGCTGTCTTCTTGGTATTCCAGCTCAAGAAAGCACTACTAATGTGATGATTCATTTCACTTTGTATGGAGCCTATTCTGGAATTCATCTCACAAAACGTATAAATTCCACTAGTTTATTATATTCTTCTAGCTGCAGTAGTGTTGTCTGATTCAGAAATATCTTTTAAAGGGGGCTGTGGTTCTGAAGAAACTATTCCAGAACCAATTCAGCATTTCAAATTAACAAGTACCTCTCTTTTTTTCAGTCATCCTTGAGATACACAGTAATACTGAAAGATGGATCAAAATGTTCTGGTTCATGTGCAGGACAGTGATTAACTGAAAAACTTTCCTAGATATGAAAACAAAGAGCTACCTTGCAGGTTTTTTTTCAGATGGATAGAAAAATTGCAGAGTCGATGTCCTTCAATGCACTCATTCAACTCCATATACAGACTCAAAAGCTTGGACAGACTAAAATATTTTAACGATGGCTTAAGTGAATTATTGCATCAATAAAAAAGCTACTTTTAAAAATTACAGCTAACTTGGAAAGTTGGAAAACTTCCATCCGGGGCATTCGTTCTAAAGTTTATGAGCAATATAAACTAAAGGAAGTCGACTGCTAACTGATGTATTAGCAGTACATGTCCATGCGGACTGCATTTTCAACAGGTGCAGTTATTTACATCTGTGGAGCCTACATCCATCTTAGTGAGGCGCTTCTTCGAGGTAATTTCTCTATTGAAGTGCCAAAGGCAGACTTACTGTAGTTAAGAATTTTCTACTTCTGTTGCTGCAATTCTGTGCTAAATGGCATAACACTAAGGTCACTATTTTTCTGTTAATGTTATAAATCTTTCACTATAGTCTGATTTCCTAACACAAAACTAATGGCTGCAAACACACACACACACACACACACACACACACACAGAGAGAAGTGAAATATAATTCATTTTATAGATGTGTAATGATGCTGCAACCCTAACCTGAGCCATTTTGAATATAGTGATGAATATTTATATCTATAGCATTTACACCTATATATGCCCCTGAGCTTACAAAAGACCTTGGGAACAGAGCACGGCAAAACGGCATCCCACCGTTTAAAAGTGAATCCCAGTGGTTAACGTGCATGGCAGACAGGAATGGATCAACCTCCTCCCGGGAAAAATATAGCAGTGTTAAAATGCAGAACTGTTAAATATTTGAACAGTTTTGAAATGAACCAGTTGAGAAAATATCTTTTTCTTCATCATAAGGATGTCCAAGTTTCCACAATTGTTCCTGGAGCAGCGATGCTTCTGTGTAAACTATTGTCAATACCGGGAGGGGGGAGCCCGACAAACGCTTCGCTTGCTCTGGACGCTAAAGACAACTAAAGTTTTCCATCTCCTCATTGCTTCCTTGCCCCCCCTTGCCCAGGTGACTCTGCCGCAC
>NW_008237919.1:859665-859916 GCF_000691975.1 Corvus brachyrhynchos | reverse complement strand
CGTCCCGGGCGGCGTGCGGGGAGGGGGGCTGCTGGCGGCCGTGCGGGAAGGGCGGTATATGGAGAGCAGCATAGCGAGAGCACCGGGATGGAGAGGGCACGGTTATGGCCCTGCATGAAGGGCAGTATGGGGGGGCAGTGTAGCGAGGACAGTGCGGTGACGGCGCCGTGCTCAGGTCAGCGCGGCGAAGGCGGTATGGCGAGGGCAGCGTGGTGGGGGCGGTATGGGGAGGGTGGTGCGTGGGGAGCCCC
>NW_008237919.1:859171-859649 GCF_000691975.1 Corvus brachyrhynchos | reverse complement strand
CGACCGCGGCCCCCCCACCACCCTGGCTCCCGCTGCCCGCGGGACCTGGGGCCGCCTCCCCCAGCCCGCCCTCCTGCGCGACGCGGACCGGCCCTGCCCGGCCCGGCCCTGCCCTGCCCTCCCCGCCTCAACTGGGCTTTCCCCTCCCGGCCGCGCTCCCTCTGCTCCCCGCAGGGCTTTCTGTACACGGCGCCCGTCCGGGAGCAGGGCAACATCTACAAGCCCAACAACAAGATGATGGCAGATGAGCTGAGCGAAAAGGCGGTGCACGACGTGCACACCAAAGAGATCGACCTGGTCAACCGAGACCCCAAGCATCTCAACGACGACGTGGTTAAGGTGAGGGGCCGAGGCGGGACGGCGCGGGGGGCGATACCAAGTCCTGCCGGGGCAAGGGAAGCAGGCATTGTCAGGGCGGCAGAAGCCCGCGAAGCTCATCCCTCCACCTGCTACAGGAGGGAACGGGGCAGGGGCTGAC
>NW_008237919.1:844538-859060 GCF_000691975.1 Corvus brachyrhynchos | reverse complement strand
TGTGTGCCGGCAGTCAGCTCTGCAGCCGGGACCCCCCGCCCGGGGCCGGGGCAGCGGGGAGATGAGTTGCGTGACCTTGTGTAACACCGTCGGAAGGATTTTCCTTCCCCGAGGCACGCACAGAGGCAGGGCGGGGAGATGTCACAAACCAGATCGCCCTTCCTAAGCCTGACGGGTGCAAAATCAGAGATCCTGATGGCGGTTGGACTTGTGTCCTTGTTCTGTTCTGTTCTCTTTGGTGTTTTTCCTTCCCTCAAGAGATGATAAGCAAGCTAAGCAAAATCTAACTGTGCCCTTGCCTAGAGTTTTTTGTTTGGGTTTATAAATCAGTTTGGCTGTTTTGACAAATCAGGGTTGATGGAGATTTTTGCTTGAAGTCACTTTGGTCAGAAGAATCACAGAGATAGGTTTTCTCTTAGAAAAAACTTTTATACAGACAAATTTATACAATCCATGTGTGTTACAAATGAGAGTGTTTGAGATAACTTAAAAAATCATCAGCAATGGTATGTGCAAAAGTCAGATTTAATATTAAGTGACAAAGCACAACAAGTTCATTGGCAAGATTCACTCTAGTACTTATAGGACAGCCAAGGCACAATAAGGGAAAACAAGCAACAACAAAACCAAACAAAATCCAGGCAATCAAAACAGAAATTAACTGAAAACTACCTGGGGGTGTGTGTGTTTAGGTGTGTGTGTGACAAAAGACAGTGCTGGCAAGGATAAAAAGGAACAGGGCCTAAAAGCTTACCAATGCTCCAACTTAACAGTACTTTAACTTACACCTTAAGGCTAACAATTTAACATAGGAAAAACACTTAACTTATACCTAACTTGTAGCTTAAACTTAATTTATAACTTAACAATTTAATCAAGAATAACACTGAAGAGCATTTAACCTAACTTTTAACTTTGAAGTTATACTTAGCAACTCAGCAGAAGAACAACACTTAGCAACACTTAACTTAGCTTATAACTTATGTTTAACAACTTAGCAAAAGAACAATACTTAGCAGCATTTAAGTAAGTTTATAACTATAACTTAACCTTACTCAGAAGCCTAACTTACTTAGATACCCAAGGTACTTATACATCTAAAAAAGCAGTATTTCTCTCAAATTTGCTATAGGATATGCACAGGGGCGTGCACATAGACAGGAGCAGTCAGTGCAAGCAAGGTACCCGTGAAAAATTCCCACCAGAGGTCAGTGAAATACTCACTTCAGATGCTTTTGCATCTCCTGACAGGCAAAGGATCAGGCCTTGAGGAGTGTGGGTGTTGGCCCAGGATACGTCTTGTTTTGGTGATCCTCCAGGTATAGCAAACCTGAGCGTTTGCTGGCTCTGAGAGGTGTCCCACTCAGAGGGAGATGCTGGTCCCAGCTCGCTGCAGTCCAGGAGAGCTCAAAGGGCCCCATTTTGGGCCGCTGTTTATAGGGTCACAAGAGAGTGGGCTTTAGTCATAACAATGTTTCATACTGGCCACAGTTTGGGTAGGCACTTTCTCTGAAAGTGTGGGACCAGGAATGTTGTGCCATTCAGGCAGGAGGAATATTTTTCAAAGCTGGTCATAAGGAAAACAGGAGCTTGTTAGCAATTCCTGGGAGTGGACAGTGTTTCTGATAAGCTCAGAAAGAGCTGAGCCCAGGTGGTGTTTTCAAAGCCAAGGCCTAGCAAGCATTTCTCAGATCACACTGCAGCCTGGAAAGAAGGAGAGGGGAATACACCACCGCAATGTGAAAATTGATGGTGCAAGTCTGGGTTTGTCAGACCCTAGGAAAAATGGGAACCGCCCACTCATAGTGGGTGACTAAGCCACTAACTGGCTTGCTTAGTGGCCAGCAGTGTCAAGAGTGTGTGCAGTTCACCATGTTTGTTGTAACGAAGACCCGTTATAGAAAAAGAAAAGTACTGTATTGTTTCCAGAGAATCAAGAGGGTGAACTCTGGTTCCTGAATGTGTATCTGTAAAATGATTCATGCCATGTGCAGACAATTTAACAAGGTCACAAGTAAATCCAAATTCAAGACTTCAACGTAATTTGAAGGTGCTGAATATGACCAGCCATGGTCATATTGTTGGATCCATGCTGAGAATTATCCCTCACAGCAGCCTGTATCTTTAAGGAGCCATATATAAAGAAAAGGCATAAAATTGTTACTTGTTTAGAAAAAATCATCTGTGTACCTAATGGTACAAAACTGCCTTTAGAATGGTTGATTTTAAAAAGGAGAGAAGAATTCTTTTTTCTGCTACCCATGGAGGAGCAGCTGAGTAGACAGGGAATGCAAGAGCTCACGAACGGCACCGCGTCACAGTTTATTGCATACATCAACAGAAGAAGTCCCCAAAGCAACCAGACCTTCTGAGGATGAGTCGTAGCCCCCAAGCAAGTCAGAATCCTGATGTCCACAAACCAAACCTTGTGAAAGAACGACCCTGCTAGGAAAAGTGAGACCACTGACAGAAAAAAACCTGTAATGGATTTAAAGGAAGCTGAAACATACTAAGCCCATCCTGCCCTCTCTGCCTCCCACAGAGGCAAGGATTAAGGAAGTTTGTTACATTCAGTCTTCTAAAATAAACTTGGAAAATAATAAGTATAGGAATGGAAAAAAAAACTTTTCAGTTTGTCCTTTTGAAATAATTGTGGACCAACACATTCATTGAAAAACAGCAAACAGCCAGAATACCAGTACTGTCTCTGTGTCAGCAAGTGAGCTCCTGGTAGTGAACATAGTCACATCAAGACATAGGAATATACCAAAATGAATTTGATTTTAACCAGACAGGATCCATTTTGCGTCATAAAACCAGCAGTGTTTGTACGAAATGGCATTGTAAAGCAACATTTTCTGTTTTGTTACAAGGATAAATAACTTTGATTTTAAGTATTTCATAGATAGTCTAACCTGCAAAGTAGAGAGAGGAATTTTGCCACAATTTGCATTTATTTGGACCCTGTGTTCAGATTCAGTCCATTAGACATAGCAATAAAATTCAGACCCAGTACCTAGGCGACAGGCTTGAGTTGGGGAGAAAATAAGCAAATTCAGTTCCTGCCATAGCCATCAGTCTCTAGTCCCCTTCTAATATGTATCTGCCTTTCTTACTTTTACTGTAAAAAATCCAGGCAGAGTGTAAAAGATACACTTGTATAACTGAGGGAGACACCAGTCTTAGTCAGGTACTAAAAGTCAGACCAAAAAAAAAAAAAAGTAGGAGTTCTGTAATGCCAGAAGTATGGCTCAGGCTGAGCTCAAATTTGTTTAGAGCCATTGCATTTTTCTAGATTCAGAACCATTTGCTTTTTACCCAGCATTTTATGCATTTCTTGCCACTTGACTATGAGGCACAACAGCATGGAAACTGGGGACAAATCAGTCAGCCATGAAATAGAAATGATTAGACAGAGAATGAGGAATCTGCTCTGTAAGCAGCTCTCTAAAAGGCCTCAGTGTTGTCTGTATTCAAATACTTCCCATAGCACATTTTAAAAATAACCTTCTCTTGTGAGAAGCGAGAGACGCGTTCCCTTCATTTGCAGCAGAGAGCATCTGCACAGCTTCCCCTGCAGCAGATGCGTGGTGCAGGCAGCATTAGGGTTGGGATCCAGGCAAGGGGGAGAAACCCTTTTATAAAAGATCCTTTTATGAAAACTAGACACGTGGAGCAGCTTTGCATCAAAGCTGTTGGTGACTTTGCTTATGGTTTTGTCTTTGAATTAACCACCAAGTGGAAGCTAAGTGCTGGGACGATTCCAGAAAAATGGGGCAAATGACTGGATTTCTGTTCAGAGATGGATGTGAGCAAGGCCTTACGGAACCTGAGGTATTCAGGCAGTGGAAGTGACAGCTCTGCACTGGAGGAAGCACAATCTAGTAAAAATCACCAGAATTTCCTTTTTGTTCCAATTTTTTCAGTGGAGACGGGAAAGGAAGGATTTTCCTCAAACAACTGTCCTCATACATCACCTAGACAGCAGGAGAATGTGCACTAGTGGTTCCATTCCTTCAAGCACTGGCTTGTGAAGGTGGCTAGCCAGGCCAGAGGCAAGGAGGGAATCTAGCAAGGGAGAAACAGCCTCTGTGCATGTGAGAGCTCTCCAGGAGTCATGCTGGTGATTATACAGGTGGTTTGCCGTAGTTTTATCTGTTTCATGCGTCCTTCACCAGACAGTTCTGCTCTTGGACTTGTGTCCTGCAGGTTTTATTTGTGATGAGACACAACAAACAGGGTGGAAAGCTTATTGCTTTTTTCTCTGATGCATTCCCCGATGACCCAGGACTCACATGAAGGTGCCTGAAATTCAGGCTTTGCTCTTCTTGTTTCCCAACACAGTATTTGTGTTTTTCAGAGTACAGCTAAATTGCAGCCTTTGAGTTCTAGAGTTCAAACTTTCTCAACATATCTGTGGTCAAGTCTGCACAGAGTTTACTGAATTTGGAAAACACAGAGGAGGGAGCCAGTTCTCCTACAGATTGCTCTTCTCAGTAACTTCGTCGCTCCTTGCTGAGAATGGGGACGGACCTTGCAGCCAACCCTGCAAAGTCTAATCCTCTGGGACTAGTAAGGACCAACTGTGCAGTCACATCTGCAGCCAGCTTACAGGTTTTTTCCTACAGTGATGTGCCAGGGAGAAAGGCCAGTGCCTGGTCTACCATCCAGAACGTAATTATTCTGTTTTAAACAAGTGATGTCTATCTGCTGTTTGTTGTATAGTAGTCCTTTTTGCTCTGGAAAAAAAATTCCAGTTGGAATTGGCTATAGATGTGAGGATGCAGAGCTTTTGTGCCATGTTTTAAAAGGTTATGTATTCATGCCTTCCACTTAAAAATAATGCAGTTAAGGGCAATTCAGCTTACTGCAAGGAAAAGTCTGGAATTTTTAGTCAGATGTTGACAAATACTGTAATACCCTTATGTACTCATTAGGGAGGAAAGTATTACTCAGGTATTTTAAAGCTATTTACAGTTTCTGCCTCGTAATGAAAAGAGAGGGTTTTTCAAAAGCAGTTTACATTTTATGCAATCTTTTATGATTAAGGTCCCTCCCTGTTGCACTGAGCACAGTGTAAAATGTGCAGAAAGATGACTAGTCAGAGCACTTCCCATCCCCACACCTGAGAACCTCCTGGAAGGAAAGCAGGTGTCACCCCCTCCTCCTTTTGGATGCGACACCTAAGATGGGCTGTCACTTGGATGTGAGAAGTATCAGCCTGAGAGGAATGCAGTTCTGCTCTTCAACACAGTAAAATGAGAGAAAAGCAGAGCTCAATCAGGTGCCATTTCTGAAATAAGGAATTAAGTGAAATTTAATGCAGACCCCTTTTCTTTGTTTTTAGATATTTTTAAAAGTCATGAGAACATAAATAAATGTTTAAGTTTAAAAACATCTGTATAAATACATAGATACACAAATATGTGTGTGTATGTGTTCTAATCCAAGTTTGTCATCTGGGCTCTTTTAGTTGGCAGTGATCAAAGTGAGATGCCTCTGGAGGCAGATTCACATCACAGCATTTAACCCTAACCATAGGACAGGAGAAGCAGTGCTCTCAGAGGTCATGTTCCTCTCAATTGCTAATACTTGTGGCTTAGACATGACACCTTACATGTGCATAACAACTGATTAAATGAAATGGTTCTGTGACTGTGTCCTATTAACAAGCTATGGGGTTTAGATTTAAAATGCAAGAAAATTCAAATGTTTGACTTTGGCTACCCACATGATCCAGTTTTGTTTCAAATATTTCTTCCAAGGCTAGTCTAGGAGTAAGAGATTAAAAACTCAAGTCATTATGAATGCCAGTTTATACAAGGTCTGAGCGAGATTTTAAGAGTTCTGAAAAATAGTTTTCTTGCACATTATTTAGGAGTTCTCAGACATGGAATTTCTGGATTACAGCTAATAATGGCATCTGTTCTAATGAAAGCTTCTTTCTCAAAAAAATGTGTTTGCATTTAAACTCATGGTATTATTAAAGCCTTATGTACAGCCTTCTTGCTTAGCATGATGAACATGACTCATAATTCCATAAAAAAATGTTCATTTGATGGCCATGGGGGCAGAGCAAATGATTCAGCATGGCTGTTTCTTTTGTTAGAATTTATTGGACACTATTTCAGATTCAGAAGAGGCAAATACTTTTCAATTCCAATACCTTCAACAGAATTCCAATCATATGTTAGAAAATATTAAGAACAATTTGAATTGATTGTAGAATTTTTAGCCTGCTATGTGGACAGAAACACTGTCTTCTGTTGCATAGGGTATGGATATCTAAAACAAACAGAAAATACTGAAATGCAAAACTCTCCAGGGAAAAAGGGATAACTGTGTACAGTAGAATGGTCTGACAGTGGGGTCCCCAGTGAGGAAATTTGATCTTGGTTGTATTTTAGGCAACAGAAGGAAGAAAATACAAATGAACTTGGGTGACTCTGTAACATGTGTGATTTCTGGAAAACTGAAGACCGATAGTTCTAAACTAAGATAAGTTTGTATTTCCCACAGCTCTCAAATACCCTTTCCATAGACAGCAGGATGAAGTCTACATCAGCAATTGATTTTCTGAGCTTTTTGATCCAGAACTACCATATTTCTTTTCCAGACAAATGACAGTAATAAAACCCATTTTGGACTTAAAAGGGTTGGTTATTTTGAACATGAAAAAGAAATTACATCATTTAATTTCATTTGATTTATTGGGGAGGCAGGTTTTACCCCATTAGTCTCTTTATATTTTCTTGACAGATTTCTTAGGAAAGTGTTCTCTGATAGTTTCAGAGAAAAAATTTGAACCTTATGCAATATCATTCTTTTCAGAAATCATCAGATTAGCAATCAAAAGAAAAAATAATTTCAGTGCCACTGTCCCCCATTTTAATGATTTGATAAAATATGATTTTAGTCAAGATGAAGGAGCTGTGCTCTAGATGTTAGTGGGGCTGTACAAAGGTGGATTTTGTTTGTAGTTAAACAAATAGGAACTGATAAATTCAACTTCATAGATAAGTGAGAAGACTCTCACAGCTGAAGGTGAAAGCACCACATTCTCTGTCCAAACTCCTGCTGTGCTGAATTTATATTCTGAGTTCCAGAAAAGCCTAAGGGAGTCTCACAGACGGATTGCAACATTTCCTCTGTCAACTTTGAAATCTGTTCTTGGAATTCAAACAGATGCTACAAAAAATAATCAGTTTTCCCTCAACATCAGGGATCTATCTCTGGTAGACCTCAGCCATAAAGGCATCAACTGTTTTATCAAGTCCAAGTTCTTGTATCATAGAAAGGTTTGGCTTGGAAGGGACCTTAAGGATCATCCAGTTCCAGCCCCCTGCCATGGGTTGGGATGCCACTCACTAGATCAGGTTGCTCAAAGCCCCCTCAGCCTGGCCTTGAACACTTCCAGGGATGGGGCATCTGCAAATTCTCTGGGAAACCTGTTCCAGTGCCTCTCAGGAAATTCTTCCTCATATCTAATCTAAACCTAGTCTCTTTCAGTTTAAAACCATTCCCCCTTGTCCTATCACTACATGACCTTGTAAAAAGTCCCTCTATAGCCCACTTTATGTACTGCTCTAAGAGCCTTCTCTTCTCTAGACTGAACAACCACAAGTCTCTTAGCCTGTCTTCACAGAGGATGTGCTCCAGCCCTCTAATCATCTTTTTGGCTTTCCTCTGGATTCACTCCAACAGGCCCATGTTCTTATCTTAGAGGCCCCAGAGCTGAACACAGTAGTCCAGGTGGGGTCTCATAAGAGCAGAGATCACCTTCCTCAACTTGTTCCTTTTGATGCAGCCCAGGGTGCTGTCAGCTTTCCAAGCTGCAAGCCAGATCATACTGAGCTGCTCATCAGCTGACATCTCCAAGTCCCTCTCTGCAGGGCTACTCTTAATCTAGTCAACACCCAGCCTGTATTTGTGCTTGGGACTGCCCTCACCCAGGTGTAGGACCTTTCACTTGGCCTTGTTGAACTTCATGAGGTTCACATGTGCCCAGCTCTCAAGCCTGTCAAGGCATCCCTTTCCTCCAGTGTGTCAGCCTCACCACACAGCTTGGTGTCATCAGCAAACTTGCTGAGGGTGCACTCAATCCCATCACTGTTCTCATGCAGTTTATGACAAGAGCAGAACTATAAAATACCTTTATTTTTATTAAATACTAAAGAAACACCTTATGTTTAAGGATCAGTAACTTAAGATCTTCCCAAGAAAGACAACCTTCTAACTGTACAAGTGCAGGGGCAAGGTTTTTCTTAAAGGAAAAGAGAGGCAGCTGGGCATCCCTGCACACTCATGGTCAGCATGTAGCATTGTTCAGGTAGAAATGAGGGAAAAGGTGAAAACAAGTTATACAGATGTGCAAAAAAGAATTGCAGCAGCTAACAGGAGTGTGTTTATTGGTAGTATAAATCAGGAGTCTCCTGAGTATATATCAGGAGTCTCCTCTCCTTAGACTTCCTTCACAAACTATAAAGAGGAAAAAGTAGTTTCCAGATCTAAACCTCCAAAGGTCCGTATCTCTCCATGCACTACTAAAGAGTCTGAGGTCACTATATTTCTACTTTGCATTAGTGCCTAAATTTAGGAGCGATGAAGCTAGACCAACTTCTAAAAAGTTATACTTAATAGCAGTTTATTACCTTAATAGCATATAAGCATACAATAATAAAACATAAATCTATCATAGTTATATTTATAAAATAAAATACATTTTAAAATACAAAATCAGTTTACATTATGTCTTTACTTTTATTACGGTTTTTGGATTCAGCTTAATTCCAGGACCCACTGAAATAAAAGAAAAAATGCCTGTTTAGTGTAGTCAAAACTTCACATTGGTGTTCATGTTCATAAATACACCTCTTAAACAGACATATGGACAGACATACGTGAATATGCATATATGTATTAGGGTTCTTTGCTAAAATAGCTGTATCAAACAAGGAACTGTGGAACATGAACCAAATAATAACAACAAAGAAAGCTTCTGAAGAGTTTCTTTTTAGGAAAGCTGCAATAACCTCCCAGCAGCCCAGTTTCCAGGGAGGAAAACAGTAATTTTATTTTCTGACTGCTTACTTCAACAACATCAAGACATTCGTCAAGGAACTGGCTGACACAGTATCCCCACCTGCACAGGAAGTTTTGCTGTGTTGCAGAGGATTGCAGATCTTTCCTTGAAGCTGCTTGTCTTTCCTTCTGCCAGCCTGTATAGGAATAGGATGGGCAAGTGCTTCAGGAGGAGGTCTCTGGAGAACAGCTGGTTGCTACAGTGCTGACCCACTGGCATCAATCGCATTTTTCTCACGAGCACTTCTGCAGATTTTGGTGAGCCTGCCCATCTGATGAAACAAAGCCCATCAGCAGGGCTTTTCTGGTGTGTAATCAGCATGGGCAGGGAGCAGGAGGTTGTTCTCTCAGTAATAGTAACAAATTTTTTTGTTGTTTTTTCTATGATTTTCAGTTTGTGAAATGGTGATGTGCAGTCACCCCCCTTTTCTAAGTCATGGCATCATTTACACATTTTCATAATGCATCTGAGTATTTGTTGTACATGCAGTAGGAGTCACTCCTGACCAGACTGGTTTTCTTCTCTGGCTAGAAGAGTGCAGTTCTTCAATTCTACTTTTCAACATGAATATCCTTGTTTGTTAAAGCATTGTTTGCTTTTCTGCCATAATGTGTTGCACTCAGGAAAGATTCACTGTTTCCATTAAGAGATCTGCCAGCAGAACACTTTTCTTGCTGTATTGTGGAAAGCAGGCACAGGGAGACAGGAAAGGTAAAGCAAATTCATTGGTCAGTTTGTACAAGTAACTGGGGTGCAGCAGTTCTGCTTGCTTGTTTAGGCTTTTGTTCACTTTGGAAATACTTGTTTGTCATTTTTCTGCATGTAACACCTTACACAACAGCTCTGGTCCTAGCCCTCTGCAGTCATGGCTTTTTTTTTTTTTTTTTTTTTTTTTTTCTTCCAAAGGAGTAACTGTTGTGCCTTGTGATCCAGCCAGTCCCCAGAAGAACAGTGTGCTCTGAAGACAGAGTTCAAGGTTGACAGGCAAAGCCTAATCATGCTGCAGCTCAGTCTGGAGGGACTCTTGGGGTTCCCTCATTAGATGCTTCCCACCAATATCAAGATTCAAGGAGATTTCTTGTCTTGTGATGGAACAGAACACTGCTAGGTGTTGCCATTTTGTAGTCACCCATGCTTTAGCTTGAGGTTTGTATAAATACTGTGGAACAGAATGAGTTTTGGCTTTAGTAAACACCTGAGATCACCTAATGTTTGCTGTTGAAACCTGATTAGTGAGGAAGCAGACCATCTAGGAATCATGAAGCTCTATGTTTTCAGGAACAAATTACCAGCTTCCCTACATAACTACAGGTAAACATTTGCCAAATGGAGATAACAGAGTGCTCTTAAAAGGGGGAATGAGTCTCTGGGTGTCTGGGAGGGAAGGGAGAAGAGCAGCTTTTCTCCTGTAAGTCCCAACACCTCCCCATCCTCTTTCCTGCAGATTCAGTAGAAAGAGTATAAACTTTTTCATCAATTTCTGTTAAAGTGTGGCAGTGGTCAGGACAAGCATCAGCATATGTGGTAATGTGGTACTCCAAAGGATCAAGGAAATACATAAATGTTTAACTGGCATCAGTGATTTAATAGAAAGGTTGTGAGTTTGCTTAACTTTGTTTTCAGCTGCTGTAATGCCTTTCCTCTCCAGGCACTGTAACTGGCAATTTTTAATTTCTAGACAGTATGTGGAAGTACAAAGCTAATAATAATCTCATAAGCTCACATGTTTTCTTATTTTTAATAATACACACCACAGCCTTCTCCAACATAAGGACAGTGTTGCACCTGTCTGTGCTGCATCACCTCCCAAATGTGACCCATGCCATAGAAAGGCTTGTCATTTTCATGCATTTTCTTATGTTGAATGTTTCTTTAAAGGACATTGAATATATTTGGGAATTTTACAAATTGCATTTATTACAACCAAAAACCCCACCATATCTGCTTCAAGTCTTGCAAAGACACGATTTAATACAGTGAAACAATATTTTCCTTACGGTCTTGGAGTCAGGGAAAGCCTGTTTAAAAACAGCCCAGGGTAAGCAGTAAAGACAGTTTCCACACTCTGCGCATAAAAATGTAAAGAAAACTAGCTTATGACTCTTTCCTGTACACATTCAGCCTAGACTTGAGCTGTGGTCTGGCAGAGCATGTAAGCATATGGACATCAGTGGGACAGTTCACATTTTTCATGTTGTGTGCATATTTAAGTGTTTTGCCTGACTGGATACATCAGTGATCAATCAAGAGAGATACAGCAAGGATCTAAGCATCCTTTTACCGACTCCAAGAGATACTGAAGGGACTCAAAAATGTAGGCATTCTCATCGCTTGTTATATACAAGAGAGCAAAATTCTAAGAAGCACAGCTGATAAGTAGATGATTTGAGGCTGGCATTTAGTATACCTTTCCAGCCTGTCAGCTTTTGATACCTAGGGACTTGAAGTGACAGGGTCAGCAGGTCAACTAATTTCATACATGTGGCATATATTATTGAGTCAGATGATAACTTCACACTGTTAAGCTTTTTTACTTAATAGTTCTGATCTTTAGATAGACATTCTCCCTCTCTTGTAAATAAGTCTTGTGAATAAATCCCATACCATTTCCCTTTCTTGTAAATAAATCTATTTTAGAATCAAAGCAGGTTCCTTAATTTCCTGATAGTTTAATAAACATGTGCAGAGCAAAAGAAGCTGCATTAATTCTCATAGCAGAATCAGACAAAAGCTTCAAGCAATATAAAAACTGGCTTTACCAAACTGAATAGTAGGAAACAAAGAATAGCTGAAGTCAGGAAGTGCATTGTAGGCATGGAACAGGAGTTGATAGTGTTGAATAGTTTAGTCTGAAACAGAAGGCTAGAGTGAGTTATTAGCATCCTTTAGAGGGTCAAACTAAATTTCCTGTACTTCTCTCCTGTCGCAAGTGAGCATGCATGTATTTTCACCAGCTTGGCAACTGCCTCAATGTGATTTCACAGCACACCCTGACAGCTCTGGAGGAACAAACTACACGATGAGCATGCAATCTGCTGAACAAGACTTGTGCCTAACCTAAGAAAGCCTTTATGTAGACAAAACAGGAGTTCACAGATCTACATGCACGTGATGCTTTGGCAAAAGCAACCTTGAGAACAATATCCTAAAAATGTTGTCTTATACTTGCAAGGCAGATTCATTACCAGAAATGAGAGCGTCTTTCTTCTGTAGGATCATATTTCTGGGCACTTCTCTTTCTCCTGTCAGTCCTATTTTTACTTTACTTAGTTCAGTTGGACTCCCTTTATCAGTCTGATGACACTCACCGTCAGTGAGTGCTCCTGAGCTATAAACCAGAGGAGAGTAGTAAGGGACTGAGGAGGGAGCGAGTAATCCGAGTGATGTAAATGTAACCCACAGCAAGGCAAAATGCATCCAGTCACCTGTTCCTCCTGCAGCCTGTGAAGAAATGATCCCTACAAGTTAAAATCAGGATCCTTCATGGTTTAGTGCAGGAAGAATCTGAGTGATAGCTCCGTTCCTACAGCATAAGGACTTACCTCCTGTACTGCTTGGAAAGTGAAATAAATAGTGTTTCCCAGGCAGTGGTCTGTTAGCTTATGAGAAGTAGAAGAGCCCAGATTACCTCAACTCCTTGCCTATCTTTATTTAGACACTGCTGCAGGTAAGTCTGGTTTTGGACAGCACCACAGAGGCTCACATGCCAGGCGTAGCTGGACTTCCTTGGCATGTACATAGTTTCATAATGTTCTTACAGCTTCATTTTAACACTGTATTCAGCTAAGAGTTTGAGTTTTCAGACCATTTTTCTGTCTTCTCACTCACAAGTTCCTTTATTCAAACTGGAATAATGTGACACGGGCCTTGAATAATGAAATGGGCAAAGACATAGTACTGTGACATCAGCTATCATTCCTACAGGGCCATCTCTTCTAGTTCTGTGCATTGGTAGAAACATTCTGAGAGCTGTTGAAATTGCTCCAAGAAAGTAACCTCTTGATAATTACTGGTGTCATGAGTACATCGCTGTTATCTCACAGACAGATTTATTCCTGAGTACTTTTAGGACAACTGTGTATGACTTGAGCTGGGAAATCCTGACCAAAGATCTATCATAAATGTTCTAATATTATTAGCATCATCTCCTGGAATGAGGACAGGGCTGTCCATCTGGAAATGTTATATGGCATGATTCTTCTGTCAGTTCCCCAGCTCTCCATGGATATTTTGTTGAACACAACAAGCTAAACATATTAGTTATTGACAATCACAATTACAGAAAATTTACTATTTGATTTGAAAACCAGTGAGTTTATTGGCTTCCATTTTCCATTTCATTACAATGAATTATTGTGAAAGGAATTAAATTATGAACCAGTTGTACTATATATTTTAAAAATTCTAGAAAGTTCAGAATAAATTATGGTTTCATTTTGCATGCCAAAAAAATGCATTTCTGATAAAAATAGGTCTCACTTGGCTAAAGATGCAACCATGAAAAGGCTGATGGAGTTCAATGCACAATTATTTTCCTTATGAGATCTAATATTTCCCTTATCAGCCAGTTGAAAAAATACGAGATGGACTCCACTACAACTGAACTGAATGAAAGGACTTTAGGTGTGACACTGACTAGTGCTCGATGCTTTGAACTTCTATGATGGCCTTTGCCAAGGGTTACAGCATCAGCTTGTGGGAACCATGCAATAAATTGCCAAAAATTTTAGAATAAGAGGGCTGTCCATGTAGTCCTTATGTAGTAATATTTTTGAGAAGAAACTTTCTTTTGCTGTCATCATCCTGAGTTTTGCCATCATCTGGATATTTTTATTATCTGATTTCAAGGAAAATGTTGATAATAAGCCAAGAACACCCATTCACATTGAAAATGAGCTAATGCGGGATGTGGCTACAATAAAAGTTTGCTTTTGAATAGCTGCAGAAACAGTTTGTATAAGTATGCTTGCTTATGTATTCCAAAAAGAAAATATACTCCACCAATGCAGTCTGCCATAGGTTTCTGTGGAGATGAAGTTCCAACCCAAATGCTACCTTTAGGTGTGATGGTGATGATGATGATGAATACCCATCCCAAAGAATTACTTTCAGATCACTAGAACCTAGTTGAGAGTAGCAGAAAAAGAGGAGGTTTGTAGTTTGCATGACAGGATGTCTAGAGAGAAGCACGGGCAGAGAGAGTAACGTGAATATGTGCAATTGAACCAGCCTGGTGTTAGGCATTCAGGATGTTGGATATCACAGATGATTCAGAAATTTTCTCTCAGGGACTTTCCAGCCATTCCCATAGATTGTGCCTAGACTGTACACTTTCGATTGTAATGATCTTTTTTTGTTTAAGAAGCTTGAAAGTCCAGTGGTTTTATAATATTTTCCCCTTTGTTAGTAACTGACATCTGGAGGTGTCAAAAGATTCAGC
>NW_008237919.1:814110-844513 GCF_000691975.1 Corvus brachyrhynchos | reverse complement strand
CAGCAGGAGAGAAAAATGAGTTCTTTTCAATTATTACGTATATTTTAGATTAAAAGAAGTGATCATGAGCCCTTTCTTACAGTATAAGCAATATTTACATTGAGTATACATATATTCACTCCTTCCAGTATGCTAAGGTACTATTGCCTGAGTTTCTGAGGCTGCTGGCCCATGTCACACTTACCTTGCTCCTGTAAGTCTTCACTCTTGGCAGCATTATTATCACACTTTGGGATCCAGTCCCAGGAATGCAAATTATTTTTTTCTTTCATCTGATTTAAACAGTCATTTATTTTCTTGCAGAGGAATAGTGTTGTGATATTCTCTTTCCTGTTGTTTGCAGTGCCTATACAATTGGTTGTGGTAACTAAATTAAATATCCTGTATTGTGGGTTATATCAAACATGTCTGTGTGACATGGAGCTGAAGTATCATTGCAATACTGTTAATTTTCTTATAGAAATGTTATGACAGTTAAGCTTCCTGAACAGCTCAGTATTTCAACAGAGTGCAAAAATATGCCTGTTGGAATGCACTGCTTCCTTAGGTAACTTTTTGAATGATTTATGAATAGTCAAAACTATGAAGCATGATTTTATTCACCTGGTTTATCCCTGAAGTAGACCATAAGGGCACTGCATACCTTAGGACTGTAGGAGATGAGGAAAATGTATTCAGTTTTGTGGAAAACTCCATCTAGAAGCTGGATATCTAATTTTGAGCTAATCATTGAGGCTCCCTGGTAGTCTCTGGGAAAAGGTTACTGAAGATTCATGACTTCAATAGTGGGTTATAGTAGGTTGAATCATGTTGGGATGTAGGAAGTACATGCTTCATGTTTTCTTGCAGAGGGGCCCATAGCTCTCCAAGGAACGTGTTTCTGGAGGACACCCTTGTTGCGAATGTCTGACTGACCTGACTTTGTGTTCTTTGCTGCAGATCGATTTTGAAGATGTGATTGCTGAGCCAGAGGGAACACACAGCTTTGATGGGATTTGGAAGGCCAGTTTTACCACCTTCACTGTAACGAAATACTGGTTTTATCGTTTGCTGTCAGCAATCTTTGGTATTCCTATGGCTCTCATCTGGGGCATCTACTTTGCCATTTTGTCATTCCTGCACATCTGGGCGGTGGTGCCGTGCATAAGGAGCTACCTGATTGAGATCCAGTGTATTAGCCGTGTCTATTCCATCTGCATCCACACGTTCTGCGACCCACTCTTTGAGGCCATAGGCAAGGTGTTCAGCAGCATCCGAGCCACAGTACGGAAAGAGATCTGAGGGACGTTTCAAGGAGAGCCATCAGCCTAGGAAGGGGGTGAAAGTTTTGTGTTGTTTGGAGTGTTTTGGTGCCAGTTTTGTGTTTCCCAAAGCAACATACAGCAACTGGTGGTGGACTGGCCCAAAACAAAGAATCACTTGCTCAGTTTCTTTTTCTACTGTTCATTCTTACTGGACTACTTGCCTTTCTTTTTTTCTTTCTTTCTTTTGCCTTTTTTTTCCCTGCTCTGGTCTGCATTTTAAACTAACCTTAAAGGGCTGTTCTTCCATGCCAGCTGCATATCATTTTGCTGGCTGTTCAAGTCAGAGATTGGAGTGTTGTTGGATGCCTTTTTATCTTACCCTTCATTCCTTGTGAAATCCACAGTGATACTGAAGAATGACAAAAATGCTTTCCAACACTATAAAGCCATTCATTTTATTGTGGCTGAAGAGTGCAGAGCTATCGCAGCAGAATGAACGTGACCAGCTGGCAGGTTTTAGCAGAATGTTCTTTTTCAATTGGATTGTCAGTTGACTGCAGCTATTTACAGTCATGGTCAGATATTGTGCAGTATGAATAAATTAGTTAAATAAACATATTACTGAACTAGCGTGTGTCCTGAAAATGTAACGTTTCGTCAATGGAGACATTGACGCATAAAAGCTTTGGTTGGTGCCTTTTTGTCTCATTCTCTCTTGGAAGTTTGCACCCAGTTATTTCTCAACCTTTGCTAGGATTGCAGAAGCAAACTGCAGTTGAAAGCTAAAATTGGTCATAATGGAAATGTTTTCCTGACTGTGGCTTATGACACATCCCTTAGCAAGCATTTAGGTGCTTATCTCACTGGCATCTGGGGTATTTTTGCAAAATATTAATATAAATGTGTATCACAGGTATGCCAGAGATAATCCTGAGTTAAAAGAAAAGTGAAGGAGTGCCAAACAAGCCACAGGAGGCCAGGGAGGAGCTGCCCCTGTGAGAAACTTTTCTACAGCTTTCAAAACTTCCCTATCAGCAGAAGTCAGCCTGCCACTAGCACACAGATTGTTTTCAGGATGCTTTGCTGAGTCTAAATTTATCCATCACAAGAGATGCTTTAGAATCTTCACATTTGTGTGTTGCTTTGTTCATTTTTAGCTGAGCTGCCACATCAGGAAGTCTTAAACAGAGGGTGTTGTGTGAAACTACCGTGTTGCGAAGTGGAAGGCCTCAGTAGCAGGGCCTTTGCGACACGTTCTGATGCTGTGACCTGCAAGAGCTTTTTGCCCTCATGATAGTACTGTGTTCAGAGATGCCCTCTGCATCCTCATTGGTTTGTGTGAAGCATTTGTAAAAATAGTTATTAGGCTAATCAGCCTTATTGTAAACCAAGCTGGGGTCTGAGCCAGCTCCAGCTGGAATCTCTAGCAAACCAGTTCTTGACCTGCAAGAGTGCAAAATTTGGCCCTTGGGATGAACATGGAGCTGTCTGGTACACCTACAGCTTTTTTCATTTAGTGCTGATATTTCACATATTGCTTTATCTAACATGGAAGTGCCTTCCATTCTATTTCTGCCAAAGCATTGAAAACTTTAGGAAATGCTGCATTTTTAAATGGGGGTGGGGGAGGGAAAAGGGAGAGGGTGCACAAAAAATTTACAAAGCTATTAACTACTATTTGCATTTAAAACAGACACTGGTATGGATATAGTTTTGTCTTTTTCTATGTACATAATGAAGAGTGTACTATTATAGATATTTTCAATATTAAAACCAACCAAGATTGTAAACAAGAAATATTTTATGTTTTTATGAGGAAAATCACTCTGAAGAAAACCTTCTTGGTTTACCATATAAACTGTATATCCTGAAAGCTGTCTGTTCACTTAGAGTTCTTAGTCCCTAATCCAAATACATTGCTGATCCAAACATTTACATTATTGTTATAAGCTTACAGATATAACTGACACCTTTTTTTAAAATTCTGCATGTACATTAAAGACCACAATAAAAAGATGCTTAATGGTAGATCCTGTCTGACTTCTTTTTCCTTGAAAGTCATGTGGACAAAAATTATTTAAAGCTTTCTTTGTCAGTCCAGTGGAAACAGGATTTTTCCTAATAAAAGCCCATTAGCCTTAACATTTAATGTATGGAAATAGGGGAATGACAGTTTTTATTCAGCCATGTACAGACGTAACTTGTGACAGGACAGTTCATTTCTATGGGTTTATTGCACAATACCTGTCACATTGTTACACAAAAGCCCAACAAAACATGTTCAAATGGCAGATACCAAATAAATGTAGTCCATCATATGTTTCCCAATAGCAGAATGGTGTATTTAGCAGCACTTAATAGGCCAGTGGTCGCAAATGTTATGTTCAATTGGACTATTTGAGAAAATGTAAAATATTTTACAAATAAAAGGGAGGTTGTAATGTGAAAGAAAAGCAAATACACCTTCACTATTCAAAAATATCTTGCTTTTGCAAAGAGCTTGATATATTCAGGCTTAACTGTTTATACTATCATGACTCCAAGACTCTTCATGGGAGAGATGTGCAGATTCACACAATGATTGTACTGTCCCTGGCGCTTCGCTGAGCAGCGGTCACAGGGCTGTGCTGTGGCTGGATCTCATATCCACGCTCCTGCAGTAACACTTAGGACCATAGCCAAGATACGCCCCATAGCAAGATCCAGGTTTGTCAAGTAGAGGGTTAGACATTAGGTGTTGGGCAGTGGTTACAACCTCTCTTGGTTGTAAATGTGGTGTAGACAGCCTCACTCTGCTGGATACAGGTTGGTGTCATAAACTGCCTCAGGACCTGTGCATTCAGGTGGGCTCAATACAGTTTTTCCTCCTACCAGAAAACTTTTGTGGCTGTATTGGTCACTCTTCCATCCTCTGAGTCACCAGTTTTTAGATTTTGCCATGTAGTTTGAACTGTTTTCCTAAGAGTAAGTATGGGGGAGCTGGGCACTTCAAACAAGATGGAGTACCCAAGTACTGAGGGAGTGTGAACTGTCTGGCTGTGTGATTGATCCCTCTGAGTTTGACTGAGAACTAAATACAGGATTTTTTTTTTTTAGATATTGCAATGAAGTTGCAACAAAATACAAAGACAAACCTTAGGCTTGTAATAATGATGGAGAATTTCCATACCTGCACCCAAGCTACCTTTTAACCCTCTCTTAGGTCAAACTGGAGCTGCTCTATGTTCACCTGTTTGCTTTCATTGCCTTGTGTGTCTGCTGTATTGTTTTGTTTCCTCATGTCCTGAGGAGGAGAAAAGAAGCCCAGAATAAAAGTCTTTGCTAAGATAGAACACCTTTGTTATCCTCATTTATGTCTTACAAACCTTTACTTTTTCATTTCATGTTATCTGACACTGGGACACCGTGTGACACAGGTTATTTTATTTCTATCTTGCCCTCTTCTGTAGAACTTTTAATTAAAATTTCAATTGTATAGTACAACTAGCACATCCTGTCTCCAAGATGCTTTTCTCTGTTAGGGCCTTCTGAGGGCACAGTGGTAAAATGTACATTGGATAACTGTGACAAATATAAATGCACAGTATTCTCACTAAATTTGTAACTGCTATTACTAAGCAGTCTATATATAAAAAGCAGTGTGGCCAGCAGGACTAGGGAGGTGACTGTCCCTCTGTACTCAGTACTGGTGAGGCCACACCTTGAGTGCTGTGTCCAGTTCTGGGTCCCTCACTGCGTGAAAGACACTGAGGGGCTGGAGCATGTCCAGAGAAGGGCAATGAAGCTGGTGAAGCATCTAGGGAGTGAGTCCAGTGAGGATAGGCTGAGGGAGCTGGGTTTGTTTATCCTGGAGAAAAAGAGGCTCAAGGGAGACCTTATCTCTCTCTGCAACCACCTGAAAGGAGGTTGTAGCCAGGTGGGTTCAGCCTCTTCTCCCAGGCAGCCAGAGACAGGACAAGAGGAAATGGTCTCCAGCTGCACCAGAGGAGGTTCAGGTTGGACATCAGGAAGAATTTCTCCACTGAAAGAGTGGTCAAGCATTGGAACACTCTGCCCAAGGAGATGGTAGAGTCACCATCCTTGGAAGTGTTCAAGAAATAATGACGTGGCACTTAGTGCTATGGTTTGGTTGATGTGGTGTTGTTTGGTCAATGGTTGGACTCGATGATCCTTGAGGTCTTTCCCTCAAGGAATCTTCATGATTCTATGATTCTAAGGATGGCACCGTGGGAAGACAGTGATTAGACTCATTACAAGCCTGTGCCTTCTCTCATAGTCAAAGCACATTTTAGTGTTGATTCAAGACACAATCCACAGTGCCTAGGCACAATTCTAGTAGGTGATTTGCTTTTTTTCTGAGAACCTGAATTTCCTTGGCCCATAATTGTCAGTAAAACTCACTGAAAGGGTGCCCAGGTTACACATACATACCACAGGGAGGTGTAAACGAGGTGTTACTCTATCTGACCTTTTCCTGTAGGAGCTGGAGATGATAAATGCTCTCAGGGATCCCTAACAAGTGCTGGGAAATGATGCCTCTCTGAGGCTTGTAATCTTAACATCTCACTCCTTGAGACAGGACATTTAAACTCCTCTCACTGCACTCCCGGGTGTAAATTTCAGCTGTTCACCACTCAGTATGCTGACTTCTATGAATCCAATTCTTATAAGACCAATTGTGTGCTCTGCAGGAACTAACCATAGACACCTGACATGGCCTGATGGCTTCCAACAGGAGCCAGGTCACCTTAAAGACAATGCCTGAGCTGTGTGACACCATTGCTGATCTAAATTCTTCAGATTTTCCCTTCTATCGAGTGGTTATCAGTGTAGAGGGGAATAAAGGCATTATGGTCTCCAGTTGTAGCACTTCTAGAGATAATTCTGTTTTCCAGCTTGAAACACTAGCAATCTAGGCTGAAGGCTGTTCTGCAGACTGGCAAAAGCTGTCAAGAGTTGTGTTGGCACCCATAGACTAACTTAGATATAAGCCTGTCATAACTGTGACCTTCTTGGTTGATCATGTCTCTCAACCTTTATCCAGGATGTGGACCCCTGCAGTGCATCGGGGCACTGACAGTCTTTTCCTGGCTGTTTATTCCGAGCTAGAAAATGCTTTACACCAGAGGATCCACTCAGAGTAACCTTATAGGATGTAAGAGCATCCTTAAAGGATATAGGCATTCATCTGTGACTATTAGTCATCAAAACATTCAGCCTGCTGATCTCCAGCAACCAAAGCTCCAGATGTAGCTTGCCCAGATGTACACGTTGCCAGAAACCCTACTGGCAGAAAATCCCACGTGAAAAAACTGACCTGGAAATGAACTAGTTGGTGCAATGAAAAAAAAATCTCATCAAAAGGAGCAGGTATATTCTATACAGAGAACAAGTGGATGAGAAATCTCAGATCTGCCTCTCATATTCAAGGAATGATACAAAGCTGTGCACAGCAGACACGCTTCCATCTGAAAGGGATGGATGCAGATTTCTGAAAGGAACAAAAGGAGTGGGATAACTCTTTATACCTTTTTTCAGTTCCTACCTCTAACTTTTTGCAGATAAATTCTAAACCAAAACAGAACCATAGAGAAGAGCAAATATGAACAGTGCAGTGATAGGCACCAAGAGCCAGCAATAACCAAGGCATTAATGTATCATTAGGATGTGCAAACTCCGACTTAAGTGTGAGTTGATTTGAGGGGAAATCACGATAGGTGTGGTCAGGTAGATTTATATTTAAGCGCTCTGGTAAGTGAGATCAGAATTTACCTTGGATGCAGTATGTATGATCAGATTCCCCCAACAGGAGCCTGGCTGGGCAGACAACAGGCCCAGTGGCTGCTTTCCATCCTTGAGAAGGGATCAACTGGGAAGCAAGCTAGGGACCCTGAGTTGTCAGCAGCAGTCAGACTCATGTATGAAAACCCTCTGCATGCAATCCCAAAGCCCAGTCCAAATGTGTTGATGGGTGATGTATACTGTGTGTTTCCTGTGATAAGCACTTGCTACCTTTCCAGACTACTCACTGAGACAGAAATCTTCTGTTGTAGTCTAGATTCTTTGCAGGACAGTAAATATCCCAATAATAGGAACTGGCAAGTTCATAGAGCATATGAGTTCTTGAAGGTTTAGACAAGTGCCTTTGACATTTGTTCATACTTTGCCAACTTCTGACTTTTAATATTCTGGCTTGTACAGTATTTTATCTCCTTATTTCATGATGTGTAGACTCTCATTCAGATGTTTCAGACATTTGTCAATTCAGCTGTCTTCTCTTAGCAAAAGCAGGTGTTCTTACTCTCTGCTAGACAATGATTAATGTTTCAACTACATTTGGAAGCAGCTAGAATTCTGCCAGTTTCATTTCATTTGTGCTGAAATGGTCCAAAGAAACCCATGAAACAGAGATGCTTAGGGATAAAAAACTGGAATAATTTATGTCATATTTTAGCAGGATTTTGGTCTGAACCTGAGTGTCTTCGGAGCATCATCTCTATAGTTATAAAAATTCCTCTGTGTCTGTCTAACAAATATCCTTTGAAGGAGACCACTGAAAATACAGATTTACTCCTCTAGGTTGCAGAATTGCCCTACCAAATAACAGTATTCAGCACAGAGAGGTTAAAGCCAGTACTGCCCAGCTATTGAGTACAGTGAGGAAAGCCTTTCTGTTGCAAACTTCTCAAAAAAAACTTGGACTTCTCCATGTATCAGTTTGCTCCTTCCTGGCTGAGAGACTAAAAATTTAACAATTGAAACTATGCTGGTAGATACTCATCCAAAATGAATTTAAAAAAAAAAAAAAAAAAGCAAAAAACCAACAAATACCAAACTTCATTGTCAACGACCTGTTGCATTATGGATTATTAAGAACTGAAACTCAGAGCAAGCCTCTTGCTGATGGCAACAAGAACTAGGCTGAATTTTAGAGGGATTCCTCTTAGCAATAGCAAAAGCCTTCAGTCTGAATCCTCAGCTTGAATTGTGGAGACACTGAACCGTGACACTCTCAAAAAGCAAAATTTCTTATTTAGAACACTAAGCCTGTGTAGAGACAAGGAAAAGTAAAACAAACTTGGGAAGAATTAACAAAGATGAATTAATCATACATTTGTGTGAACAACAATTAAAGGCTCTTGCTTTATTTCTTTGCACTAAACCTTTTACTTAGTTTCACAGCCGTCACAACCATGGTACTTCCTTCAGCTGTTGCCATTTTGTGGTCACTACTGTCATTCCAGCTAGCCCTTCCCCCTGTTTCACCATCAGTGTTACACCACCCCGACATGTGGGAATTCCTTCGTTCACACAGACACCAATCAGGTAATGGCTATGTGATCAGATCCCATTGAGGCATTAGATCCAGTGCTTTCAGTATATGGTGCTACTTGCTGTGGCTCCAAGAGTCACATCCAAAGCAAATTTTAAATTGCTCCTCAAAACTAAGCTGTCCTGCTGGGTTAACAAACACTGCTATTTATGAAAATCTGTTAATAAATAACACTTTTATCTTATGTGAATATAGAAACACCAGCTTAGCTGTCAACCAAGGATAGGTGGGTAGTTGAGGCCCAGATGAGAAGTCATGCTGATTGATTTTCATGGCACACACTATCAAATTTCATATGTATAAAGGCTAAATTATTTTCTGAGGCAGAACATAAATCCCTTAGGACCTTTACAGTCAGTGATTTAATTTTGCATAAAGAATGTAACAGGTGCAAATACTTGGCATAAGGCATGTCTGAATATTTCTAAAGCCAGTTCAATAATCTTGGAAAGGGGCATGAAATGGAATAGTTCTCACAAAAGAAGTTTTCTGTTTCCAGAACAAATATTGGTACACATGACAGAAGTAGAAACACTTTCATATTGCCCTGCAGCATTGTCTATCCCATGTCTCTTCAAAGGGCTGGTTCTCATGGTAAAGAAATAAGATGCAGGACCTTTTTTTGCATAGTCAGATGTGAATTTAAACTTTGTGGTTCTCTAGTGTGTGGTATTTCTTGTGGAAATCAGCTCTGTTATCTAATTAAAGTTAGAATAATTTATTTTGCATTTCTTTTACTGGTAACTATTTTGTAGTTAAACACAACAAAATGTAGAAAAGAATTAGTGTAATTTAAAATGTTTGGCTGAAAAAATTGTATAAGCTGTTCCTAGTTCAATGGTTCTAATCCATGTAGACACCACAGCTATTGTAAAACATTACCAGATTTGGTTTCTAACAGAAATAGTGCAGCAAGCCACAAAGTTGCATGGAGGTTATACAGGGTAAGCATAATTCATCAGGTAACAAAATATCTCCTGACCAAATGGTAATCCAGCCTGACCATAATTCTATCTTAATCAAGTCTGGTCTCATATAATTTCCTGGGAGAATTTATAAATTTCACATTATGTAAAAGCTTTGCTGGAAACAGGCCTGATTCATAGAAATCTTTGGTCATAGTGCTGTTACCATTCTGTACTGAATTCTGCATGGATGTTGAAGGTGGAAAGTGGGACCAATGCAGACGTCAGCTCTCCACTGTGGATGCATTGCAGTTTGTGTCTCCAGGCAGCGCAGAATAGCTTAGAAGATGAAAGGAGAACATAGAGCTCTTAAGGAAGTCAAAACTGAGCCCAGATCAAACCCCTTGCTGCTCCCACACTAATCTGTAAAGCACCTGGGGGGTGGGTATGAGGGCCCCCTGGGAGAGCCGGTGGGAAGGGACCCAGTGGTTTGCTGAGAGCTGTGTCAGAGCAGGGCACAGCTGATAGACTCCAGTAACTTGTGCTCACTGCACCTCTGCAGCCCCATTCGTTGACCAGTCCCAAGCAGGGGCTGAACACCCTCACTGGAACCTAAAAATGGCACTGTCACGCTGATTACCCTCCGTAGTGAAATGTGGTATAATTTAGGATGTATTTTTCTGACTTCCATGACATCAGAACCCTTCTGATGTTGTATATAATTATAAAAATGTCCTGCTGACTTCTTGTTGCTGAAAATACATGGGCTGTTTTGTTTTCAAAAAAACAACATGTTCTTTCCTTCTTGTTTGTCTATTTTTGGCAGGTTCTACCATGAAAACTGTGGTGATTATTACAGCTGAAACCTCAAGTAAGACTTCAGATTACACCCTCTAGACTAAACTTTTATAAAGGTATTGAGCTTTTAGCTTTCCTCCCAGGATTACTACTGGTTCTCTTTAGGTAGTACTCCAAGCAGATGAAATACAGTACTTATTTGTAACTGGTGCTGTCTAAGATCTTACTAGCTGTATCCACAGAGTAAACTATCACTGCAGAGGAAGATACACAGCGGCAGAAAGGGAGTAGGCACTGAAATACACCATGCAGAAGCCTGAGTAATGGGCAAAAAATGGGAGTGTAACCCTATGACCATATTTAGTTTCCACATGTGAATCTTGGCTGGCTGAATCCTACCCCGAATGCCAGTGAGGCCTGAGAAGCTGGAAATCTTTTGCTCTGTGCATACAAGCAGAGTCATGACTCATGCAGAAGAGAAACAGTTTTCCTTTGTGAGAGGAACATTTTTCCTTATTGACTAGGGAGACACCCGAAAATAGCTTTGCTTTCTGAGCGGTTCTATCAATTCACAGCATTACTGTGGAGGTATTAAAATCAAGAAAAGCATTTACACCTCCAGAAATTTGCTAATAAGAAGTGGAAATCTCTGTTTAAAGGCAGCCAACCAAAATCACTATATAAGTCAACTCCTTGAAGACTATGAATTAAGCTGAGGGTAGCTTGGACTGTTCAATAAATTTCAGATGTCAAACAAAGAAATGAAATTAAGGACCAAATAATAATAATGCAAGATATTTAAAATGTTGTGCAATTTAATCTCTTTGAGTAGGGAGCTCGGTGTATAATTGCATTTGCACTGGGCATTATTTCTGATGCGGTACATTTTCAGCATTAAAAGTGATGCATTAAGCTCCTGCACATGATAGAGCTCTCTCTATCACAGAATTATGTTTCTTGGAAAGGAAGGACACTTCCGAGAATCCCAGATTATGGGAGTTTGTTTCCACCAAAGGTGTTGGAATTTTCCGAGTTACTTCAATGGAAACTGAAGTAAACCAATGAAAATCCACCCCATAGTGAGAGAGAGCATCATTAAAAGGTGTTACCAATCAGAGAGTAAAGCAAACAGGACTGATTTTTATGCTTGCTCCTTTTCTCTCCTGATTTGCTCCAGTGACCCTCTTCTTCTTACATTTATGAATGACACTGACCTAAACCAGATGAAAATTAGCCCCTCATCTGTCAAACTGAGCTCCTCAAGCCTAGCTCGTTTCCCATCGTGGCCCCTCGCTGCCATCCCGCTTTCCCCACGGCCCCGTAGATCTCCCTGAAAGTGGCCGCAGGAACCGCCCGGGCAGCAAGGCAAAGCCTTTCCCTGACAATACCCCTTCGTTTTTCCTTTAGATCCATGGCAACGCAGTGTGTTATTTTCGTGTCCAAGGAGGGGGAATTTCCACTCCGGCCGGGAGGCCCCGGCGGCGAGGCGGCTCTGCCGAGCCGAGGCTGCCACCTCCCGGCTCTCCCCGGCCCGCAGCACGGCCGGAGACCCGCCCTCGGGGCTCCCAGGGGAAATTCATTTGGGCCTGCTGGAGCCCTGCCACTATTTATCAAAACACCCCGTGTACGTCTAGCAGCAGCGCTCTACTGTGCTCTCTCGAACTTACAGGGGGCTTAAGGAAGCATTTTAAATTATCTATCCCTTTACTGTATGTCTGGGATAAAAATGCTTCAGTGGCTACAGGCAAAATCCTAATGTGAGAAATCAGTTCAGAACATGAGAAATCAAAATAAATGGACTATAATGTATCAGCTTAAGGAGACAGCTTGGTAAAAGCACATTAGTGAAGTTACTTCCACTTATATTTCATCTGATAAAGTTTGTCAACCATTTTGTGGGTAGAAACATACCCTCTGCTTTCATTTTAATAGGACTGTTTCAAAAAGTCATCTTTTTGAAGATGTTACTGCAAGTATCGAGGGGAAAGTAATTAAATAGAACCCCAACATAAGAAAGACATGGACCTTTTGATGCAAGTCCTGAGAAGGACCATGAAGCACCAGAAGGCTGGAGCACCTCTCCCATGAAGACAGGCCAAGAGACTCACAGTTGTTCTGCCCTGAGAAGAGAAGGCTCCATGGAGACCTTAGAGCAGCCTTTCAGCACATGAAGAAGGCCTACAAGAGAGCTGGAGGGGGACTTTTTACAAGGTCATGTAGTGACAGGAAAAGATGAAAGAGGGGAGGTTTAGATTAGATATTAGGAAGAAATTCTTTACTGTGAGGGTGGTAAGACACTGGAACAGGTTGCCCAGAGAGGTTGTGGATGTCCCATCCCTGGCAGTGTTCATTGGATGAGGCTTTGAGCAACCTGATCTAATGGAAGTTGTCCCTACCCATGACAGGGGAGTTGGAACTATATTATCTTTAAGGTCTCTTTCGACTCAAGACATTTTGTGATTCTATGATTCTATTGAAAGACTCCCTTGAGGACAGCAAAAATGAATCCAGCAGTGTGAGCTGTGGATTGACTGAAATCAGTACCAGGTTTTCCACACCAAGAAAGTACAGTCAAAAACATAAAAGGGGAGGCACGAATTTAGACAAGCAGACCTCCCTCCTGTTAATCTTTCACAGCAGAGAGATAAAGCTAGAGCAAGACTGAAAAGAGGGGTTTTTTTTCTGCCTGTCTTTCCTGAAAATGTTTGTTGGTTTTGAACTGAGCTAGAGGCTCCAGAGATGCCAGGTAGTGCTGTAGTAAAGACAATGCATCAGGTGAACCCTTTAATAATGTGCTGTGCTTAGGAATCTATAGGGGGTTGACCCTGGCTGGATGCAAGGTACCCACCAAAGCCTCTCTACCACTCCCCTCCTCTGCTGGACAGGAGAGAGAAAATACAACAAAAGGCTCATGAGTCAGGATAAGGACAGGGAGAGATCACCCATTACTGTCACAGGCAAAACAAACTCAGCTTGGGGAAATTAACTGAATTTCTTACCAGTCAAATCAGAGCAGGAATATAAGAAATAAAACTTATTTTTAAAACACATTGCTACCACCCCTTCCTTTTCTTGGGCACAACTTAATTCCTGAATCCTCTACCTCCTATCTCCAAGCAGCACAGGGAGATGGGGAAATGAGAGCTGTGGTCAGGTCATCACTTGTTGTCCCTGCCACTCCTTTCTCCTCTGCTGGCAGGACTCCTCACACTCTTCCCCTTCTCCAGCATGGGCTCCTCTCTCCACAGGGCCACAGGTCCTGCCAGGAGCCTGCTACAGCACAGGATTCCCATGGGATCCTGTGGAGTAGATAAAATATATTTCCCAAGGGAGATGATAGTTTTACTGTAACTGCTATTTTTTGCAAGAATATGAGATCCTTTAAGGAAACAACAGTGTTCTGAGAAGCCCAGTCCTCTGCATCAGAAGCAGTGATGCTGCTGGTGGGTGAGCTTAGGCACTCCCATGTTTGCTCTAGTTTTAGAGGAATGACGGGCAGGATAACACTAAGCTTGAGTAGTTGCTGGTTAACATCTGGCTGTTTCGTTCTCCTTCCAATATCACAAAACAGCCCTAGGCCTCAACTCACCAGCTGGGTTCAATCAAGCAAGCAGATCCTGTTTTCAAAGCCACACTAGGCACCAGGAGCAGATTGGTGACTCTGGCACAGTATTGATTAATAAATAAAAGCATCAGGCTTTGCATTTGAATAGGCCCTTTTCTTTGGCAGATATCAAAATAATTTCTAAAGAAGGGCAAGCATTATTATCTTCATTATGGGGCTACATTATATGACAAGCTCTCAGTTGGGGACTGGGCAAGATCTTGGCTCTCCAACAAGCAACAGCTGCTCCCCTTTGTTAAATGCCACACACCAGCAGTCCTGAAAGCTTTCAGGTTCTGGCCAAGCACACAGAGCGCCTTAGCCAGATGGGCAAGAGCAACTGCTGGAAGTCTGGTACTGTTACCCAGTCGATATTGGAGGTAACTAAAACTTCACAGAAAACTTGTCCAGGATTCCAGAAAAGCAGTGCTAGTTTTTAACATGACTTATCTTGTATTTAGGTTTTTTTGCTCCCCTAAATTCAGTTTTTAAATAGTCCTCACTTTTCCTGAGGCAGGGACCCAAACTGACCTGATGCAGAGAAGACATACACTTTTTTATTTGAAAATGTTCTGTTAGGGAAAGTTTTAAACCTCTTCCCATTTTGTGGGTTTCCTATAGGCTTTAGAATGTTTCTACAATGCTTGAAAACATGGTATCCTTGCAGAAAGATTACCCTGCAGGTAGCCTGCTTCCCTTGCATGCTTCCTATGTAAACACCATCTATACGCATCATAGCTGATGTTTTAGACATTGGGTCGTGTTATATGTTAAACCAAGGACTTATCACAGTCCTTTCTGATTCTTAGTTAAGATGTCCCGTTGGCCTCTCTCCCAGATCCCTTTGCAGAATAAAAATAATGTGTATTTCTAGTTAATAGTTCATTAAATTACTTTGAGACTTACACATTAACTCAGTTTTTTAGCTAGTGAGCCAGACCAATGCAAACTATGGTTTGCAAACCACAGCACAGGGTTATATGTACCTTTACATGAGCCACTCTGTGCATCCACTACCAAAGAGAAGAGCTGCCTCCCGGCACAGGGGCAGTTCAGAAGTTACACATGCACAACACAAACACGTACACACAACAAAAACAGGCTCCTGCTGTTGGATACTGGCATTCGTTGCCTCTGACAGCTGCTCTGAACCAGATGGGAAACAGCCATTCCAGTTCTGCTGTAAGCCACATCCCAACACCAGCATCACTGTAAACTCCCAGGCTGGCATCTCAACTGAAAGGCAATGTGGCAAGTGAGCAAAGCAAAATCCCCCCTCCCCAGTGCCAGTGTCATCTCTCCAGGAAAAACTGGGGCATGTATGGTGTGGAGAGGAAAGAAGCAGAGAGAAGTAGGCTTTTAGATGCTGTACCTGGAAAGATATGACCACATTTGTTCTGAACACAGGGAATGTCTGGGTCCAGTGTTGACAATCTGGCAGTGACTGAATGCTGTCGAGTTCACTCAGACCTGATAAACAGAAGAAAAAAAAACGTAACAAGTCATCACCAAAAGCAGTAGTTTCCAACCCGTGAGTCAAGCCCTCTTAGTGAGGCATGACAGCATTAAAGATAAGATATAGAAGAGAGAGCAGAGGTACTGCTGACACTGAAGAACAGAAGAGAGAGAATTGTTAGGTTATGTTTCTTCACTTTGTTTTACACTCTCAGGTCCAAATCTAAGACAAAAAGAACATGCTGCTTGGCAGGAAGGAAAGATCTCTGAAGACAGGGACACTGAGGAATCATGGGTCATGGGATGATGGAGGAGGGGAGGAA
This sequence comes from Corvus brachyrhynchos, assembly GCF_000691975.1. NCBI lineage: Eukaryota > Metazoa > Chordata > Aves > Passeriformes > Corvidae > Corvus > Corvus brachyrhynchos. Next base: position 828,851 of record NW_008237919.1, on the reverse strand, counting down.
AAAAGAGTATAATCAAAAGCTACAGCTATAAGGCGTGCCTAACACAGATCAATCATTACTGCCCTGGAAAAAAGTACTAATCTGAAGCATTTCCACATTTATAATAGTAAAACCAGTGAAATCCAATACAGTCTTATTAAAACAGTTGGATTCAGCTCCACCCAAGTCCAGTGCCATTCTAAAAAAAAAAAAATTAATAAATTCTCAGCCCTTTAAATTAGGTGTTGGCAGTTATTCTTCCTCCAATTGTATCATTCTGGGACCTTGCACAGAGATAAGCTGTAAACTGATCACACATTTAAAAACCCACTTAAAATGAGAGGTTTGGAACATAGAAGCCCACTTCTGTGAATTTTTATGTATATCAGCAAACTGATACTCATAAAAAACCTTTTTGCTCTATAAATGTGTGCTTCCCTAGATCCACCAAATTACTGACTGTCTCAAGAGAATCAAAGCCAAAAAAGAGAAAGCTCATATCTTTCCCTTTTGTTCAAATTTGAGTATGTTATTAGACTTCCAAGACCCTTTTGATGTTCCAGTTCCACTGCATAATAGACATCTTGTAATTTGTTAAGTTCAAATCTGTGTCTATTTTATGTTTTCATAGCTACAAAATGCACCAGGTTTCATCTTGGATTTCTCTATTTCCCCAGTCCTCTGGGAGCAGTCATCCAAAATTGGGTATTAGTTGATCATTGCCTGGATCGTACTGTTTTTACTCAGCATCTTCAAGCTTCTTTGGGGATAGCTACTTTAAATTCCATGTCAGGTTCACCAGTGCTGTAGCACTGATGACCTGTTTCACCAGCAGTTACAGTGTAACACAAACATTAGCTGTTGGTCTTGCCCTTTACTACAACTCAGATGATTTCTTCATTTCCAAGATAATCATCATTCACCTGTGAGATGACACTCCAGCTCATAAATTCAAGGGGGTTGTTTTTCATTGGCTTTGGGGTTAGTCTTTCATCCACAGTTCCTCTGCTGAAACTTCCCTCCAGGATCTATGCTATTAAATGCCTTTGCTGTTTATAGGTTACATATTCTAGTCCACTGCCTTTAATGGCTTTCATCCAGTGTGGGTCATGTCCAGACTTGAAAAACCTGCTTGCAAGAAAAACTGTGGTCATGAAACCCATAAAGGGAAAAACTGACGCATTCAGTTCAGCTATTTTTGCTTTTCTGGGGTCCCAGGACTCCCTCATTAGATAAAGATGTGAGTAAAGCTCTCCTCCTACATAAGCAATGCAAACCCCAGCAAGTTTTGATGGGCTACCACAAACACCTGTCCCTAGGCAGTGGTCCTCTCACTGCTTTAGACATCTGTCATAGGATGGGTCGTCTACACAGGGAGTCTATACATCTGAATGTTTTTTTCACTGACTACAGAAGGAGCCATGATGATGAGCCTGGAGTAGCCTGATTTTGCAATGGCCATCAACAGGTGAGGTGGATCCCCCCCACTGGATCCAGAGATGTTTAGTACAGCAGGAGCATAATACAGCTCCCAATACAAGTAAATAGCTTAGTCAAGTGGACCACTTTTTTCCCCTTTCATAATGGTAGAGCATCAACTTGAAATAATTTCTGAAAATGGAAACCTAAAATAAATATTCTCCACTGGGAAGCAGTGCTGCCTTCTTTACCTAACACATGATTAAATCATCAGGGTGCAGAGAAGTATTAACATGCAGACAGAGATGTGCTGCGTGCAGAAGAACAAACCACAACATTGGCTCATCTTTGAGTAACACAGACAGGAACATGCTGCACATACGTGAAGGGATGAATGCAGTAAGCAGCTTGCATGCACACAGACACACACCTTGCTTGTACAGGGATGAATAATATCATCCTCAACATGCAAACCAATATACACAAAGTTAACATGTGGCCCAGATGGGAATAAACAAATAATAAAAATGGTGTGACTGCATACTCATACACACCAAAGACACATACATAAATAATAAGCTATAATAATTTTAAATGCTAATAAGTAAAAAACCCCCAACTGTACACAGACACGGAAAATAGCCAGTGAAATTTTCTGTCCCCTGATGACTGATGTGGTGACAGTTTGGGTCCCAGCAGGTGGAATTATAAAGGAGGAATCAACAAATGGCATAGGAAAATGCACTTGTCGAAGGTATCACTTTGACATGTATTAGACAAAATGAAACATGACAGCCATGCACTGACCGAAAACCTTGGGAGGCTTCTTCTGCCTCAGAAGCCATAAGAGCAAAAAGGGTGATGGAATGGCAGCCCTGGCAGGGCAGAGGCACAGAGCAACATTCCCCAGGGTGTGGCTGGGTCATGGGACTTGTGACAGGTAGGAAAAATATTGCTTACACTGCTGGAACTGACAGATAGAGGAACTAGAGACATCATGCAGAAAAAAAAATTCAAAATATCATTAGCCATGATATTACACCCACAGCTTCTGGGGTGGGTGCAGGTGTTAGGCTCCCCACTGCTGGGGGGAGCTCAGCTCCTGCAGCACCAAGAGAGGAGGGGTAGAGGGCAATAAAATCACGGGTGATGAAATCAGAAGAAAAAGCTGTGCTCCAAAAGCTATGCTGACAATTTACTTTCCTCTGGAAAATATGCACACTCTGGGAGGAGCGGGCTGCAGATCTGCTGTGCTCTCAAGAAGGATGCTCGCCCTGGGGCAGTGCTTCTGCAGTGAATGCAATGGGGTCCCTGAGAGGGGGTCCCCAAAGCTGTAAGGAAAGACCACTTTGTTCTGAGAAGATGAGTGACCACAGTAAGCTGTGTTTGTGCAAAATTATTGTACTCAAAGGTTAGACGTGGAGAAAGTGCTGTGAACGATTGTTCATTCAGCCATTTAAAGTTCAATTAACACTGGCACAGGTTGCCCAGAAAGGCGGTAGATGTCCCACCCTGGGAAACATTCAAGGTCAGGTTGAACCTGGAGATGTCCCTGCTCAGGGTTAGACCAGATGACCTTGGACAGTCCCTTTCAAACCAAAGTATTCTGTGATTCTATATGGAAAAACAACTGCATCCCACAAAATAACCATGGATGGGATTTCTAGGCCCAGAACAAAGGAGACTTAGGGGGATTTATCAGGGAAAAGTGACAGATGTTTGTGGACAAAAAGCAATGGAGAAGTAATATTTTCCACATCAATAATAAAGGACTTTTACTCAGTGCTTTTACCTGAGCAGATCAATGAAGGTTACAAATGTTATGGATAAAGCAATATATTCGCTGTTCAAAATGCCAAGAGTTTAGGCAGAGAGCCAGGTTTAATAAAAATGAAATAGAAGCCGTGGTTTGACTAAATCATTCTTTTGGATTTCTAGACAACATTATAAAGTGTTAGTGGCTGTGGTAAAGAGCACTTTGAGGGCATGATTCATGGCTGTTTTACTCCAGTTGTACACTGGCTGAACACCCCTGGACTCAATAAGCACCCTAGTGAATCAGATATGAAAGCTGTCAAGAGAAAGGAAATACAGAACGCAATGATCTTTATCACTAATCTGTTTCTTATCGTGGTACACTGATCCCAAAGGCTCGAGAAGGGTCTTTGTGTCAGGCACATTGCTACCAGCCTTGAGCTCTGATTGTGACTTTTGTTTTCCTTGTTCCTCTTCCTTAAGCTCCCAGGTGCTCAAGTCATATGATTAAATAAAAACTGTTGGATTTGTGTTGTTATTTTTTACGAAGGGCTCTCTGGCCCTCACAGGGCTGCTGGAAGGACCTGAATAATAAAGTTCAGAAGTTCATCACACAAATAAAAAGGAACACTGTTTTCAAATACTTCTGATTTTAAGCTACTGTAGTCCTGGAAGGTCTTGATACATCATTCTGTAGAGCATGGAGCACTCATTTGGCATATGTGTGGTCCAGATTTAATATTTCAGCATTAGATATCGCTTGTTAGGCTCTGAAATAGTTAAAAGTTAAGGAAGAATGACCTGAATAAAGGTAGCAGAGGTCAACATAGAAAATAACAAGACGAACCAGTAGTACAGATCTACCTTGAAGTTTTAAAATCTCACTTTGCAGGATTTATTGTTGAGGTCATTAACTGCTGTGCCCAACTACAAAAACTAATGATACCATTAAGGGGACAACTAATGAAAGGCAGAGACGACTTCTTTTGTAACTTTCTGCTCGTAACTAGATTGTTAAATTGTTAGCATTGCTATTTAGTACACATTTACTGGATCTAGGTAACCACACTGACTGGATTTTGGAGGTATTAATACAAGGTAATGAAGGGACCTGCTAGTTAACACAGCAGATAACTCCATCTGCTAGGGAGAAATAAGAGCCTGATTCCTTTGATAAGAACTGCACTAAAGGCCATGTTGACAGAAATCATAGGAAACATTTAGCTAAATAAATTCAGATCAGTGAGCTATGAACAGACAGTTCTGGGTGTTGTTTTTTGTTAAGTGTAAAACACATTTGACAAACAATTATCATCAGCACTGATTCATGATGCAGCCTGCAGCTTGTGACCAGCCCTTTTGCTCATAATGTCCTCACCTTCTGTAGTGGTTATACCTTCCCAGGGTATAAGACACTCTGCAATATCAGAACTGAAACTGTTCAATGCAATTTGTAGTTTTCAGGATGGGTTCATGCTTAGAGGCTTTTCAGTGGTGTTTTCTATAAGAGGTCTGCTTGAGACACCGGCAGTCTGGGGCCCTGAAGACTCTGCAAGTGCTTAAGAGCCTGGTGATTCTAAAAAGATTTGCAAAATGGGTGCCACAGAGAGAAAACAGTTTTATTCATTTAATTCAGTTACACAACCAGAGATGGGTTCAGTGCGAACACTGTACACTCAGCCCACACATTTCTAGGTGTGTGTGAATTAGCATCAGTATTCACACATGGGGCTAGATATCAATTTTAATGTCTTCTTATATTTTTTTTTCAGATTAATTTTAAAGCCAGTCTTCAGTCCAAAGCTATGTCTGTAAGCTTTAGATAAGACTCATTTTGGACTCACTGGCAGCAAAAAGTGACAGAGTAAGTAGTTCTGTGCTGGGTTTGCTCCTTTGCTAATTAGGAGTGGGATTTGGAAATGTTACAGTGGAGCTTCCAAATCATCAGGTGTGTAATGACTCTTTTCAACTAAGCAAAAATGAGGGCTTATGCTACAAAGATATAACCATCTCAGAAGAACTTAACACAATATGTGGATGTTGAAGAGGGAAGGAGTGGGCATGAAGTGGGCATGAAGAGGGAAGGTGTGCCTGCTGGTTCAGAGCCTGCAGTGCAGGTGGCTGCTCACCAGTGTAGCCAGCAGTGTAGGATAGCAGTGAGTGATGCTGGAAATTGCACAGTCCCATATTCCCCCACACAGCTAAATCCATTGGTGCTATTCTGGTACAATGAGAATACAATGTGTCGAATGAACCCAAAACCTTGCCTGTATGGCTCCAATTTTTTGATGAACTGAATTCCACATTCTTCTTTCTATGACATAAAAGCATTATTAGTATCCTCTATGGTGTATTGGTAGAATAGCAATGAAATGGCCAGGCTCTGTCAGACACTCAGAAAACATCCTCTCTAGATCTTCTCTTCCATGAGCTTTTTACTTTTGGTCCTTGCGCTGCAAAGATGAGAAGTGACAGGAGCGGCTGTCACTTTTGGTTGACAGTGCTTTGTCAGGTCAGCAGCTTCCAGCTCACTGGGAAGCTCAGGCTCTGTGGGTGCCGTGGGCAAAGTCAAGGCCCTTCACTGTCTCATCCCATCTCTTCATTAAAGCAGGGTTCAACTGCTCTGGTGGACATTTTCCTGCATCTGGATCAACATCTGAATACTCTTAAGGGTACTTCCATCTCCTGGTGTCAGTAGGAACTGTAGACCTCCTGTAGCCACAGGAAATATGTTTCATTGCAATTGTGCCATGGCTGTGTTATGAGGATCAGCAATGTGATCATAGTTTCTGGGACAGACACATTGTATTTTTAACTTCTTTTTTTAAACACAATCCAGTGTTGTTTTGATGTTGATACAACTTCAAAACGTGCTGGGCAAAATGGAAAGCTTGCTAGAAATTCTTCTTTCCATGAGACTTGCAGAGGAACATTTTGCTTCTATGTTTCATTAAAAGATAAGAATTCAGAAAGTCATCCATGTAGATGGGAAAAACCATATGTACTTTAGACACAAGAGAAATTTTGAAAGGAAAGCTAACTCTGTAAGTTACTTATCACCATAGCTGACTAAGAAGTGGGTTGTTTGATCTTTAATATTCCACAGTCTGTAAGTCTGTAGATGTCCCTTACATTGAGTTACTTTCTTCTTCTCATTGTAGTAGAAATTCACAACCTTCAACCTCTCCAAAAAAAAAAAAAAAAATATAGGGCCAGCTCTGACCCACATTTTTAAATTTCATAGCATTCAGTAGATCAGTAGCAAAGCAAGTAGACTCCTTATGACCTCAATAGTTTTCAAAAAGCAGCAAAATCCATGTTACTTATTACCTTTATAACCCTCAAAAGCTATTTCAGGTTAACAGGTAACAGATTTGTAAATCAAGTTGAATAAACTACAGTTTTTCAGCAGTGCTTCACATACAGATTCCTGGCAAATAAAGTTTTCATTCTGGACAGTGTAACACTTTATTTGCTTGCTTCCAGTGGGTATCAAGCATCTACAATTAAAACTTATTTTTTGTCTTTTAAGTATTTATACCCTATGGCTACATGTTAGCCCAGTAAATCTGAACCTGTTTACCTTTGTAAACACAAGATTTTTTTTTCCCAAGCAATTAATGAAGGAAACATCTCTGGGTAATCACAATGTTCTTTCTGACACACAATATCCTCTGCTACCTTGCTTATCATCTCCTTCCTACTGCAAAAACTGATTAGGTGAAGTTGAGAAAAATCCATTGGGAAGTGTTTTATTTACATATAAAGAGGAGCCTTACAGCATCTAAATCAGCTGCTTGCCTTTACAGATTGTCTTTCCTAGGCACCCTGCCAGGGGCAAAAAGGCTCAACCAGAGGACAATGCTATGCACCCAAGCTGAACTGTCCTTCTGCACTGCTGTGTGCATTACCTACACCCAAAACAGACTCCTTGGAAAAGGTATTTTTAAGAAGAGTGGTTCAAAATCAAATAGCCTCAAAAATCAACAGCAGGATTCAGTAATTGATTGCTATTGTATTTTTTTCAATTGGAAGCAGAGTTTCAGATAAATCAAAATATTCAGCAGCAACTTATTAATTTCATTGGAATTGTAAATTAAAAAGCTTGTTGCAAATTAATTTCTACAATGTTGAAACAATTCACTGTTATCATTTCAGCTTTTCTGTCTCATGTAACATGCATTCTCAAATGTTTCACTAGGATCAGTCAACTAAGAAATACATTAATTCCTACAGAGCGTGACTTCCCTTTTCTAGCCTGCTTTAGAGCTGGCTCTAAATATGTGTAGGATAGAAAGGAAATCTTTGCACAGATCCCTGTCTCCATAAGGCACATCTTTGGGGAACCTTGTGTAAACAATGCTAACATCTATTAGGCAGTTCTAGGACTGCAAACAGGAAAAAAACCTGGAAAACAGTAAATAATGATATTTTTTCTTGTATTTATTAAGACCCGGTTGCCATAATTCTTTGCCCGGTTGCCATAAAACTTTGACCAGAGCAGCCTTAAACTTTATCTGAGCATATTCAGTCTGCAGTCATGCCCACATTTGGAGGACTGAGCATCCTCCACAAGGCACTAAGCACTACCTTCAGGGATCATTTTCAACACAAGTTGAGAGTATCCTAGTAAAAATATTTGAAACCGTCTGGAAGAGACCTCACCTTTGAACATGTCTTTGGAAAACTTAAGTAATGTAGCAAATACTTCAAATCTCCATGATTCTGAAGTGGACAAACTGTAGGTCCTGTGTGTGTCAGTGCATTAGTAACTCTAGCGGCTTTTCCTTGCCTGGTGAGGGAGGAGGTACTGTGTAGCTCAGCGCACCTTCTGTGCTGCTCCTGTCCTCCCACCTTCACTGGAGGCACACAGTGCCTGGCCTCCCACGCTCCCTGGCCTGGCCCAGCTGCCTGGAGGTGTCACGGGGTGTGAGAACAAGGCCTGATGTTAAACACTCCAGGCCAACACCTGTCTCATGCAGATGCACCTGGCCCCTTTCAGGAGTTACTGGAAATAGGTGATAATCTTTGTAACTGAGGCTGAGGAGAGAAGGAAATGGCTGCTCACTCAGAAATCAAGTCATTGGGGGAAGCTACTGGCAGCACTGTGCATGGAGATGGATAAAAATCAGAGGCAGAGCTGTGGTGTGTTATAAAGAATTTAATTACAGAATCTCTATCAGTGTCAGAATTTTGATTGGCTTGTCAATGGAAAAAAATAATGTTATTGCTGTAGAATTAATGCTGTTTTAATTAGAAATAATGCTTCAATTAAAAATTACAATAAATTTCTTACTGCAAAGATGCCATGATTGTTATACTCTGTCAAAATATTTGTGTTTGTAAGTGAATAAATAATATTATAATACTTGATTTTTACCTTTCATTACTAGATCTCATTAGTGTGACCCAGTATGAATAGGATGATCTTAGATAAGCATTTGGAAGTGTTTATGAAACATTAATGAGTTCTGTCCACAACCCTTGGGGGGGAAAATATGCTCTTATAACAATTTAACAGTTGGATAAACTAAGGCAGGTGGTTTATGCAAATTATTAGAGGTCAACACAGAAAAATAGCACCTCTTGCATTCTGAATGTTCTTATCCTCCATGAACAGTTTCCACACTTTTTCTGTTTCTATTTATTTTATTTAATTACAATTTAAAAGACTCTTCTAAAAGGCTGCTGCCATAGCTACAGGAAAGGTAGTATCTGGAAAAATACACAATATCCTGATTAAATATAAATACACTCAAAGAGACAAAATATGAGGCAGGCATCACAATGCTGTAAGTCCATATTCAGACCCACCGTAGATTGTACATAGGTTTTAAAAGGTGAATTAGCCAGTGATAAAAAGAAAATTCAGTTCCACATCCACCTCCTTATTTCATCCCATATTCCATCTTCTGTTGTTTGTACAAAAGAAAGATCAACATATTAATGGAAAAGAACAGTCTGTCACCTGAGCTTAAATGGGAGTCAGTTAGTGATAATCTACTGCCCAATCTATTGCATCTGGAATCTGACTTTACATCAGAGCCACAGGGCAGTTATACCACTTTGCTGTTATACAATACAGAAAGGAAAGGCTTTTTAGATTACTAGTTTTTTAATAAATAGGAAGAGGCAGAGTGTGTGGATGCCTATGCATTTTTCTAACTGGAAGGAGCCTCCTCTCAGGAGGAGCTCAGTAGAGTACAGTCACTCATGGCAAAGGCATGGAGGGGCTGCAGTGGGGGAATCACATAGAATCCACTGCTCCTCCTCGTTTTCCTGAGAGCATCCCTGTGTCTCGCAGCTTGTTTAATGGTTTGTAAAATGACCCTGACAGAAGTTTAAAATCTCTTCTGATCTGTAGATGAAGTCATATCTTTGAAGCCACTATTTAAACTGAGCTAACAAGCGATGGTTTGTAAATGTGCTGAAGAGCCATTTGACAAGCAGGAGTGATGACATTTCTGAAAGATTGTCACAACATTAGTTATTTAATACTGTACTGAAGTCAAAGACACTTGCCTGTGTGGGGGAAAGTTTATGTCACAGATGCAGCATACTAAACACTGAGTATTGGCTAGATTACTAACACATGAAAGTAAGAATTAATGTATGCCTTGAGGACTGAAGTAGTAGTCTAGAAAGAAAATCTTGCTGATATTTTATTGAATTTTCAGTTGTAGATGCTAAGCCTGGAACATAACCAACAAGCGATTAAAGAGATAAATACTGTTCAATTATAGTCTCAGCAGTTATGTTTTCTGGTTATTTTTAAATCTACTTTAGGAGAAAAGATATATGTTGCGATTTTGAAACACAGTTCAATTGAACCTAAATTGATTAATTTTAATGTTCAAGAAGCTTTAGGTAGTTGTTTGGAAAAGATTAAATAAACATGTAAAATACCTAGAGACTTGCAATCACTGCAGTCCTCTTTTCTGGGAAGCAAAAATCAACATTCCTATCTATGTTGGACAGAACAGACTAATAAATGAAAACCATCTGAAGGGTTCATTTGCTCTTCAAACTGTGTCTGCACAGCAACCAAATCTTTTTATGCAGGAGGTGCTGTGGTCGGGAATTATTTTCTAGTAACAGTATGTATTTACTGCTCTTTACTGCATGTGGTTCTGCAGTAAAGTTCAGGCACTTACAGGGATGCCCAGCTGCTGCAGCACTGTCAGGCAGGTTACACAGGCAGAATCCACACTGCTTATATGAGTCAGGCAGAAGCAAACTTGACTTGCCCATGCAGATGAAACACCTCTAGGCCTTTAAAAAATAGCATCTCTGAATCTGAGATTTGGCCACATTCCAAAGAGTCAGCCAACATGGCAGCTAAAGCTGCAGTTCAGGAGCTGACATTTTGGAGTAAAACTGCCAGTTTGGTTACCTCCTCTCAGCCAATTCAAGCTCTTTGAATGAAAGGTAGCTCTTGCATGATATAGTCATATTTAACAAAGGAAGCCTACTGACTGCATGATAGGTAAACAGGTTTGCCTATCAGATTATCAATCAAATAGAAGTAGAAGACCAGCCTCCAGAAATATCCTGAAGACATTTTTTTCCCTAGGCACAATATAATGACAGAATACCACCATGAGAAAGACTGTTGTTGTATTAAAATTATCTTGGTAGCTGTAGATTTGCTACAGTAGCTTAATTAAAGCAATCAGAAAATGATACACCAAGTAATCTTGAAAGCTCATAGCCCTATTTGGCTGTGACTTTCATTCCATTGACATCAAAGGAGTCAGTCAATGAATCGTGTCTGCTCCATCAGTCTCACAGGAGCAGGAGAGGGAGAGACAAAAGACAGAAGGTATCTTGGAAGACACAATTGTTTTTAGGATAATAATCAACTAATGTGCCTAAATAACAGCCATTTTCTGTGAATCCACTGTTCTTCAGTGCTTGCTACTTTTGAAGGAACACAAGAAGTCTTTAATTGGCCTGAAAGAGTGAAAAAATTTTGCTCGACTCCCAGTACCCAAAGAACACTTGTTTAGCTGCTGTGTGGTTAAAAAGGTGTGAGGAGAATGGACATAGAAAGAATTGAACATAGGGAAGATAGAAAATGAGACACCTCACCAAACAGTTCACTGACATGAAAAACACGAGTTTAACACAGATCATAAACACAGAAAGCATTTGAAACAAAGCCATAACACCCAGAAAATCATTTTATTGTAGGTGGAAAATTGTCAATTCTCACAAAGAAAGCAAACTTGACACTGAGGATACCATAAACCACTGGATTTATATCCATGGTTTGGATAGAAGGAAACTTCTCCCCAGCTTCCTATTTCAGTGCTGCAAAACCTGTCTGAGGCACCCCATTGCAATAAAAAGAAAAAGCAAATCTTCAGAGATGTACTCAGGCAACCCAGAGACCTACAACAAAGTACACAAAAGCATGAGAAAGGCCCAGTTGTGCAAATAGCAACATCAGGGAACTGAAGAGATGGCTGAAACAGGGAGAGGAGGGTGTCTGAGAACATAACAAGACCTGCTGCTGCCATAGGACAGCCAAAACAAGCCAGGTTCTGACTTTAAAAGACAATATATTTACTTTACAAAATATCTAAGACCGTATAGGAAAAATGAGAACACAGACAGGAAAACAGATGACATTCAAGAGGTAGTCATGCCAAACCTTAATAACCAGTACCCAAGAAATTTTAAAAACCTCCCTTGCAAGACCTTCTGGTCCAAATACCTTGAAAATCAGCCTGAAATCATTTGAAAGCAGTTGTAGGTGATGTAGAATGCTCAGTATTTTTAGGTGCTACAGGTTTGTTCTGCAGCAGGAGAGTTTAATCCCTTGAGCACAGTTGTTCAGTTATGTTTCCTAGTTTCCCTTGTGTTCAGTGCTTTCTGATAGTATAGTTCAAGTGCAGCCATTTGCAATTTCATCAAGCATATGTCTTATAAACCTTCCTCTGGTGCAGCCCAGATCTGCTCTCTGGCAGAAACAGCATTATTCTTTAAAAAGGGAAAACAGCTAACGATATGCTAACTCTTTTTATCACACTGTTTTCTGATAAATTTTCAGCTAAATGAAATTTTTGGTGAGAACTAGCCATTTACCAGACAGTTTCATCTTTTTCAAAAAGCAGGTGCATTAGGTTTGCATGACCAGGTTTTGGTAGTGAGGGGGCTACAGGGGTGGCTTCTTTGAGAAGTTGCCAAGAAGCTTCCCCTACATCTGATGAAGCCAACATCAGCCAGATGGGCCCTCCACTGGTCAAGGCTAAGTTCATCAGTGACGGTGGTAGCACCTCCAGGATCATGTATTTAAGAAGGGGAAAAAGAAATTGAGCAGTCTGAGAGAGGAGTTAAAATATATGAGAGCAACAGCTCTGCAGACGCAGAAGGAAGAGGAGGAAAGGTGGACAAGGTGCTCTAGGCCCTGGGACAGAGATCCACCTGCAGCCCATGGAGGACCTCACGCCAAGGCAGGTGGATGCCTGTAGGAAGCTGTGATCCTGTGGGAAGCTCACATAGGAGCAGGTTCCTGGCAGGACCTATGGCCATGTGTAGAGAGGAGACCATGCTAGAGCAGGCTCCTGGCAGGACTTGTGACCCTGTGGGGGACCCACGCTGGAGCAGCCTCTTCCTGAAGGACTGCACTCCATGGAAGAGACCCACACTGCAGCAGTAAAGCCTGTGGGAAAGGTTCACATTGGCAAAACTCATGGAGCACTGTTTCCCATGGGAGGGACACAAATGCGAGCAGGGGAAGTGCATGAGGAGTCCTCTTCCTGAGGAGGAAGGAGCAACAGAGATGTGTGACGAACTGACCACACCCCCTTCCCCATCCCCCCCACACCACTGGGGTGGGGAAGGAGAGAAAAGCAGGAGTGAATTTGAGTCCAGGAAGAGAGGGGTGGGGGAAAGGTTTTTTATAAGATTTGGATTTATTTCTCATTACCCTGCTCTGACTTGCTTGGTGAAAAATTCAATTAATTTCCCAAAGTCAAGTCTGTTTTGCCCATGACAGTAATTGGTGAGTGATCTCTCCCTGTCCTTGCCTCAACCCATGAGCTTTTCATTGTATTTTCTCTCCCCTGTCCAGCTGAGGAGGGGAGTGATAAAGAGGATTAGTGAAAACCTGGCATCCAGCCAAGACCAAACCCTCACAACAGATTCCCAGAAATCTAAATAATTTTTTGTGTGGTTTTTTTGTTTGGGGTTTTTGTTGTTGTTGTTGTTGTAATTGTGTTGGCTTGCTTTCTTTAAAAACTCAAAACATTTCAGGATTGTCCCTGTGGTAGTTCATGAAAGCTGTAGCTGTCTCCATTTCCCTCTGTTGCCCAGGCTTTCTAGCTGGATTAGATATCATGTGACAAGTCCTACAGCCGGGAACTCACACGGCAGGTCAAGGGAGGAGCAGTTTGTTTAAGAAGCCCCCACAGCTGAAGGCTTTGGAATATGAAGCATGCAGACTACTGCTCCCATGAGATGCTTGAGGTATCAAAACAAAACCATTTTCAATTGAAAACATGAGCTTCATTTTTCCTCATAAAGCATAATTTTCATTAAGAAAAATAATTTCTGAGCAGCTCCAAGAACAACAGTCTAGTGGCATACACAGTTCAATGGCTTATTAAAACCAAAATGGGGAATTTGCATGTTATAAAATTGAGACACAGCCAGGATATTCTCGGAACAAAAAAGAACCAGGAGACCTTTGCAAATTAACAGTCACGGATGCCAGTGAAAACACCTCATTCAAAACCTGTTACCTCCAAAGCCCTGCACCTCCCTAAGACTGTCAAGGAAGTAATCACAAAGGATTTGGGAAAACTTAGCAACTAATAAATACCTACTTTTGCCAAAGTTGAGTAAAACTTTGTTCTTTTGCCAACAAGTGAATGATTCAACTCTTTCTCCATCTGTATTAAAATGGAATGGTCTTTCCTATATTTGACTGCTGGTGTAATTAGAAATACCAAATCTACAGACAGGATGCATATTACCAAGAAAAGCCTCCGACTCAGCACAAACTGATGCAAACCCCCAAGTTCGATAACCCAAGTGTGGCACGGCAAGTCCAGGTTCTTTCAGATTACTAAATAGCTCTTGTTCTCTCAACATCAGGCTGCTGGGCTTGTGGGATTTATTGGCAACTGTGAACTTGTAAAGGCTCTCAGAAAGTGGGCACTACCTTAGGGTCATATTGCAATGTCCTAAGAAGTTTTCCCAGCAAAATATTTTCTTCCCAATGCCTCTAACAGTCAGGACCTTTCTTTTCTCTCTGATTTTTCAGCACTCTCAGAGACTATGTGAAAGGCAGTGTCATAGGTTAGCAAAGCATAGTCTCAGAAGTGATGTTCTTGCAGAGGGGTTCTTACAGCTCCTCTATGACCTGACAGAACCTATCAGCTGGCCAGTTTGAATATGGACAATTGTTTAAGCCACTTAAAATTGTGACCACCTCTGTGGTCCACATTTAAGAATAGACAAACCCCGGGCAGAGCTCTCTCTCGTTTCCGGCACTAAGACAGGTGGCTGCGGGCCCTGTGCAGGGGCCAGTGGGCCCGGCCCGGGCCCGGCCCAGGCCCTGCCCGGGCCAGGCCAGGCTG
>NW_008237919.1:788365-813489 GCF_000691975.1 Corvus brachyrhynchos | reverse complement strand
AAGTCATGGGAAGGGACTCACATGATGCGAGCAGAGAACCAACCCGGGCGGCTGTCTCGTTGTGATAATGTTTTCATAGCATGGGCAAGAGAGACTCCTCTTCCTAAATGGACTGAACAAGGTTATTATGGAAGTAGTAAACAGACTGAACATCTCAAGGGTTGTCTTTTTACATTGTCAGTAGGAGAAGGGAGAAAGGTGGGGGGAGGAGAAGTGTTCTGAAGGTGTGGTATGATTTTATTTTTTCTTTTTCCCTGTTTTAGGTCTGTTAATAAACTTCTTTATATTCTTTCAAGTTTGGTGAGGGCTTTGCATTTCTCCTAATTCTTATCTCACAGAAGGTAAACAGTAATGAGTATTTTGGACCAAACCACTACTATAAAAGCAATGGCACAGCTGTGAAGAGCATCACCAGAAGGTGTCTGAGTCTCAGCAGCAGGCTCCAGCCCTGTGGGCTGAAACCCTACCCCAGTGCTGCGTTTGCAGAGGTGGGCAAAGGATAGGCAACCAGGATGGACAGAAAGCAGCTGCAGAGTTTATCCATGATTGCTACAACTGTCCTAGTGCTTCATCAGCCCTGGGATGGAGAAAGACTGACTGAGGTAGATTAAGGAAAGGTTAGGTAATAAAGACAGTGGCTTGCCAAGAGTAGAAGAGCCCAATCTGAAAAAGAAAGCCTACAATAGCTAGTTAAATCTATAAAATAGGTCCAAAATCTGCAGGGAAAATCCTCCATTAAGATTGTAGTGGAAGAGCTGCCTAAAAAAGGGGAATATTTGACCCTTCCTTAACTGTTCTTCACTAAAAACTTCATATTTCTTTTACTAGGCCCAGACTAATTTTCAAGACAGAATTTTTTGTTCAGTTTTTTTGTTTTTGTTCTATACTTACAAAAAAGAAAAAGGAAAAAGTCAAATGAGAAAAGGTGCAAAAAAACCATTAGAATGATCAATGGTTCTTTATAAGATGTCTAGTGTTTCCTGACTAGCATTTTTAAAGCAGAATTTAGAAAGAGATTAATGTATTTATAGTTTATAGTGCTTAGCCCTGACTTTCTATATTCGTTCTGCCTTGGACTCTAAAATACCTGTTGGAGTCAGACTCTTTTCCTAAAAATTTTAATATTCACTGAGTTACATTTCCAGTGTTTCTTCAAATAAAAGCAAGTCCTGAAATACAATCCTTTATCTCCCAAAAGCTACATTTGAAAGTATATCTGCACTCTGTTGCCTAAATCCATTTTGTAAGTTTTCAGTCCTTTAATTTAGTTATTTGCCAAAGGATAGGAAAATCATCAAACCACACACTCTTTATGAATTCATAAAATGGTGTTTGGCCTCTGCTTATGCTGTGAGATTAAGACCGGCTTGTGGACAAGCACAAGAATATTAAACATGACATGCTCTCCCTCCATGGATAGGTGCTAACAGTTTCACTCAAAGCACCTGAACTTAGGGAAACCCATAAATAAGCTCCAGCTGGATCATCACCTCCCCTATGCTCATCTGTTCAAGTCACCCAAGAGAGAGCAAGTGCCATGACAGTGACCAGACCCAAACTTTCCTCCTCAGATCTACACCAAATACCTGTCTGAGCCCACAGCAAAGCACATACCAGCTCAGAAACAATTTGGAGGCTGGGCTTGAATAAGGGCCTGAAATTAAAATATCAGGTTAGACAAATCAGCACATGGCTTCTTCTACACATGGCTGCAGCAGTGTATTGCATGTCACTCATCTATGTCTACAATTACAGGAGCAGAAAATCCTCTTTATTTGTAAATGTAGATGACGAAGATCAGTCAGGCACAGTAGAGAAAGGTATTACTTAGATGCAAACTGTTGCTTGTATCTGCTGATGACAACAATAAAAAATGCAATTCTTAGGTGAAATTGCTGACTCTCTAGCCTTTTGGTTTTAAAATATATTATTGATATTGATGTTAGATGCTGCCTGATTTACTTTCATTTGAGCCGGACCTCTACAGAAATCTGTTGCCTAGGTAACAAATGCTGTGCACTATAATAAGGCAAATTGCTGTTGAAATAAATAGTAATTATGGCCCTGGTTTCAAAAGTATTATCTTTCTCTTTGTTTTAAAGTATCCTTGGGTACGGCTGTGATCACTGGCTTTGTTCACTTGCATCATTACATGGCACAGCAGCCAGGAGAAGAGAGAGTGCCCACTCATCTCTGTGTCCTCTACCTCTGCTCCCTGAGCAGCACTAAGTGTGTTTGTATGGATATTTTCAAATGCTATTTAATTCCTCAAGTATACATCAATTCAAAGTGTAAAATTACCATCAGAAACAGCAGGGTTTGATGTTATTTTTGGTCAGCTTCTCCTACAAGGACTGCTTGCATGTGAGTGCCATCTCACTATTCCACACACCCTGCAGAGTCCTGCCCTGACCTGGGGCCTTGCACGCCCATTCATATCAATCAGGTGCTGGATTTGTTCAGCATATATCTCTCTTCATCTAATAGTTTGGTAATTCAGAAACAAGTGTGAGCTTGAAGGAATCAATAACAACATCATGCCTAACATTCCTGTATTTGTACTCATAAAGTATTTGCACTGGACAAACAAATGTGGAAGGGAATAGTGATGGCTGCTTCCACTTACTACCTTATTCATCAGTTTTAGGTAGAGTATGGTGGTGTCAGTTCTCATGTACCACGACTGTAGGGAAGCTGCCATGTGGGTGCCCTGAATTAGTAATGAGAGAGCACCAACTGTGGGAGTACTCATTCACCTGTGTCCTGGGATTGCAGTCACAGTCAACTGCAGTCAACTGCAGCACACAGCTGAGACAAAGTTCCACACTTCACCTTTGAGCATAGTAACCAGGTCCCAGAGCACGGAAAACTATTGCTAAGCAGATATGTGAAGAACAAAATGCAATGAAACCACTTGAGGGACTGTAAACCAATGCACGTGGGAGCCGTCAGCCAACACCTCTGCAGGAAAGGAACACACAGCCTCCCTGCTTGGTCCTACCACCCATGCAGTGGAAGAAGGATGCTCAGGTTATCACTCCACATGACAGATCCTCTGGGTGCACTTCTGTGGGAAGTGGGGTGCAGAAGACCAATTTATTCAGATGTAGAAGACATCTGTCTGTAAAGAGTGACTGCAATTCCATCCCTGTTATCATTGACACCAGATTTACTGGATTGTAATGAACTAAAAATGCTAAGTGATGGTCCTCCCAGCCGGCAGACCTCTGGAGTGGTGGCAATGTCTTTAAATCATTTTTCATCTTAATGATTTTCTTGTGATTTCCCTGGTGTTTCTGTAGTACCTTTGCTTACCAGAGCCTTCATAGATTCTGCCTAAATCCTTCATGGATTCTGATAAGCTATCAGAGATCCCAATTCAATAACACTGATGTGACAGCAGCTAGGGAAGTAAGAGGATATGAATAACAGAAATGTTCAAAATACCACTTTTCTCAGGAAAATGACTTCTTCCCACTGGCAGAAGTCTTGAGGTGAAGGTGGGCTTGGTTTTGGACAGAAGGCATAAGGCTGGTCCTCCTCTTGGCTTCTCCTCATTTGTCAGAAGGAGCTGCAGCTCATGGGGACACATCTGCATAATCCCACCCACACATCAGTTTTTTGCACAGCTCAATTTGGTCGAGATTCCTTTTAAATAGAGTCAGGATTACATTGTGGGTATCCTTATACACCTGCTGCTGGTAAGGTTTGTATACCTTTTTGAAATGCACTAGGAGCTGAAGCGTCGGCAGTCACTGTGGCATAAGCTCTGCGACACTGCCCTGGCAATGGAGGCTCAGTCAGGCTTTAAAAGATCCATGCTGAGCATAAAATGATTGGGGATGGGAAGTGAATTTTTACCTATTTTGACTACTTTTTGAAACTTCAAAAAATGTGCAGAATATGGATTCATTGCCCCATTGAGAAAGAATAAAGGGGTTTTGAGCTATGGGCCTGGCTTCTTTAAAAAGCCCTGAAACCACTTAAAAAGTGTTTGTTTGTGTGTCTGTGTCTGTGTGTGTGTATACATGTATGTATTGGGGGGGCAAGGAGACAGAGTGAATCAGTTATTTTATTGACACGACCTGTTCTTTACAGAGTTTGACACACACAATCTTACCTAATTATTGAGAACATTTAACACCACCTAACTCCAGATAAAAATCTCTTTCCTCCTCCCCTGCCCCCTCTTTGCTGAAACTTAATACGCAGAGACTAATACGGCACAAAACCGTCTCGCTGAGCTTTAAGATGTAAGACGACAATTCATGACCTTTGCCATTGATTGCCAGCCAAGTTACATACAGCTCAGGGGCTCAGTGAGCCACCATTTGTCACCGCGCTGACAGTGAAATACCGCTCAGCCTATTGTTCTGCAGAAGCACCCTCAGCCCGGGAAAGTTTGCAGGACATTGCCCGGTGTTCCCTGGGAGACCTTGCAGGGCTTCATTCCCTGGATAATCCACGGGGTTTGGGACAAGTCACAGCTATCAGGGCAATGAGAGGGTTATTCCTCAGAACAGCTTTGGAAACTAGGGGTTACAGCATTGCCAGCCTGGAAAGGGTGAACAAGCATCATGCTTTGGGAAAGATCATTATATCTTGGATGAAAAAAAAATAGCCTTCCTTGAAAACACAGTGTATTTCTACACTAAGCTGCTGTTTGTGAATGCTGTGTTCTGCACACTGGGGGTTGCTGTTCCCTCTGTGCATGTTTCATTTAGGCAAAGGAAAGAAACTGAATCACACTGTTTACTTGGGTGTAGCTACTCTCCCACCATGCTGGCCAAATTTGTCTTGTAGGCTTAGAAAAATAGCTAAGGGCCAAGCAGGCTGTCAGACAGCTATTCTTTGCAATTTGATGCCCACAACTGCACGAGTACAATTGTGAGGCACTTTGCATTATGTGAAATACACATGCACACAATCCAAGTAACTGAGTACTCAATCTGACTGTGTGAAAAACCTCTTTGCCTCCAATTACCACCTTCACAACAGGAACTAAGTTTTCCAGCTGACTCCTGAAGTCCCAAATTACCATCCTTAAAACCTCCATTTAACACTAGAGATGCACAAAAAAAACCTTCCTGCTTTCTACATTTCTGTGGATGAGTATCCTGGAACCATCTGCATCTTGGCAGCACTGAACTATTTGAGCACACATCCTTCATTTAAATCATAGCAGCACTGCTCCATACCTAGCACCACAATAGCATGGTCTTGGCCCATCCTTTGAGTGCTAACCTGGTAAAATCAAAACGCATTTAATCCTAAAAACCATGCTGTGATGAAGATGTTGCTATTCTAATTAGTGTTCTAATTAAGTACCTATTTTGTACCTATTTGGGATGGCAGGGGTGCTTTCCTGTCAACAGGAGTCAAACTGCAAGAAAGCCATATGCGGCCAGATCAATGGTCCAGTTCCATCAGTATTCTCCCCAGCAGCAGCAGCCTCTGACCTTCCAACTCTATCAACCGCACTGCTGGGTCATCTACATAAAAGGCGCTCTCAGTTCTTCCCCTCTGAGCGTGCTTCTGATCACGTGCATAAATCATTCAGAGAAGACAGAGACTGCCTCTCCTACGGCCTACATGAAAGCTCAAAATGCTGCTGCTACAGCGATAAACATCTATTTGATACCAAACAGAAGCAAAAGCACAATGAGAAAATGGGCAGAAACACCTTGGAAATGGGAGATCTGAATCCCATCCCACCAGGAGAGTGGAAGGATCAAAGTGTTGATCCACACCCCCAGGTAGAGCCCCTGGACTGCCAAGCTGCCAAACAAAAAGGAAAGATCTCCAGATTGGTTACAAGGAATGAGATGTTGGGACCCCAGCTCTTAGCATAGCCAAGGGTTCCAGGCTTCCAGCCCACAGGGCTGGAAGTATCCTGGACATGGTACCTTCCTATCTCCTAGCATCCTATGCTGCCATGTTGATCTCATATGTGATTCTATATTTTAAAATGTAGCAGCACATAAGCTTTGGTAAAAGAATACAAGCTTTAATTCTAGGAGCAAATATTTGTACTTCTGCTTCTAAGCACTATGGTATTTGACACTGTTCAAATTAAAGCCCCAAATGTTAATCTGAGGCTCTAGTTGAAGTACAGTGAATACAAGCCTTCTTCTTTGCTTGCCCAGTGACCTTAACTATTCTCTCTAGAAAAAAAAAATGCTTCCCTAGGATGCCTCCATGATTTCTGGCTCATCACATAAGTATTGATGTGATAAATCCAGTAGGAACATGCTTGTCATGTGTAAAAAGACTGACCATTTCTCTTTCTTGTGTTTCGCTATACATCATTTCAGAGTAAGGAGGAAGGGAGTGGTGAGGTTTTTTTTATTCTGGTCACTGATCTTTTACTGTGAAAAAAACCATAATTGTTAATTATGCTGGGTTTTGTTATTCATGCTGGTATTTCAAACTCTAAAAGTTAGCTTAATTGGATTAGGCTTCCTAAGAGAGGATTCAAATAATTTAACAACAGGGTTGTAATCACAAGAATATAGTAAAGGCTATAGCATGTCAGATGGATAGATCCACTCAGCCCAGTATATATATATCTGATAACAAGTTAACTTCAGAGGCCTATGAAAGGATGTTGGAACAGAGTCAGCACCCAGTAATACCCCTTCAGCCTCCAACATTTTGCACATGCTGAGCTTCGGTTTGCATATAATAAATAAACCTCGGCAGGTCTTTTTCCTTGGGCTTTTTAGAAGAGAAAAGTCATGCTAAGGCTGGAAAATACACTGAGGAAATAAGATAAATATCAGAGCTCTGCTAAAGTCAATAGATTTACATTTGAATAAAGCTAGCAGTAGAAAAAAAAATAAAGGTACATTTTAAAGTAGGCTATAGATAGGCAGAGGAAATCATCTTGACTGGAAACAACAGGAATATGCCCTGGTATTGTTCTATCCATCTTCATGTTGACTCCTGTGGATACTAAAAAGTTAGAAGCAGAGGAATTTTCCAGCTTCTGCAGCATCCTGTGAAGTTTTCCTTTCTCATGCAAGCTAGCTGAGAAACAGTTTGTGTTTTTTGTAAACCAAGGCTTTATCTTGAACCTGCAAACTTGTTTTCCAGCATTATCATGGTACATTGAAGAAAATATTTTGGATGGGTGTTATAGAGCCTCCGCCAGTCACTCTGAGAGCTGGATGGTCAAGCGACCAATAGCCTTAGCCACTCTTGCGAACCAAGTTATATAAACGAGTTTGTAATTAATTAAATAATTCCATTTTATTCCTGCACTCGGACTTGTGTCATTCTTTCCGCCATCCGCGGTACAACAGACTCCCAGCCTCAGAATGTAAACTCCAAGAACTCTATATTTTTTCTTTATACTGTTGAACATCTGTACTCTTCCTTCATTTCAGCACATGTGGCATCGTTATAATCACATAAATAGTAAGATCTATAGCAGTACAATTTGCAGTTATATTCGGTTTGAAATCAAGCAACTACCTCTTGGATATGATGAACATGCTATTAAAAAAAATTGCCATTTATATATGTATATATTGTAGGTAGAAATTATAGTAGAATAAGCCAAACCATCCCAATGAATGTAATCAACTGACTGTTGCCTCCCCTTTACACAGGAATGCACCAGCAATGTGTAACACCCCTAGCAAAGTGTTCTGGCCGCTTCTGAAAACGGAGTGTCATAGTCCTGCCATGTCCACACTCCATTCCCTACTCACAGAAAGCAGGGAAGCAGTGAATGTGCATGGTTTTTAACTCAGTCTTTGCTGCATTGCAGACGTTCAGAGGAGAAAGCAAGAAGCCTAGCAGGCAGGGATGGGACAATCTGTAAAATGTCCTCAGAGTACTGGCTAGGTCTTTGGCAAATACTGTGCCACAGTGTCTCCTTTTGATGATACAATTGATTATTGTCTTACCCTTTTGATTGAGAATTATATAAAGGAGAGATATAACCAGAAAAAACAAAGGATCATGTTATGATGGATATGATCCCCAGGAAGTGATGGAGTCACCATTCCTGGGTCTATTTAAAAGTGCAGCAGTGGTACTTAGGCATGTGGTTTAGTGGTGTACTTGGTAGTGCTGGGTTAATGATTTGACTCAATGATCTTAAAGGTCTTTTCCAACATAAGTGATTCTATGATTCCATGGCACAGAAATGAATGTTTTTATTGTCACAATACAAACCTGAGCTTCATTGTCCTCCTAAAACTCTTTGTATATGCATTTGATCAAGCGAAAAAAACATTCTGAGAAAGAAGAAGATTTGAATTCTGAATGTCTTGGGAATGCTATAATGCTAGGATTTGCCTCCACTATATTCACTGTGTTTCCAGTCCTGAGAGGTGTTTCCAAGCTGATTTAGCTTAGTTATGCTGAGCACTGACAACAACAGAGCTAAGGAGGCATGGACTACAACGGGTGAAAATACTTAATGTTCCTGGCAATCTTAAATTCATAATGACTCTTATTACAAGAAGGGCAGTTCCTTATTGCCAAGAACACTGATAATTAACTTGTTTGGTGGAAAAAATGAAGAAGATATTCAGTACTGGAACAATTCATCAACTGCTGTCTTCTGAAACCATTTCAAGAGTCTTAGCCCAGTTTCCACTGAACATATTCAGACCCCAGAAACACTGTCACACCTTGTACCTTCTCATATCTCCCTTGACCAGTTCCAGAAGGGTCATCCTTCTGCTATGAGATATTTCTCTGTCAGAGCACCTCAGTTTATTGGTGCAACAGTGTTAGGGAGAATGTAATTCTTCATTAAGAAAGATAAGTTCATACTTAGAGTGACATTGCTTCAGGGAGAAAAAATTAAAACAACCCCTCCCTGAATGAAGATTATAAATAAGTAAAATTTCTAAACTTCTTATGCTATGACTGTCTGAAATAATTCATGTTCACATCCCATCTTTCTTGAAGTAAAAATAAAAATGTTTCTGTAAAAAGCAAGACAGAATAGTGAATCAGAAAAAGTCTTATCCATGAACTTAAATGCATTGTTGCAGCTGAAACTTAATCAGAATTTTAGCTGTACAAAAAGCCAAGAAATAATAAAGGCAGGGGTAGATTAGAGAAGTCGGCCCCACACAGACTATTTCCCATGTTGTGACACCTTGCCTTGCAGCACTGCCACACAGCCTCTAAGTGCCTTGGACCAAACCTGCTCCTTGACAGGTAAGATGTGCTCCCAGGGGAAGGTAATGAAGACAAAATGCTGGAACCTTCTGAGGGTGCTGTTTTGGCACCTCAATTCATCCTGCCTGTGAAGTCAGCCACACCAGAGCACAGCTCCGTGCATCTGCCACAGAGCTGCTGGGAAGTAAATACATGCCAGAAAAATGCCAAGAGAAAGCTGAAGCTGCAAGACAACAGCGCTATGAACAATGTTTGATATCTGCTCTCAGAGGATTACTGCTGACTTAATCTTTTCAATTAACGCCTTTTTGGGAGGTACCATTTTTAGGACTTTGAGTAATGGCCATCCTTCCACTCCTAGACTCTGCACTTTGAGCAAGAAGTGCAGCCACAAGCTGATTCCAGCTGCCTTGAGGAGAATAATGGGACCGGTCAGGTTATCTGGCAGGTTTCCCCTTGGGTTCCTTATTTGCTGTTCCTTTTACATGCAAGTTTGTTTTCCATCTGAGTCTCAGTCCATGTGGCTCTCAGGATGGGATTCACCAAGCAAGAATGTTAAATTTCTGCTGAGAACACGTTAAAAGTGGAGTCTGAAGAATGCAGAATGCTCCCCAAAAGGCCCCATCTCTCTTCACTGACTACAGAGAGGATTTGGCTAGTTTATATTACACACCAGGCTTTTGCACTCTCAGCATTAAGTGAGCTAAATTTCATTTTCAGCAATTACAGGAGCTTAAGCTATATGTTTTGAATTCTGAGGTAATGAGCTCTATGAAAAGCCTGTTATCAATGAAATTTGGGGGCTTATGTCAGCCTAAAAACTCTGGTGGGTATCAACCCACCAGATCTTGTCAGATCCAAGTCCTTAGTTTCCTCTGAACCCCCTGCTCTGTTCAGAGGTGTTGACCAGCAGCTTCTGTCATTATTCCAGGTTTTAATCTAAGCATGTACTGGGCAATCTTCTTTCTAATAACTATTTCAGCAAATACTATGCACAGAAAAGTAATAATAGCAGCACTTTCAGAAGGTTAGTAAAAATGTTCACCAGAATATCCTGTGAAACCACAGCAGTATAAACCAACGCTCTTATTAAAATTTTAACCCTGAATCCACCTACACACACAAACAAACAAAAAAAATTACCCTCCCTTGGAAGTACCTTGAGAGCAAGTAAATTATCCATCTGAAGACTGCAGTTAGACCTGTTTTGTTTTTCTTAACCTGATACTTTGCAGTGAGGATGCTGACTAACTCCATCAAAATCTGATAGTCTGCTAGTATTTTCCCATAATTTCCCTTGAGGGATAAACAAATTTTTCCCAAATTGACTGGGAAAACACAAGACTTGGGAACTTCACGGTCAAATACATGCAATAAATTTTAAAAACAATGAAGAAACCACTGTGCACATGTGGGTGTGCAGTTCACAACCAGCTTGCATTAATTTGGCTTCTGAGACCTGAGTGACCAACTCTCAGGCTAGCTTTGAACGAAAACATACTCCAAAAGAAATTTGTACGTCCTCAAATTCTGAAATATTATATTAGTTTTAAGAAAAAATTATTGATTTTGAAAATATTTGTTTTTATGGGCTTCTGAGATTGACATTAAGAGATAGTGGAACTACAGGAATATTTTGAATACACTAACAAGGATGATGTTCAAAAAAGAGACTAAATTGATTAGGATTTGCCAGCTTGAAAAAGTGACAACCGGGAAAATGTAAGGCTTACAAAGAAATTAAAGTACCACAGAGAAAAAATAGCAGCATTATATACGGGAGAAGAAAACAAACAAAATGACAAAGCAGAGAGGTTAAAATATATGGGAGGAAGTGTTGAAGGGTTTTTTCCACATGGATTTTAGTTAAATAGTGGAACTCATTGGCAGAGGACACTGAAGGCCATATGTATATGCAAGTACAAAAGACAGGAAAAACAGATGGAAGAAATGTCCATCAAGAGCAATGAAACAAAACTCTGAGGAATCAGGAACTGGCTCAGGAAGACTTCTGGGTGCAGACTGTTGGAAACTGATTAGGAAAACAGGGGAAAATGTCTTTGTATGTTTAACTTGTTCTTGTGCTTTTTCCCCAAACATATGTTGTGGGTGACTCTCAGAAGTTTGATGGGTTTCTTGGACTTCTCTCCTGGTCCAGTGTAGTAATTTTTATACACTTACATAGTCAGTGTCTCTCCCTGGATCTCCTTCATCCCTATGACTACAAACACCTTCTAAAATTTCCCAGTGAAACTATAACTTCCAAACGCATTTTGTCAAAGCTGGTGAATTTTCTAACATGTCCCAGGTCCATTCTTCTCAAGTTACCTATTAGGCCTTTGTCTCCACAAATTCTCCAACTTTGTCATATTGAGAATTCTGGTCTCTATTTCTTAATGCAAGCTTTGGATATAAGGAGACTTCCCCTTCACATGTGTTTTTTCTTAAACATTATAAAAACAAAATCTTTTTTTAACAAATAGGAAAAATATATCTAGTGACATTCTTCCAATATCAAACAATCAAACTGCAGTAATGAGCATGCATTTTGTGAATAACAAGTACGATGAAAGCAATGATTAAACAGAAAATTCCTTTTAGCAATTTTAAAACCATATTTGATGCAATGCATTTATTTAACTAGCCAGAAGTCTGAGTATGAGAAAGATGCAAGAGCTAAAGTCAAAATAGTAAGTCAGTGTTCAGACTTACAGATGAAGGAAGTATGAGCAACTTAAAAAGAAACTGAGAACTGGTAAATACAGAAAATAATAAATGCAAATAAATCACAGCTGCAGAGGGAATTACAGAAAGTTAAATGTTTGATGATGTGAAATCTAAGTTTAATTCTAAGTGTTAATTACTTCAAGTGCCTTTTGCAGCATGCTGAGTTTAGTGAAACAGTATGAATCACTGTCTAGCCTTAAATATGAACCATAATGGAATTTATTTCAGTGATGGTGTCTGTTTTCTCATTTTTCTACTACAGCAGTCCTCAGGCATTGTTTACTTTGGGGGTTTAAGGCCCTTTCCCTAGCTTCCGCTTTGTACAGCACAACAACTCTTCTTTCACAATGTCTTCATACCTGAATTTAAATAGGCAGAAGTGCTATTTTTCATTCCCCTAAGGGGAAGAGCTGCCTTGATACAAATATTGGTATCACAGGTTATTACAGCTGCCAACAGTTTAGTCTCAGAATGGATCCCTGCTGCACATCAAGCTGCAGCAATGTTTTACTGGAGCTCTGCTTCAAATACCGGTTCCCACATGTATGGGATTTGGGATCCTGGTGCTGTTCTTGGTAAACTCAAAAAGAAAAGACAGCTCTGAAGTTACCATAATATAGTTGGGTATTTTTCTCATGCCTTGGCTCATTAGGCAATCACTGATGATATGCTGAAAGAATGATTCAGATCTGTCAGGAAAAAAGAAATTCTTTGGCATTTTTCACTTTTCCTTGATTCATTGGGTCCAGTATAATAGACCATTTCAGAGCCCACATCCAGAAGAACATAAGTTAAAAGATTTCCCTGATGCACATATCCAGACTTTCTCAGAGGTGAATTATGAAATCCAGTTTATATTACATTGAACAATTACATATGGAGAGGTTTTTCATTCCTTATAATAGCAGCCTTCAACAATTTAAGAAGAACTAAATTCCAGGCATCATTTGCAAGTATCACTACATCTCAATTCAGCATTATCTTTTGTGGATGCTATAGAGGGAAGATTTGTCAAGTTTAGACTATTACACTCTTTATGTGAGAGTGTCTCCTAACTTTCAAACAGAAAGGATGTCTTAGGAACTTACAGAGTTGCTTACATAAATCATAGTAAGAGCATGTTTGTATTAGTAGAAGTTTAAATGTTAACAAATATAGAGATTCTATATTTCAAAATTCTGTGGTAAGAAATGAGCTATTATTTGGCCATGAAGTGCAACACTCACTTATGCCACTATGTAAATAATGATGATAAAATATGATCTAGATATTATCTCAGAATCCACGAGGTGGCAGTGTCATAGTTTTCTTAGTATTGCACCCTAAAACATTAATACTCTTTTAAAATATCATTATATTTTATGATATCACATATAATTATAATATTTATCACCTCATGTTGTAAAATCTGGAGAATTATTTGATACATCTCCTTCATTTCTAAAACCTGGCAAGGAAAAATTATTTTCCTAAGAAAAGGCAGAAACTGTTGTATAAAGATATGGAGCTAGCTTCCTGTGAGGCATCTGTCCTGGTCTTGGGTGTTCAGTGCTGGGGTATCTACAGAAGCTTGTGAAGGATTCTGAACTCAGATGTGATCATATTCTGCAACCAGAACATCACATCCAAAAATCAGCTGGTCTTCCAAACTGCCTTTCATTTACAGTGGTAAAAGTAAAGTAAAAAACAAATAGCAATTTCTCCCTATTTCATTTTTATTTAGAAAATATTGAATTTTTTATTTAGAAAAAAATATTAAATATTAGGCCTATTTTTGCTCATATCAGATCTCTTTAATAAAAAGCTCCTTATCTGGAAAACACAAAATATGTCCCTAAGTACATGTAAATATATCTGCATTATGTTTTTTTAAATAATAAGAATGCAGAACTGCTAAGAATATCTAAAGGGAGAAATACCCTTGTCCTATTCTACTCTTCCCCAGGAAACACCACATCCCCATTGTAAATGAAGGAAAAGGTCATGCAGAATTTAGCAAGTGGTTTCCTTTGAATTCCCTGGCTGCCATTGCCTCTGCACCCGCTGCGAGGCTGTTTGCAGGCTGGTTTGCTCTGTCCCAAGGGTCAGGGCTGTGGCCATCTCCCAGCTGCTGGCTCTGTGCCGAGTGGAGCTGGGTGGCCCGCGCGGGGTTGCCATCGCATTGAGAAGATTAATGTGATTGGATAGATCGCATCCGTCAGGATCCGTCAGATTCCCAGGAGGATGATTAATTAGTGTAATCTTATTTAAACTCAGTATGTCAATTTCAATCTTTTCTGCATCCAGTGTGAGCTTTCCTCCCTTATTCTAGTGAGCCCTTCAATAAACACCAGGCCATGTGGGGCCATGAATACACAAATGGAGCTGTTATCAGTAGAGCTGGTGCTGGGATTTCCTAGCTGCTGGGATTTCCTCACTGCTGGGTTTTCTAGCTGCCTCTCAGAGCAAGAACTGTGCAGTTGGCTAACTCAACCCCTCACCACCTTCCAAAACCACTGGTTAGGCTCTGTAGCAGCTACAGTGTTCTTCTTAAAAGTTCATGTCTGTGACTGTGCCTCTCCCTTCTCTCCTGACCAGTCCTCAGTGTGATCTTCACCTCTCCTCCAACTCTCCACATGGCCCTGACTCTTACTCCCTTCACTGTTCTCTCTCCAGGGATAATCTTGCCCACACATAACATCTCAGCTGTGGTCCCAGCTCTTTTGCCATTCCAGACTAAGCTGCATGATGAAGACACCTGGAGGTGCCCACTTGCAGGTGTCCACATGTGAGCTGGCTACTCAGGTCCAACTGTGTGGAGGTGTAATTCACCAGCATCCAGGTCAGAAAATAGGCAGATATCTAAAGTGAGTCCCAGCATACACAAGACACACTTTACCCCTCTATCTGAGTCAGTCTTTCAGTTTCTCTGAACATCTTCCATCTCCAGCAGCTCAGGTCAAAGCTGGTTAAGACAGAGCTTTCAGCCTTCCTCAAAGCTTTGTCACCTGTGTCCTGCTGCAAGCCCAAGTCATGCTGCCACCTCAGACCTGCCTGCAGATGCCCACACCTGGCTGGTCTCTAAATCACAGGTTCTGTCTGAGCGAGATCTCTGCAGCCTTTCAAACCCATCTGTGGCCATTCAGAGCAGTGGCACTCGGCTCTAATACTGGGCAGGGGGATCAGGGAGAACCAGTTCTGAATCCTTTCAAAAGGCATGGAGGCAGCTTCCCCTCCAGGACAGGGGCATGCAAGGTTTCCACTCAAGCTGGTGAAAAATACATCAAGGTTGGATTAGGAAGTCCCATACTGGAAACTTTCAAATTTAAATAGCACCCTTCTCCACACAAAGTAAATGTTTATAGACTATTGGAAGTGTCAGGATATGAACAGTAGAACAGAAACAAAATGTTCAATTTGTGTTCAACAAAGTCTTCAAAGTGTTCAATGACATAAAATGTCTGCAATCTCTTTGTCTGCATTTAAGAACCATCTTCAAAACTACCGTGACAGAAGTAGATCAGGAGGTCAGGTGGATCAGGTATCTCCCTAGCCATACATTAAATGAAATTTTAATAAAACTGCTAATTATCACAACTAGTGAAATTTTCCCTGTATATTTTTCTGCGCTTTTAATCTTAGCAAAAAGACAGAATTCTACTGTGTGGTCTAATGTTACCTTTTATAATGAGAAAAAAATCCAGAAATCTAGAGTAAAGAAATTTAGGATAAATTTAGGAGCTATGTAAGTGTTGGGGTTTTATGATTTTATCTGTGAATTTTGTCTGCTTTCTTCCTCGAAAGCAAAGTGGCCTGCTCCAGAATCTCTTGGACAATGCTGGAGATTTTTTTAGCAGGAATATTTCCATTGTCAGTTTATTTAAATTAATTGGTTTTGAAAATTCCATCTTTGTATTTTCCTGGGTACTTCCCTCATAGCACCTCAGGCAAAAAAAAGCTGGGTTCTTCATGTCTGACTACCTGTCTATAACTGAGGCCCAGATAGGCAGGATTAGATGTCCGACATTTTGACTGAAGTGTATGAAGAAAAATAAAGTGATTCATATTTTAGATGCATTGATTTAAATTCTCAGAGGTTTTTCTCTCTGTTTACTACAAAAGGAGACCAGACTGAGATCCTTGGGCATCTCACAAGGCACATGAAGTGATCTGGGTCTTGCCTGCGTGAGAGGATGGCTGAGCGCCCACCTCTGACACAGAGGCCACCCCACTGTGGCGTGATGGGGCTGGAGATCTTCCTTTCCTTCCTAGAAAGTAGCAGCCTTTCCTTTTTATCTCCAGTCACACCTCCACCCCAGCCACTCCCCTGACATGTTTGGGTTGAGATTAAGCTTGTCTCCTGATTAATGCCAATAGGATGTGTGCAATGAGACACATTGCAGCCTTCTAAGATAATGTTAACAGTTATTACATCATAATTGTCATTAAAGAGCAATAACACATACCAGCAAAATGTTTGCAATACATTTTAGCTCCCAGAAAAGCATTAAAATATACTTAAAGATGTAAAAGGCCTGTCTAGCTTGCACACTGAAAGGAAATTGAAAACCCCCAACAAATGGCCCTTCCCACATTGCCCTCAGTGCAACTGCTGAGAGTTTCTCAGCCCTGTTCCTCTGTTTCTCTGGGGACTGAGAGGACAGGCTGAAGTGACCTGGATGCTTTGAAGCAGCCAGCTGACCTCACAAGCTGGCTTGACCAAGGTGACCAAGGTGACCTCCTTCATAGGGTGACCAGGATGCTCAAGGCAGATGATCCAAACAATTCTGATTTCTTCCCTGTTTCTCAAGAAACAGTTGCAGACAAAAATCACTGGATTTCACAAACAAGCAGCTATGTGAGCCGCCAGATAAGCAAGTTACTCACGTATAAATTAACAACATAACATTGCCAAAAGGAATATTTTCAGAATTATCATAATAGCTCAGGTGTGGTGGCTTGTTAACAGACATTACAAGGGACAGAGAGTTTTCAGTAAGACAAGTCCCTAGTACCACAAGAACCACTTTATGTTAAGGTGACCAAAAAGGCTTCTCCCAGGATGCGTGTTCTGTTCTGTTAATCTATCCCAGTTTGGATTCCCCGGTTGGCTGTCAGCCTCTACCCCTCGTCACTCCCCCAGCGCTTCCCCATTGGTCCCCGTTCCCTGGTCCTGCCTTTTCCCTGCCCCCAGATAAAACTGTGAGTTTTGGGATCATGTTGGTATTTGCCTCTGCACCCTTCGGCAGTGTAGCAGCAATAAATACTCCTGCCAGAGCGCACACAAATGCCCTTCTCGGCTCTGTGCTACCGACTGTAACACTGAACCCACCCGTGCGGCTGTGGGGGCACGCGGGACCCCACGGAGCCGGGACAGAGACAGTATTACTCAGGGTCCCAATTTCAAAGCTGCGATTTTATTTTCACATGAGGCTTACCTCTCTGACCTATTTAGGCATCAAAAAAAACCTGTTTCCTTTAGGATTTTTGGACATTCAGAAAGATAATTCTACGTTAGACCTACTTTCCTCCCTCAGTTTCTCTAGAGGTTTCCTTCCTGTCTTAACTTAGACAAGACGGTGGTTTTCTCTGCTCCTCAGTCCCCATCAGTAAAATAAAGCTAATAGTACTTCCCAACAGGGACTTTTGGAAAAGACTAAGACAGCAGGAGTTCGAGATGTTCTTGAGTACGTTAGCATGGGAGACAGCAATAAGAGGGAAGAGCCTATGTAAAAAAGAAGAAAAGAAGGCTAAAAATCTTTCTTGTCTCTTAGTTCAGAGTCAAACTTTGGGAGCAAACGTGGGAGTCAATCAGAGCTGGATTTGTCCTGATGGTAATTGCAGCTTTTATACGATCATTTAAATTGTCTGTCAAATGAAAATATTTCTGTATAATGAGCATGCTATTAAAAACACCCCTGCCAAACCGAGGGCAGACACAGTCACCATATCTATGAGGAACTGGCACAGATTCACAGCTACCACTGGGCCCGGTGAACACCAGAGCACAACGCCTGAGCCTTCTGCAGCCCTCCACAGCAGGCTGGGCAGGTATTCAGAGTGAGTGCCATGATTTAATTTGAAAAAAAGCATCAACTTCCAGTCTCTCACTTCTGATGTACTCATTATACAGCTAAATCTCCTGAACTGGATAGGTTTTGTCCTACTGGTCCCCTCTTTCCTACTGCCCACTTCTTGGTGGGGTGCTTTTGTTCCTTCTTAGAGGTAAAATTAAATCTATGAAAGTGACCAAAATCAGTAAGGTGTTCTTACAAAACCCACATTTTAACTTTGAATTTTGCCTTTGTTAAAAATCTCTCAGCAGATAGAGGGGAGTGAAATATAAAGTTACCATGCTGAAGTAATCCCTTTTGGTTTGGCTCAGTGTTTCCTCTAAATTCCTTGTTTCATTTGATTTGAAAATGTTCCCAAACTCAAAGTTAAACTTTAAGCTCACCTGAGTACTTGCTGGTATGTTTAAACATGCCTTCTCCCTGTATGTTACACAACAGTGCTATTAGCTCCCAAAGGAGTACAAACAATAAAATTGTAATAATAGTATAAGGACACTCTGAATTTTTCCGTTTTTTTTTTTTTCTTTTTTGTTTTAAATGTGAAGAAACATACTGCTATCAGTATAGATGTTGTTAAGGACACAAATATTTCCTGGCTACACATTGTGGGTGTGCTCCTGCCTAATTTAAAATGATGGGATTTTAACGTTGACTTCATTCTCCATAGTATTAAATTCATAATCAGCACATGTGTCTAATTAAATAATGAAAGTTATTGAAAGGAATAATCTCCTATCAAGATCCTCATGAGCTGGGCTGTATCCTAAACCAGCCTTATGAAATAGAGCTTTTGGCAAATACCATATGCTTACATCATTACAGAATCAACTATGTTATTCTAAAGTTAACTTAAAAATGCAGATTCTTTAATGATAATGAACCAAATCCAAGCCTGACTTACAATAATTTGGCTTGGTAACAGAATACATTTTTTTAATCTTTAAAAATATATCAGAATAGGTACTGTACATAAAATGCAACACTAAACCACATCTGAGAAACATATTTAATGTCATTAAGTAAAAAGCCACTATGAGATTTTATAACTGTGTTCTACTTCTTCAAGGAGATGTAGAAGACAAATTTTACACACTCAAGGTAAAGTGACCAGGTTTTCCAAATTGACAAATATTTCTGAGTATAAGCCCCTAGAGGTGGGAAAAAGATCATGATGAAATCTAGACACAGTTCTTTAAAACTAAGCACGTCAGGCAAATTGCCACTATAACGACATCAGTCTGATGTTTTGCCAAAGACCTCCACTTTGGTAGTTACAGAGAGCTAGGACACAAGTTCCCAAGTCTGCAAACACTTGTGTTTGCAATTGATTTCATTACCAAACTGTTCTGACATGCTTCTCCCATCTTTCCACTTGACACCTGGTCAATGTTACGCCAAGAAAATATAGATCGATACAAGATCTCATTTTTTTCTGTGTTCTCTGGCACTTTATGGAAGTATTACAAAGATGGTTTCTGGTTTTAAAGTGCTTTCCTCTCTCACACATGTCGAAAAAAGATTTATTGAGGAAAAATTCTTTGAGTTGATCTGAAAATAGGCAAAGTGCTATAAATGCAAGAAAGTAAGTAAGCAGAAAATAAAGGGGCTTTTTCTCCTCAAAATCTCTGTTCCACTCCTTGTAGATAGTCCTTAGAGCAGCATTACATTAAGCAGTAGCATTCTGAGATGCTTTCAGACAAAGGAGAAATCTGAAGGTGAATGCTCTCTTTCTATGAACAGGAGTTCACCAACAGTATTACTTGTGCAAATGGCAACTGCAGAGCTGTGCCATGACCTGCAAGGATGAGCACAACTGCAAAAGCCAGGCTGCAAACGCCCGTGGCACTTGGCATCACCTAACTTAGGCAAATGCTTAATTTTAGGCATCCGATTATCTCCAGTGAAGCTTATGTCCTCCAAAAGTAGGCTGAATCAGAACAGTGTTTGCTCATGCATGCTCACACGCGTGTCAGCATAGTCACACCCTTCCCCTGCTCACCAGGTGCACACGTAGCTGGAGGCAGGATTTGTTCCTGTGCTTTTAAATAGGCAGATTTTCTATTTTCAGTGATCTGGATGCTATGCCCTTTGTAAATACAAACAGCAAACTGAAGGGGGAAAAATGTCTGCGCCTGCATTAAAGGAATCAGACTTAAAAGAGACTTTAGGAAACTTTTTAGCAGCTAGTCCAAATATAATCCTGGAAATATAAAAATCTGAGTGGTTCCAGTACTAAACAAAAGAAACATGTTTGCAGTTAAAATAAAGGGGTGGTGGTGTTGGAATTCATTTAAAATGTACTAAAAACAATGTCAAGAAACAGTTACACATTTTAACTAAGAGTGCAGTAGCAGTGAACGTATGGATATAATACATAGCAACTTCCTCACTTTGTAAATATTTTAATTTTTAAATCATCAGGTTTGTTTTCAGTTATGCAAATAAATCTGATGTTCCAAAGTGGCACATATATCATACTGGATTTGGATTTTTTCACTGTGCTTTGCCTGAAGCAGTTCATGCTGAGCTGTGCTAGAAAAGTTCTCTACAGAATATGCTGGAAAGCCTTTGCTGCTGCAGTGTGAGCTCAGTGAATGCACCGAGGGCTACTGCACTTATGTCATTTTCAGGGATGTGAACACAAGGACTATTCAGCTTTCCATCCCTGAAATGATTTCTTGGGTTTGTATGTTCAGAGGCACCCATTCAGGGATTTAGCATATTTCAACACCACTAGGAAAGGAGGCAAGGTTCAGGTGGGGAACAGTGAGATCCATACCATCTCATCCCCTGCCTTCTGGAGGGTGAGGTGCCCCCTCCAGTTAAGCTGATATAAATCTCGGCTGCTATGAGCCCACCCTCCTCCTTGGTTTCTGACCTTGTCGTTTTGCAGCACTAGCACTCACATTACTGCATAGCAGATGGATTTGAAGAGCTAATCTATCTGTAAACTAATCTTTGTTCTTTTGAGTGATTAATTTCTGCTGGATTCCTGAACTTCATGTACCAGCTTCCCACGTGATCACCAAGGCTCTGGGACTGGCACAAAAAAGACACAGTATGGCAATCCATACTTCAGATGCACTAACCCCATAAACATTTTCCTCCATTTTCAAGAATTACACTTGATGCATTCACCATTTGGATTTTAGAATGGCTCTGTTGTGGCATTCATTTACAAGCAGAAAGAGAAGCAAGGAGGAGAACAACATCAGGCTAAACAAATTACTTCCCTTTGCTCAGAAATTGCCTATCATCCACAGTGCAATGGGTGGACACACCTTTGGTTATGATCTGTGTTTCCATACAAATGGAGAACTGCCCAGGGTAGCTTAGTGGCTAGAGATTAGGACTTCTAACTGCAGACTTCTATTCCTAGCTTTGCAAGGGACTTTTGCAACCACCAGTTGCAGGCTGAAATTTATTCCAGTGACACTGTTGACCCTCTTACAAACAAACAGAAAGTACTTATTTAGTTTCCAGAATCTATGGGCTTAGTTAATAAATGCTTAGATAATAAATGCCATAAAATGCAGTGATGATCAAGTCTTTGGATTCTAGAGATCTAAGTAGCAATTGTGATACTTAGACTGGTTTCCAGAGAGGCAGACAACACCACGGGCATTTTTTCTCCAAAGCCCAATCCCCCAGTCAACACTGTCTCCCAGCCCACTGCATGCTTTTTGAGCCCAAGAACAACAGTGAAAGTCAGATTGCCATAGAGTGACTTGAAGGGACAAAGTAGTCACAGGAAAATGTGCCTCAGGCACAACCCCTTCCCTGAGCTGCCCCTGGCATTTGCAGCCAGGCTGCCTTTCAGTGAATAAGGGTCTACAGGAAATACAGCTACACATTACCCCAGCAGGCTGTTGCACTATGATTTTCCCCTTGGATCACTGGTCTGTGAGGCCATTGAGTTGGGCGGGTTCACCTAAGGCTCTTATTTTGTTTATCAAACTCCAGGGAGACTCAGACTCAGTTATTCTGAGTCCCCATTGCAGGGTTCTGTGACAGGAGGGTACCTGATACCCACCACTACTCAGCTCAGCTCTAGAGATCTCTGTCTTGTGTGTTCTTAAGCATTAAATTAATTCCTTTCCACTGTCTTGCTCCTTCTGAAATCATTTACTCATGAGTAAGCTCCGCTAAGTCAGAAGTCTCTGGAGTCTCACGATGACATTTGCATTTTATATCTGCTCCCAAAGGTGTGAATGACTGCAGCAGAGGACAAAGAGTAAATCCTCTGATGGTACCATATAGCTGTGGTGCCATATAGTAGAGTGTGGTTCTGCAGAAATGCACAGTAGATTCGTGTTTGATTCTGTACTTTTAGAAAATGTAGTTAGATCCAGATTTACAGAGGTATTTAAATATATTTTCCTTATTGAAACTAAGTATAAATTGGATACATAAGTTTATGGACTTCATTTTGCTACCTGTAGTTATGATAAATAACTACTTAGGTTCTGAACAGAAGTCACAATGAAACTAAAGGGGATATTTTAGTGTGTTGAGATGCACTATTGCCAGTGCACAGGAATATAAATCATCCTGTGTTTTCATTCCTCATGTTTATATTTGAAAGTTTAACTTCAACATAGCCTTGCAATTCATTTTTCTAACTCTATGTTTGTATTCTTGGAAATGCGATAGTGTTTGCTCATCAGCTCCCTATCTCGAAACACGTCAGGGCTGGAAAGCATGTTCCAATACACTCCCTGGTGCATTCCAGTTCTCTTACTGAATAGATCACCCTCATAGACTCTCCTTCACACTTCTGAATTGTTTTTTCCAGTGCCGTCAGCTTTCTAAAATGTGTCACACCATCTTATGCCAGACTGCAGAGGACCAGCTCCTTTTGGACAGGAGAGAAAATTGAGGAAAACCTACAAAAAAAACAGGATGATTAATAAGAAGGTCATAGTTCCTTTTTCACCCATAACTGCACCTTAAAGGTGCTTCAAGCCTCCGAGAAGCTGTTCATGGTGCACACATATCATTGCAAGAATGATGAAAGGAGTATCAGACAATTATCAAAGCCCCAGTGCAGTGTCACTGGCTCATAAAACTAACCTAAAATAACATGGCATCAGCATGGCCAAAATGGAAAGGAAACATCTGTTTCTCCTTTTTATGTTAGTGACAATCCATTTGTTGGCTTTAGAATAGCACAAGCTGTCCCACTGATAACAGCCTGGGTGCTGGCTGTTCAGCCCAGGCAGGTGCATGGCAAACTCAGGAGCAGACTAAGAACAGATAACATGAGGGGCTCTTCTTAGGATGAGCTCTGGATTTAAATCTTTTTCTTTATTGCTTCCTTTCAAAACTAATAAGGGAGATTCTTCCAAATCTGGTGTGGCTGTAGGGTGCACAGTGACTGATCATTAACTGAAGCCCAGTGAGCAGTACAGTCTAATTGTAGCCATGCTTTTCCCTGGCAGGGCTGGCACTGTGTCTTCCTTTTCTAAATATTGCTGAGTATTAATTGAAATAAAGGTTATTGAAGTAGATGGACAGATTTCCAGGGACTTCAAAGAAATGAGATCAGATCAGTCATGAATTTTAACAGAGACAAGTGCTGAAGTCTTTACCTGGGAAGGGACAACACTGGATGTACGGACAGACTGGGGAACAAGAGGTAGGAGACCAGCGCTGTGGAAAGGGACATGGGGGTCTTGGTCAATGGCAAATTTAATTTGAGTCAGCAGTGCCCTGGCAGCCAGGAGGGCCGCCCCTGTCCTGGGGGTATCAGGCACAGCATCCCCAGCTGGGCAAGGGAGGGGATTGTCCTGCTCTGCTCTGCCTGGGGCAGCCCCACCTCGAGTCCTGGGGGCAGTTTTGGGTGCCACAACATAAGGAAAATATAAATCTATTTGAGAGCATCCAAAGGAGGGATACAAAGAAGATGAAGGGCCTTGAGGGGAAGCCGTATGAGGAGTGGCTGAGGGCACTTGGTCTGTTCAGCCTGGAGAAGAGGAGACTGAGGGGAGACCTCACTGCAGTTACAACTTCTACTCAAGGGGAAGCTGGGGGGGACAAGCTGCCCTCAATCACGCATCTGTTTTTGTACAAAATCAGCTTATAGCTAGGTTAGATGTTTTTATCACTAGTGCCAGCAAGTCCATAGGAAAGAGGAGACAGATAAATTGTGAAAGTGCTGCTGCTGAAGACTAGCAGGAGGCTGGCAAACTGCTTTTTTAAAACATTTTGTTCTGATGTACAGCTTTGTCTTCATACACATCATGGTGACATCCAAGGCCTAAAACAAATACATACAACATTTAATTTTCCTTGCAAAATATTTTTATGTAAGGTCTGACATTTTTCCCATGGTTAATCATGAAACTGGGCAGTGTTTCTTACCGTTCCTTGTACTTCACTCATGAAAAACATTCATTGGTTTAAATGGTATGATTAGGGGGAGCAGAGTTGGGGCCAAAAAAGGAAGCAAGCAAAGGGAAAATAGATGTCTTCAGTAACTTCTATTGGAATATGGAGCCTTTCACTTAAAATCTGGTTTAAATCAGTAGCTGCTGAAACTCGTTACCAGAACATAGATGGATCCTTTGCTGCATGCCCCAGTGTTGAGACTTGCAGTCTCTCGGCAGCTCTGCAAGTGTACATTGCACAGGCAGTATTGCTGAGTGACTCAGTTTCTCAGCACCTCTGAAAGATGAAGTCACCATCTGCTTTGCAAATCTTGTGAAGGAGAAACCCCAACCTGTGCAGTTCAATACCCTGTAGGAAGCACATATGGGGGGAGACAACTATTTGACAGCTATATAAACTGAGGTCATTGAATTACATGTGGACAGGCATTTAAAGCACAGTCAGCACTGACCATGATGGTGCAATATGGGTTAAATTTGTTCACTACTACACAACCTGGGCGGGGGGAGCTCAGGACAAGCCTAGGGGTGACCATATCTTGACCTCTCAGGGTTAGGCTTTAGCATCAGTCAGGCACTGACACCTGATGTTGGGTGCCCAGCAGTTGGGAGTGCCGCGGGAGGCTGTGCCCGCACACCACTGGTACCCACTTGTCCTGAAAACGCCCAGGTGCAGAATAAGGTCCTCCAAGGGTCCCCTCCTGGCTTTCCCCATCTGGGAAGTGACAGCTGTCCCTGCTGCCCCCGGGCTGGGGGCGCCTGGCCAGAAGGGACGAGGGGAAGAAAGGAGGGGAGGGGGAGCGAGAGAAGA
>NW_008237919.1:674549-787536 GCF_000691975.1 Corvus brachyrhynchos | reverse complement strand
CGTGAGGCGCAGGGTGAGCCTGCGGGAATCCGCAAGTTGGGGATGTGTACTTTATGGTTGTGCGGCGTTCACAGTCTTCCTTGCGGTATGGCTTTTTTGTTGTTGTTGGTTTGTTTTTTTTTTTTTTCCATTTTTAAATGCAGAATTTGCTTTGAATGGTAAACAAAACGCAAAGGGCTCATATAATGGCATTCCACCACTGTTTCCATGTCAGCATTAAATTAGGTGGTCTTTGGCTTTATAAATACGGAATGCACTCCTTAGAAATTGGAAGTTTTGCACATACATCAGTAGGGATTAATAATCAAGTACCAGCGTTGTTTAACAAACTGTGCGTTTGTAACCTGTAGGAGGTTATTCAAGCTGCAGTGCATGCTTTTCCCGAAGAACCTATGCCCTGTGTGGTAGTTCATTTGCTTTCATCCCACAGGTGCTTTTTGCATTGTCCAGCAGCAAAAAGAGGATGGTGTCTCTTTTTTGTCGTCTTTTTATTTTAGATCTGAGAGGTTTGGATTCATAATCAGGCAAGATAAAGTGTCTCGCATGTTTCTCTCTAGAGAGCTGGTTAAATGTTTACAGATCATACACTGTGAGAGCAAAAAGCTAGCCTTTGGCAGGAGCTGCATGTTGAAAACAAAGTAACTTGGAGAATGACTGTATCGCTTGTTCTTTGTGCCCTAATCCTTCTTCAGCACTGTATGATTCTTTTTCTGTCTTCTAATACAAACTGAATCATTTGGAAACTGGGATATTTTGTAAAACATTCATGTCGCTATTTACAGAAGGGAGAATCAACTTCTGTGCCTTTTTGGTGGGGAGGGAATGAATTATCCTATAAGGCTTTTTTTCTCTTTTTTTTCCTTTTTTTTCTTTTTTCCTTTTTTCTTTTTTCCTTTTTTTCTTCCTTTTTTCCCATTTTTTCCTTTTTTTTTTTGCATTTTTTCCTTTTTTTTCGTTTTTTCTTTTTTTTCCTTCTCTTCAGAGGCTAACCACTGCATAGCAGTTCTTTATTGGTAAGGAAGAGTGCACATGTTGTGGCTGGAGAGTGATTCACAGACATGTTGTTTGCTCAGGTGTAGATGACAGTGCAGCCATAGATGCATGGGAGCTCACTGAGTCAGGGCAAGGCAGCCAGAAAGCCAAAATTCAGCAGACATTCAATGAAAGTCTCATGAATGCCAAACTAAAGCAGCAAGTGTTGTCTTCCCAGGACTGCCTTTCCCATCCTGATTTTCCTGCATTGATGGTTTTCTGGTACCTTAGCCGATGACCTGCAACCTCTTCCCGCTTGTCCAATGCAATCGAAGGGGCCAACCCACCTACTCTTATTCTTCTATGATCTGCAAGTGCCTGCTCTGTATTTTTCAACTCAGATGAGAAATTCAAAGCCGGCTGCCTCCTAAATCTGGCTTCCAGAACTCCAGAGACTAACTGGCACAGCTGGCTGCAGTGCAAGAGCAGCAGTCTTGCCTTCGCAGCCACAAAGGGAACCTGATGCCGGCAGCATGCTGTGCTGGGGTAGCCGGAGAGCCAAAGCTACAGCAGTGGGAGTCACAGAGCACTGGGGGATCTGCTTTGTGCCACGATTGCTTTGTGGTGGGCATGCGTCTAGACTTTATTTGCTTCAGGCAGAAAGCAAGGAGAGGTCCTGCATCTCCATCTGTGTTTGTGAAATATCTAGTGTAAGGGAAATCCTGCTTGGGCTCTCAGCACTGCACATCATTTCTTGAACAAGAAAGGGATAGGGTAGCTGAATAGCATTCTCTGAAACTACAGAAACACAAAACTCAATAGGGAGTTACAAGGATCTGTTTGGTGCAAAGCAGAAGGAATGCATGTTGTGTGTGAAACTTCAAATATACCTTCCTAACATTTTGGGTGGCATAACCCTAAACTTTGTGGTGGGTTCCTGTGAAACCCTTATGTCCAGGCTTTCTACCTCCCTGTTGCTACCTTGCTGTCTGTCCTTTGAGCCAGTGGCACAACTTCATGTTTCATTAGGCTGTTACCCTCAGATGAGGCATCAACCTCTGCATCTTGTCTGCTGTGGCCACAGCTGGTGATTTTGCTTCCTATAAAAAGGTTGTATTTGGTAATTAAACCTGTACAATGCACCACTTGTGGTCATGCCACATGGCCCCAAGCAGCATGCCATCACCAAGGAGGCAGGGCCACAGCTCCATGAAGGATTCTGAGGATGGCATCTCTTTGCTGTGGCCAAGATGAGGAGGTTTCTGTTGTTCTCTTATAAAAATCTGGTGTTTTTCTTAGAAGTGGCTTTAAAAATCTCTCATACATAGCAACTGATGCAAACATGTTAGCAGAAGCCATTTTTAAATCAGTTTCCTTACCCAGGGGAAATGTAGTATAGACAGGGCCTTCAGGAAACGAATAATTAGGTGACCTTTTTCCCCCCAGAATATCAGGTCTGTTTTATGTAGAGCTGTTTGAAGTCACACAAATTCTCATTACTCTCCAAATCTCTAACCTTGCCTTGTTTAAGATACCTTTTAGGAAATCAAATCAGTGTTTCAATCTAATTTCCAAAGGCATTCAAACACATGGTATGTGTGCTAACTTGTTTCCTCTAGCATTAACAAATCTAGCAAATTGCCAAGCTATTCGCCTTGAGGAAAACTATGATGTTGTACAAGAAGATAAAGTATTTTTTTCCTCCAATTTTAAACATTAGAAAAAGAAAAGAGGTGAAGTTATCAGACCACATTAGTCCAGGATATAACTCCTTTGAAGCAAATAGTGTTCCCAAACAGATTGCCATGGTTTTTGATCTGTTCTGGGACTTTTTAGTCATGCTGTGATCTTTTT
Source organism: Corvus brachyrhynchos (assembly GCF_000691975.1). Classification (NCBI taxonomy): domain Eukaryota; kingdom Metazoa; phylum Chordata; class Aves; order Passeriformes; family Corvidae; genus Corvus; species Corvus brachyrhynchos. Next base: position 784,710 of record NW_008237919.1, on the reverse strand, counting down.
CAGTCACTTGATGTGGCTGGATGGTGACTGAGTCCTCTTGGCTCAGACAGACTTTCATTGAATTAGTTGCAATTGAGTATACCAAATATAAGAGTGGAAAATAGAAGTGGAGATAAATAATTTAAGGTGCTTATAACCCTCAAATTTTAAGAATTTTATAATGCTCATATTTTAAGGAGAGTACATGTGTACATAAGCCAGGCACAAAGGTGCATGTGGTGCAACAGAAGCAGTGAATGGCCTGAAACCTCTCCTCTGCCTCTCCTCCCAACACACCAGTCTCCAGGGAAGCAAGTGCTCCGGAACATTTAATTTTTCAAGCAGTTGTCAATAACAGAAGAGTTTCTGCAATGCTGCTGAGGAGTTTAATAAGCTCAAAATTCTTAAACAAAATGCTTCTTTTTTTTTTTTTTTTTTTTTTTTTTTTTTTTTTTTTTTTTTTTTTGTTGTCTTCTCACTTTCTCTCTTTTTTTTCTTTTTTCTTTTTTTTTTTTTTTGGTGCATCCTACAGCTCTGGTACTTTCTTCTGCTTGTCCCAAGAAAATGAACGTGCAATTGTCCTTTTGTATGGAAGGCAGCAAAAGGTTCTTGTTTGAATTCATGATAAATTTGGTTTCAAATGCATGTGGAAGGAAAATTGCCTAATGCTTTCAGAAGATTTTCATTTTGCTCAAGTGTTCACACCATGGCCATCACCATGGTATTTGATAGCTATCCACTTTGTTGTGTACGTTGCAGCTTTAGCCTCTCACTGAAGGGTCACACTGGCATATCTTTTTTTCCTGTAGTCATACAGAAATAACAATTTTTTATGTAAGTTGCTTTCCTCTACTATAGTTCCTTCATTTTGATGTTTATCCAGCTAAAGAGTATCAGAATTTTTTTGACATGTATGGTTATCATTTCTGTGAAGGATCAGTGACCTAGCTTGACAAATTTAAAAGTTCAGCAATAAACCTAAATATGTGACATTTATTGAAATTCATTCTTTTCAATGGAGCTACTTTCTTTCAAAAATATTGAGAATAGTAAGGGATTGCATCTGCAATTTGATTAAATCTACAGTTGTTACCATTTGCCTTCTGAAAATTGATTCCCTCCCCTCCCTGTCCCCCAGCTTGACATGCTTATTGATTAAAAATTCTCCGCTGGCCTAAGCTAGCATATATTTGTTAGTGTTTGTGTGCTTCCCATGCAAGTTCAGACAGGCTTTCAACTGTGGAAGCCAACTCTATTCCTAAACTATTGGAAATGGTAAGGTTCCTTAGTAATTGTTTTAAACTAAATGATGACACATCTTTGAACCCCATTGTACGAAGGAAAAATACCTTCTGACTGGAGAGAGGTTTCCTGTTTATGTATGTGTTTGCTGGAATTAAGCCTTCCCCTGTGTGTTGGCTGAGTATTTTTTTGTAATCCAAAATGGCAACATGGCAAGTCACCTCCACAGTTTATTTTTTGGACAGGATACAGGTCTTTTATTTTCAAAATAGCATGGCTCTGGAGTTGATGATGAAGCACAGGGGCCTCTCAGTTACACTCCTGCAAGCAGACTCAGTTAATTGAGGAGGCACACTTAAAAAGACAGCTAGATTTAGGCAAGAAGTAATTAATTTTTATTGACAATTTTATACAATGTAAGTTGTTCCCTTCCCACACAGGAAGTTTTTGGCTTCAGGCAGATTTTCTTTCAGCATAAGGATATGAAATTTGCCATATGTATAATTTATTTTATAAAATGGCTAAAATCATAGCTTTGGTTGTGACTGAAGAGAGTCATGTAAATTTTTCTGCTTCTCTTTAAAAAGAGCAGCCCAGCAGGTGGCCTCCAGGTGGTAGCCCAACTGCAGAAGGATGGCATGTAATACCTGAAGGGCTTTCAGCTGTTTGGATATGGACAGGTGACCAAAAAATAAAGCATATATAATACTCTTGCCTCTTGGTATCTGGGGTGTGTAGATTTGTGACCTTGCAGCGTGCCCTTGCACCCTGCATGCCATAGCTGAACCTCCTTCAGAGGAGAGAGGTGATGTCATGAGACTCAGAAAGGCATTCTGCCTACAATAGTAATAAGACTGGACCACCACGAATTTAGGCAGTAAAGTTACAGTCATTTATGAAATACAGTGTTAAGGTTTCTGGTTTGCTTCAAATAATGCTCATTTTAAACAACTGTCTGGGACTGGGAGAAACCTGGACTAATGGACTGATTACACCGAGCATTTGTTAGGGCTGAGAGCCACATGGCCCTGGTGTGGGATGTCCACACCCAGCCCCAGCTTTGCCACCTGCTACCCCTGCCCACATCTGGCAGAACGTGCCCTCAGGTGAATTCCAGTCCCTTTATCACCCACCACAAACGCTCGGGCTGACAACAACACGTGTCGGTCTAAGAAAACTGGCTTTTTTTACCTCTTTTTGTGGTTGTGCTACTTTTCTGGTGAGAACCCTGAGCGAGACTGTGGTCTCATGGTTGTCCTTGGAAGTTTTGCCACTGACTCTTCATGGACACTGGATTTAGCTCTGCTTTTGCGTGTGTCTGCACGGTATTTGAAAAATAGATTTTCTCTTCTTTGACTTTAATAGAAGGTTGATGTACCTTTTTTGACATAAAATTTTTCTCATTAATAGTTGTACAAATTGTTAAGTCCTTCAGGAACTATTTACTTTCACCTAAATTTTGTGGAAACAAGTACTTTCTGAGCATGTTTAATGAGTTACGTGAAAACAATTATCATCTACAGTTAGAATTCCAAACTTAGTTATTTAAGGTTTCTTAACTTAATGTTTCTTTTGTTTCTTTGTTTATTTTTTAGTTTGTTTGAGCTGGATGCTGAAACTCACCTTTCTCTTACTTTGTTTTGAAACTGTTCTAGCTAGTGAGATTTCAAGCATGATAGAGGTCCATTGTGCCATGTGAATGCCTAGAAACATAATTGTTCTGTCTTTAGCTTTATCATAAATAAGAGTTCTTTTTTGATTGGTTGACCCAAAATAATTCACCAGAATTTCAGGACCATCAGAGAAATTTATTAAGACATTGGGGTTTGCCGCTCCCACCCCTACACACCTGTATCATGGATGATCCTGTGAGGATAAAAGTAGCAACTTTCCAAGTAAGCCCAGCATTCCAAGTAGGCCCAGAGAAAAGTCCCAAATCTGTGGATTGTCCCAAAGCATGACTAGAAAAGAACAAAGTGAAATAATTCCACAAGCTTAATTTGTCTTAGATATATGCTGGCATAACTCGGGCTTGGATTGCTCTCTATCTTCAAGACCGTTATACAGTCAAAATGGTAGGAGGATTTCTCTTATGGGAATCCTATATTCTTTTATCTGTTGCTATTATATATCCTGATATCTGTTATGGGTATTATTATGTATTTTTTCATGTGTCTTCTCATCCAAATGTATCAGATTCTGTTAGGTCTGAGAAAGCAGGATAAAGCAGAGTGAGGCAGCTTTGCTGAAGACAGTGAGAGGTGTTGGTAGTTGGATTAACGTCAAAAGTTGATTAATTGCTCTCTCCTAATGTCATTGAAAATGTTAAATGAATTACTTTAGTTATATTCAGTTTTCTTGTCTATTTCTAGAGCAGGGGTACTAATTCTACATGTTATATATTACTGTCCTGTAAAACCTTTCCTAAAACTCTTTAGGTTTATTGCTTTTGCTCTTTGGATTAGAGGCCAATATTTTTCCTGAGGGAAATTGTTTCTTGTTAATACTCAGTATTCAATATCATTCTTACAAATGCCCAAAGCTGCAGTAAAAAAAAATACAATTGCAATATTAATAATCTTTTAAAGAGTAGGTAGAATGCAAACAGTAATGGGCTCCAGTAAGCAGTGAGCCAATGTGGAGTTCCCCGTGTGATAAAGCATTTCTGCATTAGAGAAAATAATCCAAATTTCACCCTAAAAATGTATTTACCATCCATTCAGATGAGTGGAAAATGTTGTTCGTGTTTGAAGATGCAATTTAGCTTGCAGTAGATGATTGAAAACTGTCTTAACTGTTGTTTAACTCCTCTGATGAAAGAAAACTTTGATGAAGGAAAACTTTGAACACTTTGCTGTCGCCTTCCTATATATGTTCAAGGACAGAGTGCTGCATGGTAATGAGTTTTATCACTGTGTGTGTTTGCAGCACTTCCAAATAGTAAATGGGGGGGTTCTCCGAGCCAGGATGTAGGTGCCTTTTGTTAAACTCTATCACCTTCAGTGGAAACTATGCAAGAGTTGAAAGCAGAGGACTCAGATGTGCACTGTGTCTTCATGCTTTACTTTGATTTCTTCATTTCCTAGTATTTAGGGTTTATTAAGCCTATTGCGGTCAGAATCTGAAATTCCCAAATGTCTCTTTTTCCTGGTATTGCAAACGCTGGCCTTACAAGCAAATTACCAGAGAACATGGCATGGTGGCAACATTGCACTGTGTCCTTTTCCCCTCTCAGAGGATTAAATAGCTCCTTTTCTGGGGATGTGCTCTCCTGTGACATTTTCAAGATCTTGTCAACTCTCCACTGTAAATTTCCACAATGGCAAAATCCCATTGAAGCTAGCATGGAAACCTTACTATAAGTTTTTTAATTATCCTATGAAATTTAATATTCAATCTGTTTGTGCTTCAGAACTGCAAGATGTTAAAATCTCATTACATTTTATGTTCCATTAAATCCCATAGAATTCAGTTATTATTTCTATCAGATTCCATTTGATTCTTGTCCTTTTTATCCTGACCTTATCTATACAAAAGAGATGGATTGCAAGGCATGTCCATTTGTGAGAAAAGGGTGATTCTCTACTTCTCCTGGTGACATTCAAAAAGACCTAACCAACAATACCTTTTTTTTTTTCCTTGTTGACTATGGGAGGCTACATGAGAGGAGATGTTCTGAAAGCAGAACATGCTAATAGAAGTTGAGAGAGATGAGAGCCAGGCAGAAGGTAAGTAAAGTCAGCACAAGAGCACATGAAATCACAAAAATCATTAATGACCTTCTAATTGCAGAACTGAATGCCATGGTTATCATGCAGGGCTAAAAAAAAGGGAAAACACCTTGTGTGGTCATTTTCAGTTAGAAGGGCTCTTTTCCAGTTCTGTGGAGTTTCCTTTCCTTCTGAAAACACAAAAATAAGTATGCATTTGTTCTTCAGATGTAAGCTGCCATGATAACATCAGCTGGGGTAGAGCTCAGAGACAACTTTGCTGCTTCCTGAAGATGGCTGAGTTGCATTTTTGTTTGTTTGTTTTCAGATTGAGAAGTTTTCATATAACATGCTTTGAAAGAGCTTCTTTTATGCAAATGATGCCACAATTCTCTTGTATGTGAAACACAAGCTGGGCCAGCCTCTGTCTGCAGATAAGCAGGAATTGGTAAAGTTCCCTTGACTGCACTGGGAGAGCTCCCTGCTTATCTGAGCAGAGTATGTGCACCCAAAGTCCCTGCAGGGTACAAAAATAAGGTAACAACCAGTGAATTGTTTTCACAGCACAAAAAGCCTTTCAGGAAGGAGCAAGGAGCAATAAGAGGAGGCTTAAAAATAAGAAAGTACCCCTTCCCCAGCTGCAAAAGGGCAATCTGAAGGTATGTTATTTACTGAGACCACCATCACATGCTATTAATAGGGGTAAAAGCCCATCAGTCAAATATTTGACTACTCGTGGTTTATAGGGATTTCAAAGACTTATGGAAAGATAATGTCTGTGTCCATTAGCTAGTTACTTGGAAATGCAGTGTTGGTTAATTCAGCATTTCTTTAAAGAGTAATGATTATCTTCATTAACAATATATAAGATTTTTAAAGATTTACTCTTCTGCACCTATCATTCCTGTTACATCTTCTACATCTCAGTATTTACCCTGTATCATCTATTGCTCATTTTAAATGAGGTAGTATTGAGATTCTGTCATTGCCACAGATCTTCTGTCTTTCAGCCTGTTTTAAGCACCCTGTTCTCTAGTCCTTAGTCAGCTCAACTATCACAGCAATCAATGAGAATAGTGTTTGCATATAGACTGTGGAGTCAAGTCTTGGAAAAGATGATGGCTTCACAGTGAAGGAATGTAGCTTATCCTGCCCTAGCTTAGGTCTGAAACTAGGCTCTTGTGTGAAAGCCAGGTGTGTAAGAGTTCAGATCTGTCCATCATCACCCCAAACATCTGTATCTTGTTATAATTACTTGTAAGTAATTATTATCACAAGTAGTCCATATTTTTTGTCTGATGCTAATAAGCAATACAATATAATTTGAATATTTTTAGTAGTAGCAGGGATACAAAAGAAAATGTTCCTGCTAAATGACAGTGACCTTTGTTCAGTGCCCAATATATTGAATTAAATACCAACTGTTTAGTAAAACATCATGCTCAGGAGCAATTGTTTCACTATAAAGTCCTAAATTAAAAACATACATTAACTGACCAATTTCCAATTCTACCACTGCCATTTGATTTTCCTTTTAGATAAACAGACCGAGCTTAATGTTATGGGGAAGATCCAGAGAGGCTGCTTTGGCATCTAAAATTGTGTTTAGAGTGAGTTTAGGGCACAAGTCCAACAAACAGATCTAAAAAGCTAACACTCACTGGCCACAAAGCTCTCAGGTGCTTAGATTGACCAATGTCTGCACTTTGTGCTAAATATTCCCTGGATCTCACCTGAGCTGGAGCTCTGGAAGAGAAGACCAAGCAGCAAGAGGCTGAGTCCTGGCTGGGTTACAGCTCCCAGCAAAGCTTTTTTGCAGTGCCCAGACAGGATGGAGCCAGGCACAGGTCCTGCTGCTGACAGGCAGCCTCCAGCACCACGCTCCATCCCCTTTCTTCCTCCCAGCTGGCTTGGCTCCAAAGCACCAGGACAGCTTTGCCTAGGAGGACTCACATTCCACTGTCTGCATCTTCCCACCGAGACAGGAAGAGGAGGAGGAGGAGGAGAGAGGAATGGCCCTGGGTGGTGGATTGCTGGATCTCATGGCAAAAGGGCAGGAGAATGCAGGCAGGAGCTGCAGAGAGAGGGCAGGAGCCAAAAGCAGCAGAGACAAGCCCTAGTCCCAGATGAAGACCTTTGGCCAGGCTGTTCATGCAGGGATGAGGACCATGGTTTTAAATCAGTCCCTTTATGGCAGGCACCATCTTACAGCTCAGCTTTTCTGTGCTGCACCCTGCACAGTTTGACCACCAGCACTAAGCCTTTTGTGTTTTGGAGATGTTTTGTAAGTGGATTAATCTATCCTCATTTCACCCTTATGAGAAAGGTAAATACCCTCTGAAGTTTGGAAACAGCCTCTTTGCTTATCTCACAGACTCCTTGAATCTGGCTCCAGATTTCCAGAGGAGGCATTCCAGGGTCTGAAGAAGTCCAAAACTTCATTCTGGCCTGGTATAAATGAGAACCCCTGAAGAGCTACAGTTGCACATTTAAGCTCCCCAGGTCTCCTCAAGATGAGGGGAGAGGACAGTCTGAAAGAAAGTAAATGAAGCAGATGAAAAATCCTTTCAGAAACAAACACACAAAAAAAGATCCCATTAACATGAAAAAACAGACTGCTCAGCCATCTCTGAACTCCTTCTTCAAACTATTGAACTTTTCAGCATCTTCAGAAGGTCAACATAATACTTTAAAATAAAAGCTGTGCCTGACGGACCCTTGCTGAGGGACATCTGCCAAAAAAAAGGCAGCTGAGGCTGCCACAGCCCAGCCACTCTCCTGATTGCAGCTGTGACACAGTTGCCTCTGGTGAGAGCCAGGATGTCAGATAGGCTGGTCCCAGGCCATTTCGGGATTTATGAATGCCAATACCGTAAAGTCCTTGGAAGGCAATCATGAATCACAGGTTCGCAGCAAGGCAGCAGTCATGCCAATGAGTCGTCATTAACTCTGTTTCTAAACTGAGTGAAAGTAGGGCATCAGTTAAAGTGCACTGCAATAACATAAACTTACAGTGACAAAAGCGAGGTCAGCATTAAAAAGAAAAGGTCATAACCGCCTAACCAAACACAGATGGGAAACAAGCACTATCCTTGACGTTCCTGTTTGATTATCAAAAAGCTGCTATGAAGCTAAGTAGACCATCAGGTTATTAACTTTGGTATCAGATAAAGTATTAAAGCTGAGGCATAAATAAAGACCCCATTGCTTTCACTAGCAAATTTACAGACACAGCCAATTCAGTTTTGTTTGTAGCTGTTCTGAGTGTTTGCACCACATTTTCACTTGGGGCAAAGACCACCAAAGCTTTGCATAGAGGTGGTTTGTGTTTGGCGGGGCTGATTATCTCAAACACAGCATTACACAATCATGGTTATACCTTGTGGAGCCAGCTTGGGCATGGAAGGAGTGCAGTCTGCTTTCCAGCACTAAGTAAACATGAAGACAAATAACAGTATCAGCCCAATACAGTATCAGCCCAATGGACTGTGCCAGGCCAGACCAGCCCCACAAAAGTTCCTAGATGCAAGGAGATGACTTGGAGGCAACTTAAAGTCCTCTGTACAGTGCTGACAGTGATCCACAAGCAGAGCTTTTTCTTGGTTTTTCCTTTCCCCGGGTAAGCCACCCCCAGCAGGCTGAGTGAAGGAGAGCTGAGGGTCTCATTCCAGCCTTTGGGCCAGCTCTCCAAATCTGTGGGCCCAGCTCACTCACACAGATGTGCTGATCTTGCTGGGATCCTGCACAGTTTGACCATGACATCTCAGCTTGACGAGCTGCGTATCAAGCAAGGCATCAGCAACCTTTTGGAAATCCTTGACCCTAAGTTTTGTCACTAATTTGCCTTGTGGCTCTTGGAGACACATTGACTAAGAAGGGTGAAGTCATGGCACACAGTGGCATGCTTTATGTGTGCCCGCCAAGCAGAAAGCCACTGCCTGACACTGTCCTGCCAGCTCTTTCAGAGGAAAGAACAGAGCCAGCACAATTTCTTTTGCTTAGTATCCTAGGTATTTGTACCATACCTTGGAAGAATTCAGGGACTTTTTGGGTTTTATTTGCTGATATTATTATATTTACTATGACATGAAAAGGAAATTTGATAATTTGGTGGGCTTGTAGATCCATTGGTACCATTCTAGTAAAATATACCTTATCATCACTATTTTGGTACAGTTGTCATATACCTTACCATCTGTAGCTATTGACATATAGAACTTTTTTTTTTCTTTTTTCTTTCTTTTTTTTTTTAAGAGAGGTTTTTTAAGAGATTAATGTTTGGCTGTGAAGAGTTATTATCTCAGGGACTCCTAAGAACCATTAGCAGCAAATGACAATTAAACTGCTGGAAATGTCCTGCATCAAGATCATTCATAATTGCTGTTAGAACATTTAGATCAAATCTGTATGCTGTCTTGGTTACTCATGACTATCTGCCTTTTAATCTTTTTCATTTTTATGACCCATGCCATTCCTTTAATTATCACAGTATGGAAGGCTGTTAGCTTTACAAGACAGGAAAGGCTTCCAAAATATGCTCTGCATTTCAATACAAGAATTCAGGTAGATAGATGTTATAACCATAAAAAAAAGTAGAAAATCTAAGTGCTGGGAGTAGTTGAGGGAATTGAGCTAAAACTGCACTTGCAGCCAGGTTTGCCAACTTGGCTCTTTACAAAAGGAGGAACTGCATTCCAAGGAAATTACACTGTCCCTGTTCAGTACAGACAACCACAGAATGCTCAGACTCATGCAAAAAAGTTGAACGGAACCAACTCAGAAATGCAAGAAAGTTGCTTTCTCCTACTATAAGGTGTTTTTCACACTAGAAACAAAGACTTGCATCTTTACCTGAGCTTGTGTGATTTCTTCAGTCCACCAGGACATGTCTGCATTTGTCCCAACTCACTAGAAGTTGGTAAAGGCCTTTGCTTTGCATATGCGGTAAAAATACATAAGAGATGAATTAGTCTGTTCAAACATGAAAAATTTGAAGTGACCCCCAAATATCTCCATTATGCACTAACCTGAACCAGAAGACCAACATTGCCCTGTATTATTAGTCATGACATGTGACTATATCAAGCACAGCGTGTTACTCTACTCACACACACACAGCTCTTTTTCTACTGGTACTGAACCTTTGGACTGAGTAAGATGTTCACATATCAGTTGTCAGGCTGAATTATTTGCTGCAGATACCAAGCTTAAGTCTGCGCTAGAACTGGGTTTGTTCTACTTCAGCTGTAGTGGTAAAGAGCCACAATAACATCGCAGGTATTTTCTTACTCAAGTTCCACAATTGCTGACTTGCATTTCAGATGAACAGAATGGAACAATTGTGTTGTTTGCTTTCTATTTTCCTGTTATTGCTAAACAATACAATAGTTTTTTAAAAATCCTTCCATCCTTATCATCCAGATGTGGAAAGCTGTCCTCTTGTATTTAAAGATCCAAATCCATCTGGAAATATAAGCATGAAAAAATAGTGAAGGTTCTACCTTATTTGGGGTATTTCCTCCCTGGTTTTCATTTATTCTTTGTATATTTTGAACTACTAGTCCATGTTCTTTGTGGAAATGATTCCTCAGCCCTTAAAATGAGTACTACTTCCTCACATGAGAAATTTCTCTCAATTGCAAGGAAAGCTGTATTCCACCTATTAAATTAATCTTTTTGAGCAATATATAGCTCTTGATCTGTTCCACTCATTTGTAACATATCAGTGAGTGTTTGCTGAGGTTCATTACAAAAGAACCAGTAGTGCCATTGTAGACCATCACAACAAAAAAATGATTAAATAAATCCAGTTGTGCTAGAGACCCATGACATGAGTTGGCTTTAGGGTGTTAAGTTCTGAAGCAAGTTTCAAATGAAATACTCTGCTGCACTGCAGGACACCTCCAAAAAATACCAAATGAGTGTAAGAATAGAATTTTCTCCACTGCAAAGGCTAGATTAGTGTTCTTGTGGTTTAAAGCCTGTTAAAAATAAATGCGCTAGACAACAAAAATGCTTCTTCTGATAGCTGCTGTGAATTATGATGGTATATTGGACCCAGTAATGGACCGTGTATATAAAAGAGTGTGTTTTATGTGGGGATAATTTAAATTCTTTTTTTATGTTTTTGAATAGTGTAAGAAAAGGCTTACAGATCAGGTGAACCTGTTAATGAAAGCAATTTCTTGTGACACGCATGACTGCACTGTGTATGTAGAGAATGTAGTTAATGGTAGATCCTTCAGCAATTGCCTAGACTGTGCCCTGTCCAACAGTCCTTCCCCATCAGCCATCTGCATGCACACACACCTCTTGGAATAGCATAGAAACCTCCCAGCTCTGCTGTCAATGAATTTATGACCTAAATCACTGCTAATAAGTTCTTTGACTCTATGCACTGGAACACTGCATTGTGTTAGAGTGGATACCATGCTGTAGGAAAATTATGTTGCCACCCTAGTCAGGATGAGTGACCTAACCCAGAGCTGAAATAGTGCTGAAGACAAGGGATCATGAATTTTAACTCAGATTAGCCATTTGAATGCAGCTCAGGGATAATTTCTATGTTTGTTGCTGACTTACTCAATTTCTTTGTTCTTTCTGTTATCTTAAGGTAACTAACTCAGTTCAGATTTAAAAACTTTTTTTTTTTACCTGTGAACATAGAAAACAGGTTACCTTCACTAAGTATTTTACATGTAATCAACCTTGTGTACAGATGCAATTGATTAATTGGAAAGTCTGATGAAGACACATCCATTATGAGCTTAATCTGTTGAAGCTCATGCCAGTGCTGTGACAGATTTGCAACAACCAATTAAAGCTGGATGGATGGAGCTGTTATCATCACCCCCTCTCATTTTCCCTGTCCTCTTAAATGATGATGCTCTCTCCATGGCACAGCCTCTGAACCACAGGGAATCAGGTCCTGCACTGACACAGATTTTAGTCCAAAATAGCAAAGCAAACTGAGCTCTCAGGAGGACCAGTCACTAGGGTTATTCTATATAAATTTGCCACCACAACTCTGTCAGAGACCAAAGGAACAAGGTGTACTATCCCACTGGAAGAATTATAAAACCATACTATCAAATGTTTCCTTAAAGAGGGGAAAAGGCTACTGTTTGCTGACAATAGAGTTTTTGAAACATGAATTAACATGGCTCTGCTGTTGCCTAAACTGAAATGACCTACTGAGGACTAGATATGTTCTTGTGCAAACACGCTCTCTGTGGGATAAAGAGGATCCTGTAATTTCCTTTTCTGTAATAAAGCAAGGAAAAATGAGATGCACTAAACAACCTAAAAAATGCTTTCATGTCCGTGTGTTGTCTGAACTTGTGGAGATCCATGGAGTGCTTGTGATCAGAAATAAATGGCACCCAGGCTTCTGAAATGAGGGAAAGGAAAACAAGCATGGCTGTGTTTTTTGGCTTCATTGAACATGCCAGATTGAACATTATTCCATGATAAGGCCAGGCCTGGTTTATCAGTACAGTGGCAAACAGTGAGAAGGAGAGACATGATGTTCAATATTTACAAATTATCACCCAGGCCATAATTAGAGGGAATGAAGCTTGTAGGAAGAAGATTGCCATTGGGAAACTTTTAATGGTACAAAAACACTTGAGACCAAGCCTGATGGAAAGCACCAGCCATAGCACTTGAGATTGCCAATCACACTAATATGACACATCATTACCAACCATTTGCAATGGTTAACCAAAATCTATTTTCTCATCAGTTTTACTGGCTACCATCTGATGAGGGATGGAAAAATGAGCACATCATGACACTGGCTTTGAAAATATCTCTTACAAAAGGAATAATCCATGCACAGCTATTGCTCACTGATAGCTATTGCAAGCCAAAGCTTACAAGTCATCTGTAGACACATGAGGGACACACACATGTCGCAGGAAGGTCACAAAAGATTGAACAGCATCAATCATTCAAACCAAGTAGAGAAACAAAGGTATTCCTTGTTTTCCTTCTGCAACTGATAGTGGCTAGTTCTTTGACCTGTATCTATAGCAGAAGTATTTTGGTTCTAATTCATCAAAACTCTTTCAGTTCAATGAATTACATTTGAGTCTATGCTAAGGAGAACTGTTGGACCTCTGAAGAAAGGCAGGACTGAATTTTTAATTCACCAAAATTTCTGTGTTTCTTCAGGATGAATTCAGCTGAAGTGTATTTGCAGTGACCTGGTCTGGAGGTTACAAAAGAGCAGCTCTGTGCTGGAGGTTGCAGAGTCAGAATAGAGAAAGAACCTGGGTCAGACACAGATGGAAAGAGTCACCAAATGTCCTGAGACTCTGAGTAAGAAGCAGCAGGGTTTATACGGTGTGAGGACTGTGAAGTAAACTGTACTCTTCAAATGATTCCTATGTTCTCCCTAAGCTATAAATGTCTCACCATAGACATGTCCCTTCTGATATCAGGCACCTTGAGGGAAGATTCACAGTATGCTGGAGATGTGGACTGTGGGGAACCATCTTCCCTAGAGAGTTGCCCATAAATCTGAGCTGGAGCTTCCCATAGGTGGGAATCAGCAGATTTCTGTCTGGGAGGATGCTTGAAATTTCTCAAAAGTATTACAAAGGAAAGCACCATGATGAGACTCAAATTAAAGAGAAAAGATGACTTGGTTTTCATTTATTGCTCATATTTTCCTTCCTGTAGTGGTAAAATAAAGTACCTATTATTCCTGGCATCCTTTACATCACACTGAATCCCACCTTTGTTCTTACTGTTAAATTTTCCATTCCAACATCACTTGCTAAAGGAGTCTAACATGAAATTTTTGGTCTCCAGAGCATAGATTGAAATCGGTGGTGTTTTACTGAGTGTAGGCAGAGCAGCCTATCTGAGGATACTGGCCTCACATCCCAAAATATGGCTGGAGTTAAAGCATAAGTCAGATAGTATTTATGGCTCTAAATACCCCTGCAGTGCACACTGGTACTGGTTGTTGGACAACTGGGATCCTCTTTTTCAGATGCTGGAAGAATGGAGAGGATTGTAAACTGAAGACTGAGAGACATAATGGGTGGGAAATCTATTGTGGAACATTAAAACAAGAACATAGTACAGAATATACTGCAACATATAAAGGTGCCTGTCACATAACCTTCCTTCCATCTTTTTTTCCTGTGTTGGTGGTCAATCAGCCTCATCCTCACCCAGCTCTTGTCCCACCCATTGCTTTCTCTCTCCACTGCAGGACCACCTCTGTTATGTGGGATTAAATTTATTCTAGTAAACGATATACCTACCTCTGCATTGTGTCAGAAATATAGCACTTTTGGAATTTTCTGTTTAATCCAGTATTTCTCAGAACATGCTGACTCATCAGAAGTGAATCTGCAGGAATGTATCAGTTTCAGCAGTTTCTTGGGTGGAAGTGCTGGTTGAAAAGAGGCAGACAGTCAGACCAGGCTCCCACTGCTCCCAGTGCTGGGACCTTCACTTGGCACTGGCCAGGCAGGACGTGAACACGATTGTTCTTGGATCATGTGTGACTTCTGGGTGTTTTACACAAACTTTGAAAGCTCTTGGTTTCATCCCAGCACAGAGCAGGAAAAATTCCACGATAGCAAGATGTTACAGAGGATGAGAAAACAGTTTCTTGCCCTATACAATATGGAGGTCAACACTTTGTGTACTGTGACTATTTTCTAATTATATCGATATCCTTGCTCTTTTTTCTTTCTTTTTTAAATGTAAATCCAGGCTAGATTTGTTTCCAGGATTCTGTTATCATTAATTAATATCAGAAAAATGTTACTGATTTGAAGGAAGATCTTTATGTCTCAATACTAGAAGTGTGACTTGTTTTTACCAGCTAATGCTTGCAAATAGCCCGTGTTTCTGATTTTTATCTCCACGTCTTGATCATGATTCTTATCAGACAATAGGGAGAAAGAACAATTAGTTTCCAAAACCTATTATTTTGTGTAATTAAAGAGGTAAACCACAGAAAGAATTCAGTGGATGCTGAAATAAAGCATCACAAGAATTATCAATTGTTTTAACCAATCTAGTGAAAACACTGGATTTATACACAGCTGAAACAGCTCTGATCTATAGTCATATTTTCATTTTGCTTAAAGTCCTAATGAAATAAAAAGTTGGTACAGACTCCTATTATTCAGTCTGTAATTTTCTAGGTCATCTATTTTAAATTCTTTCAGTGGTCACAAGCATTTCTTGATTAGCAACAATTGCCTAACTATAGTCAAACTAGAAGGATTTTCCCAAAGTATGTGATCATATTGCTGTTAGAATGCATAATTGTTTTCTCCACGAAGAAGCTAAATTTGGCTTAACAACTGTGTCATGATGTTAACAGAAAATGTCTGGTGTGACAGGGCATAGTGTGGATACTGCACTGAAACGCTCATAACCACAGCTCATTTCATTGATCTTTCAAGGGGGTGAAATATCACACAAGTCATCTGCCTTTGGTTTTTCAAGCCACATCAAACAACTGTGCAGAGATGTAAAAAAAAGACAGAAGTGCTAGGTGGTTTGATTTCATCAGTTAATGGCTGTAGGTCACTCGATAGCCCTTTGTTTACAATACAGCAATATGCCTGTATCTTGTAAGGCTCACCAGAGTGACTTACTGCTGTGGTACAGGGCCTAAAATAAAGCTTGCACATGCCAGGCACCACATGATGCATAAAATATTCTAATAATACATTACAAAGCCTTGTCAACACTAGGGAGAATGACTATTCCAAGAAATAGGGCTGGCTGAAAAAAGACATTTTTTTTTCAAGCTGGGCCTTTATGAAAGACAGTGATTTGGGGAGCTGGCAGGAGAGAAAGAGAGAGAGAGAGAAGGGTTTCTTGCTTTGGTCTGGTGGAGAAGTGGCTCTTTCTTGGTTAATCAAAAATATCAACAGAATAGAAGTCCACTCCAGCTAAATTTTCACATTAGTTCATGTCTTTTCTATTTCTTACTTTTGATCAGCTGTGCTAGGAACCCATTCAGCCCCTTGAGGACTTGACAAATATCTTATATCCACACATTGAAGTGCTCCAACTGCTTTGTGTGCAGTTGTGTCCTAAGCGTCCTGGGCAGTTTTGCTTTCAAGTATGTGTACACCATCCTGTTCTAAACCGTATCAGTCAGCTGGTTTAATGCCAGTGTGGAAGTAGTCCTCTCTCTTTTGCTGCTCTGCAACATGCCGAGGGGTCTTGAGAAATTCATCATAAGAAAATCCTTCTGTGAATTGTTCTAAAGGCAGTGAAATGGGCACCCACAAAGAACAGGGATTATAGTCGTTTCTAGCACAACTATTATGACACTAAGTAAGATTGCAACACTTCTTAAACTGAAATAGTTCAGCTACTACATGCAGCCTAAAAACAGATTTCTGTTGTCTGATAAACTGACGATTTTCTATATGAAATATAACCAGTTTTTCCGTTAAATATATTTTGACAGATTAGATCTCTGACAATGAAGCCTTTTACTGCATATCCTTCTGGGTTTATCGTATTCCTGCTTGCCTTGCTGCAGAGGAGCCATGGACAATGCAAAGAAGCAGCTAAAAAATCAGAGATGAATCTTAGTGTAAAATATGATCTTCCTAACTTCATCGCAGAAACACCAATTCAGAATGTAGTTTTATATAAGCATCATGTTTATATTGGAGCAGTCAACAAGATTTATGTACTAAATGAAACTCTTCAGAACATTTCTGTGTACAAGACTGGGCCTGTTTTGGAGAACCCTGACTGTGCACCATGTGAAGATTGCAGAGATAAAGCCAACTTATCTAACAGTGTATGGAAGGATAATGTCAACATGGCACTGCTTTTAGAAACTTATTATGATGATCAGCTCATCAGCTGTGGGAGTGTGTCCGGAGGCATCTGCCACCGTCACATCATTCACCCTGACAACCCTGCTGACATTGAAAGCGAGGTGCACTGCATGTACTCACCCCAGGTGGATGCAGAAGCAGATAACTGTCCTGACTGTGTTGTTAGCACTTTAGGAACCAAAGTTTTGGTGACTGAAAAGGACAGGTTTGTCAACTTCTTTGTTGGAAATACTGTGACATCTACATTTCAGCCTCCCCATGTGCTGCATTCAATATCGGTTAGAAGATTAAAAGAAACACAGGATGGTTTTGAGTTTCTCACAGATCAATCTTATATAGATATCCTCCCTCAGTTCCGTGACTCGTATCCCATTAAGTATGTCCATGCCTTTGAAAATGATCACTTTGTCTATTTTTTGACTGTACAGAGAGAAACTCTTGACTCACAATCTTTTCACACTAGAATTATCCGCTTCTGCACTTTAGACTCAGAGATGCGTTCCTACATGGAAATGCCTCTTGAGTGCATTTTTACTGAAAAGAGAAGAAAGAGGTCCATCCGAAAGGAGGTATTCAACATTTTGCAAGCTGCCTACGTAAGCAAGCCTGGCGCAGCTCTAGCACACGAAATGGGCCTTGGGCTCAACGATGATATCCTTTATGGTGTTTTTGCACAAAGCAAACCAGACTCTTCTGAACCAACCAACAGATCTGCTGTCTGCGCCGTCTCTGTGCGAACCATCAATGAGTTCTTCAACAAGATTGTTGACAAGCAGAACATGAAATGTCTCCAACACTTTTATGGGAAAGAGAGCAAATACTGCTTGAATAGGGTAAGTGATAATTGATTTGTTACATTTTGGGACTTTTGTTTTCTCTTTGCCTACTCTATTGCCACATATCTGTTCCTTCAGTTTCAGTTACAAAATGTAAGTCCCTGATCATTGCAGGTTGCTTAGCATTGCTGTTGATTCATCTCTAAAAGGATTAGTTCCTGTAAAATGATTATGAAAATCACTGAGGTTTTTATGGGGCTAAAAATGTAGGTTTTTGCTTGAGAAACTATGATGCAGATAAATTGAACATTTAGGCAGTTATTTCTTTTATTATTAAAAAAAAGTATTCATAAACATTCATATTCATGTGCACTGAAGAGTCCCTGAAAAACATCACATACTTAAAAGTACGTTAATGCTGAATCACTGCCCTTCTCAGAAATAAATGAAAGAGCTGGTTTGGAATATGTCATGAAGAGCCAGATTGTAATGTAGTTACTCATGCTCGGTACAGAAACAGTCCAACTGACATCAGTTTTCTGCATGAAATAAGTGTCAGTGAAATCTGTATCTGAATGAGGGCTCAGGTAGTCTTGGGTAGGAGGGCTGCCTTTCTGTACACCATGACGTTGGGAGACTGCTGCTCTCCAGCCATATGAAATTCTGTGAGCAGAGGAAGCACAGAAATTTTCCCTTTCCCTTCTGGCCAATGTCTGTGCTGGTTTCAGGTCTTGTAAAAGAAATACAGAGTCTGGGAATTGAGTAGTTTTAACAGTTACTTTGGAACATGAAATGTTAGAACTTTGTATCACCTGCTTATGAAGCAGGCACTTAAATATCCCATCTGGGGATCTTTCTTTT
Source organism: Corvus brachyrhynchos (assembly GCF_000691975.1). Lineage (NCBI taxonomy): Eukaryota > Metazoa > Chordata > Aves > Passeriformes > Corvidae > Corvus > Corvus brachyrhynchos. The sequence goes on along the minus strand of NW_008237919.1, from coordinate 766,302 downwards.
CTCAAAAACAAGAAATTTGGAGCTCAGAGGTGGCACGCTGTCTTCTACCAGAGGGCCAGAGCCTCTGTGGCAGGGCTCTGCTAAGCCAGTATGAGGCCTGTGTCAGGACAGATCAACAGCTCAACCTGCATTTAGAGGTGGATGGTATCTGTCATTTCCCACTGTTGGGACAGCTCGAAGTAAAAGTGGGAGCCACGGGCCTTCTTCACCCCAAGTATGACCAGTATCCTCTTCAGCACAGCTGCTCAGCACAGGGCATCAATTTAGGATGTTGACACACGTCCTGGTTGGAGGTGGGAGTCCATTTCGTCAAAGAGAACAGCTGCTCCCCACTGCCAGAGGTGAGACAGGGCAGTCTGGGAAGAGGAACCCATTGCAGAGACCCTGTGGCTTCTCCCCAGTAGCAGGAACGTGCTCAGAGGCCATCTGACACAGTCTGAGCATAACCACAGCAGCCTTGGCATCTTGGGAATGACAGCTTATAGCAGGCTCCAGGTGTTCAACACAGATGTAGGCATTGCCAGTGGATCCTGATACAGCAGCCCCAACAGACATAGCATTTTATTCCCTTTTTTGTAGGAGGGGGACAGGCAATTTTCAGGAACTAAAAACAAGTTAGCAAACATTCAGCACAGTACCTTATCTCTCTTTACTGTGTTATTGCTGTCCTAATTTTTCATTTCGGGTAGTAATATCCTCTTCTTTTTTTTTTTTTTTTTTCATTTTTCAGTTCACTTTTAACAAGAAATATTGTCCTTCTCTGAAAGTACTTTATTCTATATTCCTGGGGTATATGATTTGTGAATGAATGTCTTTAAAGCTCGTGGCCTTTAACTTATCTCATTCTGCACTTGCCTATACACCCATTTCATAAGGTGATCTCTTCAAAGCAAAGTGTACCATTAAAATATTGACAGAATAATTTGCCACTTTTCACATGCTGGGAAGTACTTTCATGTTTCAAAAGCTTTTCCAGACTCTGCTGCTTTGCATATCAGAATGAATGTCTCAAACTGTGGACATGTTTATGATAGTTGCCTATTTTCAAGAAATGTCATCAAAGCTCTGATTTCTGCTACATTAAATTAATAAAGGGAAAAATGTTTCTGTGATTTCTTGTGGTTCTTTTAAATGGCATAAAGGCAGTCAGAAATGTTTGTCCTGATTGTTTGCTTAACACTGAAATATCAAGACTGTCAAGCTTTACCCTTCCATTTCCTTTGCTTTATTCCAGAGGACTCATTAAGCTTCAGTAAAAAGGGTCCTCTGAGGTTTTTCAGGTTTCAACTAGCCAAAACGATTAGCAAGAATTTGCCAACCATCCTTTATACACCTGTTTTTCTCTGGTGTGTAAAATAGACCTGAAGGGTTGGAATGTGAAGGAAGGGAAGGAGCAGGCAGAAGAACGAAAGCACATTATTTCTTATGCTTGTCCCAAAAATGTCAAATTTGGTCTTTTCTGATTTTGCTGGAGTTTAAATGCTAATTAAGAAAAAAAGTCTCAAACCCCTAAACTCTTCTTAGCCCCTTCTTTGTACATTGTAAAAGTGTACATGAGGGCATAAAACATTTTTCCCTTTTTTGTAAGTCACCTTCAACTTAAAAGAAAGCTTTTATAAAATCTGAGAGTTTGTCACAGTTTATTTTCATGAAGTTCAAAACTTGTTTTTGTAATGTAGCCAAGATGATCTTTCTCTTTGATGTTGAGAGAATAAAACCACAGACCACTGATGCAAGTGAAAGGCACTGACCACTGCAAAATTAAGTCATAGGATGGTGAAAACAGTCCAGCAGTGAATATGGTATACCACTAACTTCAACATTAAAAAGAAAAATGAGCCTCTAGCATGCTTTGCAAGGAAGTGCTCTCTGATAATTTACAGTTAGAGTCTGATTGATGAAGGCCATTTCATGTTATCAAAAAAAGTCCCATAAGACAATTGTACGTAATTTTGTTGGACTTCCGGTAGTCTATCTTTTTAAGTGGCTGTCCCTCAGGACTGTTTAATCTGAGGCTTCTAAAGGTAGAATTAGATGAAAATAAACCTGAATGATACATCTAAAATACTTCTTCAACTTGTTCTTCTCATATTTAAAGAAAAAATAAGAAAAACTTCCACTCATCTTGATGTGATTGACAAAATTTGTTCAGTTTTGGCCTTGTTTTCTAAAGAAAAGAAGTTTATGTGGTCGTGCTATTTTAGGTCTGTCTTTCTGTTAGTTATCCTTACAGCCTCAGCAGTAAGAAATCTTAAAAGATGTGAATTCAAGTGTGAATCCAGAGACAGATCCCACATAGGCTCAGGCTATGGAAACTGATGAAATTTTAGGAGTCCCTTTATAAACATCAGAAGGACTCACAAGGACTGAAGAAGGTATTGCTCCATGGAAAAAAAGTCTCCATCAGAGCTTAGTTGAAGAGCAAAGTCAACCAACCACGAGATATAAATCCAGACACAACTGTGCTTCACTTACTCCAGTGCTCATGGAAAACTTCATCAAATTGAAATAAAACATTTCCAGTTGTGTTTAAGTGTAATACATATTAAGCCAAAACCTGGGCTCACTGAAGTCAGGGTTAGGAGAAGTGAATCCGATGTAGCATCTGATTGATGTCAGATGTACTGCAGCAGAGCTGTGACTAGTTAGTGCTGCGTAATAATTCCCTTCAGTGAAAAGCTGGCTGACACTTAAATGACAGCAAGATGGAAACAGAACTGGCTTTGAATTAAAAGAAAAAATGGGAGTAATAGTAAGGAGGTTTTATTGGTCGAGTCAGGACAAAGATATCTGAGAGGTAGCTGCTGTAGGGGGTTTTGAATCACTGTTCAGGAATCTCCCACAACAAAGAGAAAACTGGATGTAGCCTTTAAGCAGAGTTTATTTGGTCAGTTAGTCATTATCAGCCCCAGTGTGGTATCCTCAAAGCAGAAGTGTGTTTAGATGAGGAGACAAATGCTGCTTACTTCATTTGCAGACACAGTCCATTAGTGTGCATCTTTACCATGGATTAAATATTATTTTTCAAGTGAGAAAAATGAGCTGATTTTAGCCTTGACAATCTCAACTATACATTTCAGTTGTCATTAGATAGATCATGATCTTACAGGCTTTGTTTGGCCTTTCTGCATCTCTTATGTGCTAAAAAAGTGTAAGCCAAATTACCTGACTTCAATCATTATGGACTTATGTGATAAAGCACCTCTAAAAATGAAATCCAAATTCAGCTCTGTAAAGATCTTATGTCTTCTTTTTTTTACAGGTAAATTCAGGTGAAAGCTTAAAATACTTAGGCCTTACAGGAAAAGAGAAACCACAGACAGGCTTTTGCCACCATGTTCCCAGCAAGTGTCACAAAGCAAGATAAACTGGTAACAACTCCTCTTAAATGAAAGGCACAAACTATTGGAAAACCTGAAAGGAAAACAGAAGATCACCAAAACAAAAGATAAAGTGAGAGTAAAATAAACACATGGTGATGCTTCTTTATTACCATTACACACATGATAGATGAGTAAAATTAGGTTATGCTTATATTGTAATGGAAGAAAATAATTGCTGCCTTCTATCAGGAAACCACAAAAGCACTTATTGATCTGTCATCTTAAGGCTGTGTCTAAGAATATTTAATAAAATAAACAGAGATAAATAACTCTTTTGAGGCCCTGTAACTGTAATATCCCATACCATTTGGCTTAAAATTTTGGCAGGTTTAAAAATAACACCACATATCTCTGATTAAAATGGGTTGTTGTAAATTATTTAGATCATCTCACAGCATGAAGGTGTTTTTATATTGTGAGTAGAACGTGACTGAATATTTTCCCTAAAAGTCAGGCACCAGAATCCGTTAGATTAGTTCAGTCATTTATTCCTCTGGAAATGCTATATCAGATGGCATACAGTAATCTGCCTGGGCACAAAATCTGTTCCCATCCGTATGCAAGTTCCTCTATGGGGTTCTGACATCTCAGGACAATAAATGAGGGCAGAATGATGGGCAGAGTGCACTGGCATCCTTTAAGATACGCTTAAACCCTAGTAATAAGGGGATAGGCTGCATCCACGTTCCTGTCCTGCCCTCGCTGCCTGTCTGCCGTAAGTCCTGGCAGTACCGAGGGTCTCCGCTGTGCCTGTACCAGTGGAGTGCAAGGCAGGGTGTGCTCACCCTGCTACATGGCCATTAGCTACATGGCCACCTACCCACCTGGCCAGGGAAAACTTGACTGGGGCAAACAGCCTGGCAGAAGGGATTGCAGGGAGAGTCTGGACTCCAGTTAAACTGCATGGGTAGAGACACAGGTATGAGTGTGTAGGGGTGTGGTATGAGCATAGGTGTGGGTCTGGGTAAGGTTATCTCAGGCTGGGCTGGATTTAGCAAACACCTGGCTACAGCAGTAAGGGCTGTTTCATCTCTGGGACTGGCCACATGGACACCCTCATGAGGGAGTTCCTGAGAAAAAGACAAGGCAAGGAAAAAGGCAGGTCAGGGAGTTTTTTTGGAGAGTACCACACCACCCCTAGCAGTAGATATCTTTGCAGACTCTTCCGAGCCCCAGGAGCTATGGAGTTTGGGGACTAACCTCTTAGTCACCAACTGCTGCCAAAACTACAGTTTTCCTTCTGATGTCCTGTTAGAGACCTGTCTTTGCTTTCTTCCCAGTGCTGCTGCTTGGCATTTTATCATCTTCTTGATGAAAGGTGGATTTCTCTGTGAAAAAGTGGTATCCATTAAACTACCATTTTCTGCAACAGACACAGATTTATCAGCCAGAGTCACTAATAGTGTTCCATTTCCAGACTTTTTAATCAAATTCTTCCACTGAAGGCTGGGCTCCCTATTGGTTATTAGTGTGGAAAAGTGACTCTGCTGCTTTTCTCTGTAATTGCACAGAAATAATTTCAGGCAGAAAGTAATTTTTATTTTGTTAAAATGGATATCTGGTCATGTGGCTTTTATGTCTCAGTTTCTGAAGCCCCTTAAATAAATCCAAAGACTAGAACTGGACAAAGAATAATTTTCTTATCCTACGTAGCCCTGCAAACTAGAAAAATTTTACAGTCCCAAAAAAAGAGATGTCCAAAATATATGCTAGTAGTTATGTAGTGCTAAGGACACTCCCTAAAGATATATAATATTCAAATCTGAGCCTCTTTTCCTGGGTTCAGACCAAATTCTAAGACTCCTTAATCCCAGATTAAGTTCACATCAACTCTGATGATGACTATTCTGCAATGGGACCATATCAGCCCTTTCTGAAAGATCTGCTTGGATTTCTTTAAGCACAATTCCAAGTTCCAGAGAAAGAGAAGCTGATTATGCAGTGCACTGTATGCAGATCTGAGTCCTGGATTCATCACACCTGGCTTTGGTAGGTGGTTGACACATCTAAGCAAGCAATGAATTTTCCTTATGTTCTGCTGCCAAAAAACGGAGACACACATAAGTCTTGACAAAGCAGACATCTGCCTTTCAGCTCACTCAGCACCCACCTTACCTCAGCAGTTTTCTACTTATTCTATTTATTCTGACTCAGGACCACATCTGGCCATCATTATTGCTCACTAAAGCAAGAGTAGGTAATTATTATCCAGGAGAGAGCTGTGTTACTCAAACTTTCTAGGTGGCATGTGGGTTTCTGATCTCACACAGCTTTTGCATCAGAGTGGAATTACTCCTCATTTCCAAACATACAAGTAAAACCAGAATCAAATCCCACAGTAAATTAAAAAATAATAATAATGCTGAGGAGGAAGATCCATGGCATAAATGGTTCAGAAAGCAAGTGTAAGTCACAAGAAATTATTACTTGCACTGTCTACAGGGTGTGAGAAACCAAAGAAATGCTAGAGAAGTGATATTGCAGGCAGTGATAATGAGAGCTTAATTTTCTTGAAGCGGATGTCACCCGCTTTTGTACACAGCCTGTGGAAATTAGGGCAAATTGCATGATTTTCTTCTAGTTTCTGGACTTCTTTCTGTCCCACACGTCTTGCACCACTGTTTTGGCTAGGCATGCAGTTGTTGTGCAATGTTTTGTTGGAATAAGAGTCCCCACACTCAGCGTTATCTTTGGATAACTGGTCTAGGTGGAATTCCCAGCTTTTCTACTTCACCACAGCTTCCATGTTAATAAGGACTTCTATGAAAAATGCACCTGATAGACACTACAAATGTACAGCAAAACTGCTTTCATCAGCACAATATCTCCAATGCATTACTTTATTTCTTAAAAATGTGTAATTAGTCAACACCTCTTCTTTGATAATCTGTATACTGAGTTAAATGCTAAATTAATATAAGGGAAATCAGCAAAATGCAAAGATTACTTAGGTCCATTTTGTCTGCTGAATCAATAGGATTTACTTAGTGCTAATGCACTAACCAGATTATGAGAACTAATGCAGTACTGTTCAATGACAAAAGCAAATAACTCTTTGAATGATCTTGACAAAAGAACATGAAATCATCTTAATTTGTATTAACTAATTACATTTAACATGTTGATGTTTTTTTACCTATTACTTTAAGTGGAGCATCAGTTCAGTGACTTCCTTCCCCCATCTCATTTTAGTGGTGAAGTAGATCAAAGCAACAAGTATTAAGAGTTAGTGAAATGATACTGTGTAAAATTTTACACTGATGGAGTTATTTTAAACATTTTATTCTAAGAAAGGGACATGCCTTCTCTGTATTTCATATAAAAATCTTTGAATTGCTTTCAAATACATGAGGAGTATTGGGAAGAGGAGGAATGAAGAAGAGGGAAACAATTCTTTGTTTAAAACAAAAAGAGGAAAAAAACTCTTCTACCTTTTAGAGTAAAGCTTCATTGCCTCAGCAGAAGTTCTTAGAAACAGAGAACCCAGTCCCCTGTCCCAGACATGTTCCATCCTGCATGAACACTGGACTGAGTTCACAGCACCTACACACCCTCAAGGTGTTGTTCACTGGTCAAGAAGAAACCAGAGGCACAGTGGCTCTGCTTCTATGGGAACTGTTTAGCACATGAATTGGCTTCCACTGGTAAAAGTGAGCCCTACAATATGATTCATCTTTCCCTTCCATAGGATTACAAGAATCATCATTACCATGATGATGATGAAATCACTCACATCCTCAGACAACAACCTGGCTTCACTGAATTATTTGGGACAGAATTACATTCTTGGCTTTCAATGGAGAGAAGCCATGATCAAATGCACTTCTCACCTGAAGAGTAATAATGCAAACTACCCAGAAAATTCAAGTGTATCAAGAACAGCAAAGCTATATTGGCTAAAAATACATGGAAATATTTAGAGAAATATGATAAGGTTCTTCTGTGTTCCTCATGGTTACTCTTCCTGTTCAGAGTCTGCTGTACATGTAAATTCTTCATCATTATGTGTTTGATTCTAATAGGACCCACTCTAAAAACTGTAGTTTGATTATTCATCTTAATTTCACGGACTTCAACAACAGAAAAGGAACTTAGACACTCTATTAGGTTTTAATGGTCTTGGGAACCAATTTTTTATGTAGAATCATCTATTCATTCACTCCACAGTAGTTTCTTTGAAAAAGGATTTTTGCCATTTGCAGACATCTGGATCCAGGTCATTTAACAATAGCTTATTTCTCCCTACGCCATGTTATGCCACAGATCTTAAGGGTTGTTTCCAACCTAAAGGATTCTTTGATTCTATGAAAGGAGAAATGCTGTTGGCTCTTGTAGGTGACCACTTCTCTTGAGGGAGAATCCCAGAATTCACAGCAGAAAACAAAAGCTGATATTTACGATTTTGATTCTTTACAGCCAACAAGTTAAAAGTCATATGAACAAACCAGCAGGAAATAAAACTTATTACAGTCTCTGTCCAGCTCTGTGGCTCACACGCATGCACACACAAACGCACAGCTAGCTTCAGTATAAAGTCAGTGGCAAAAGAGGCAGGAAGGTTCTTTGCGTGTGTTCCAACAGGAGCATTGACTACCTCTACACTGCCGAAGGCTCAGAGGCAAAAGACGAGAACAATGGCGAACTCAGGGTTTTATCCGGGGGCGGGGAAGAGGCGGGACTAGGGAACGGGGACCAATGGGGAAGCTCTGGGGGAGTGGTGAAGGGCAAGAGCCAACATCCAACCATGGACACAGAACTGGGGTTGATTACCATAACAGAACATGGCATTCTAGGAGAGGCTTCTTTCCCTCACCATGACCACTGAGTCTCTGGCATCAGAGACCATCTTACCAAGAGCTCTCTGTGTCCCTTGTGCCACAGGCTAACCAGCCACCACAAAAACTCATGCATATTCCTACTTTAATTTGAACTTTACTTTGTAACGGCAGTATTTTGTGATTGACCCTAGGAAATATCACCTAGTTACTTTCAGACCATTTCTCCAATTTGTCAAATTAAAATTTAATTTTAATGATGTCTTCCAAGTGGCTCATAAGACAGTATTAAATGTTCTGCAGTGATTAAGTCATTGATTACCAGTTTATTCAAGACATTATACATAATATCACTTTCTATATGAGCACCTCACTTAGCTAAGAAGAGCAGGTTTTGACCAGCTCTAGAAGAGCCTGGAGGAGCGTTTCTCCAATTTGCAGTCACTGAAAATTAGAGAAAAGTTGACAAAAATATATTTGGATTTTTTTTCCCTGAGTATAGTATTTAGACTAGAGACTAGGCTTTTGGATCATTTTTCTGACACTGACCTAATCAGGTATTTTTCTGAGATTTTCATTCATTTCTGTAAGAATTCCTCCCCGCTTTTCACTTTTGGCTTCAAATGTGCAACTCTGTTTTGCAGCTAACTGATGGTTTATATGTCATATTCAGTGACCACGAAAAAAATATTTCAGACAGTGACAGCTCCTGATAGCTCAGCTCAGTGATGTCTAGAGACTTTTTTGGCATGTTTGTTTTCTGTGGACCAAATCAAGGGTAAATTCCAAAACACCACAACTTCCCGTATGAACAAATAAGATAACATTAATTATCTTCTAGCCTTCTGGACACATCTGTAAGGCAGGGCTTGCTCACACCTCACGGCATTCCAGCGGCACACCTGTGCCAGCTTAACATTAACAAAGGCCTCTCTATGAATCACAGGCACAATTGGCACCTCTTGTCCTACAAGAGAAGCAATGTAGCTGAACCCAAGCACTTACACGTGCTCTAATCATCCATTTCAATAGTTGTGTGATTTCTCAGTGGAACTTGGCATAATATCCTGAGTGCATCATCTGACATCAGTTATTTTTCCACATTGACAGCCAAATAGATAGTTATGTGTATTCTGGGAGGGAGGAGGGGAAGGAGAGAGAGAGAGAGTGAATCTGGCTTAAAAGTGTTAATTTAAAGCAGCTTCTTTGCCAAAGTTTTCCCTGTTATCAATCTTCCTTTAGTTTTCTAAGTAGCCTTTTAATCTCTGCATTTCTACTCAAAGATCAAAGCCTTCCTATTTCTCGAACAGCCAACCCTACATTATGGTTAATCCATGAAGCACCAGGTTTTTTAAGAACCGTACGTGTAACAATCTCCAGGTTCTTCAGCAGACAGACAAAATTATGGCATCTCTGAGGAAGGCTGAGCTGACTTTGTGGCTGAGCTGACTTTGGAGAAGCTAAGAAAGGTGTCAGGGCAAGCAGGAAAATCTAGCCACTTTTTCCAAAGAGCTTGAACAGGGTTTCATGAGGCAGCATGTTAGGATGTTTGAATTGTGCTGAAATGACTATGTAGGAGGAAGTACTTTAATCTTAGCACTGAAACATCTCTTTCCAAAGTCTTTGCTTATGGAAAAAAGCAGTTACAGGAAAGAGCAAAGATCCCAGGTTGGGGGAGGGTAAAATCAGAAATCTGCCTTATTTCAAAAAGCATGAAAACTGTACATCTTTCTGCACTTGAACTATTCATACTCATTGTATGAGTAATCTGCACAGATGTTTCAGAAATACTTTTAGACTTGGTAGGATATGAGTGCAAAAGAATACAGCTTTTAACTTGTTTGATGGCCAAAACAAAGAAAAGCTAAATTTGCCCATTGATGATTTAACCCATTCAAACACTGGGTTAAAAAATACTTAAAGTATGTTCAGTGTTCCTAGTTCAAAGTATTAGTTCAGTTCCTGCAGAACAAAATGCATTGTATATTAACAGTTAATAAGAAAACTAATACAGTAAACCCTTTAGTATGTGGATAACCAAACTATTAAGTCACTGCTGTACCAGATCTAATTTGGAAGCCATTTTTCTCTATCATTAAGGCACTGCACAGAGATTTCAACTGCTTATTTGGTCTGATGCAGTCTCTCACCTAAATGGCACAGTAAATTGACAGGGCACCTTCAGAAAAGCTGGCATCAGTGCTGACTGCAACTCCTAGGGACCACAGTAAACCTCACCTGCAAGTGCTGTTGCTGGGCTCAGCTCAGAAACATCACAATTCAACTGCAAAGGACTGAGCTACTAGGCTGAACATTTTGTTGATAGTATTTTCAATGCCTTGGGTTTCAGTCTGGAATTCACCAGAGTTAGGCCAACAAGAAATTCTTCAGTCATTGCTTTCTTTTTCATACTTTGAGGAAAGACATCTAAATCTAGAAAAGAAGACAATAAAATTTTACTCCTACATGCTCTTTAAGGGTATGATGCAGATCTATTTGACTTAGTAAAAAGACGCTTGACTGTCTTAAAAGATTTTTTTAAACCTGTTTGAGACAAAAAACAAATCAATAAAAAAATAGGAGAAATTAAGCTCACTATTGATTTCAACAGAAGGAACCACCATAAGATTCTTAATAATCTTCCTAAATGTTTATTCATAAAGTATGTCAAAGTGGGAATATGCTACATGACTTCCAAATTTAAACTGGTTAAAGATCCTTTAAGTGAGTCCTGGTTATTATCTTTATACAATGTCCCCAAAACAGATGATGTAGTATCAATAATAATGAAATTATCAGTTACTAGATGACTATTTAATTGTTAGGAGGTTATATTCTTCTTCAGAGGTAGTTTAAAGTGTATTGTTCAAGACTTTTTCCAATGAAAATTAAAAACATGTAATCTCTATTCCCAAAATGAAAGAGAAAATCCTGCAAATGCAGCTATTATTTTAGTACATTCAAGTCACATAGAGATCAGATGAAATAGTGCATGAACCATATATGATCAATACAATAATCTGAGTAATTATCAAAATCTGGATTCCCCACAGTTTCATTTAAACATACAATCAGAAACATATTTTTCCTAACTTATCTCCCTTTTTTTCCTCTTTTTCTCCACTTTATCTCTGAAAAAGGTGGTGAAAATCAAAGAAGAATATTGGAAATTGTTATTTTAATATAAAAAATCACATTGCTGTTAGAGAATCTTTTTCTGGGAAGCTGTTTTAGAAGTAGGTGTGTCACTGGGCAGGCTCTGCAGTACAAGAATTCTCAGACTCTTGGAGAAGCAGCATTAAGGAAGTCACTATGAGAAAGGATACCTTGATATATGCGCTTATACCCATATCATCTAATTAAATAAAGACCCTATGTCTTATTCCTGCAGACATGATTTAAAAAGTTAAAAGAAACATTCCCTTAACATTAAGAACTTGTTGCCTTCCTCATGGAACATCATAACTGATGAAGCAATTAAGTTTGAAACATTTTAAAATACTTTTGGTCGAATGCATTTGTGCTAAATGACTTCATTCTGACAAAGATCTATTGCTACTCATAAAGACTACTCATCTGTACTTCATTTTCAAACAGGCTTTTTCAAGAAATGCTTCATACTGCAGAGCACAAGATGATGAATATCGCTTAGAAGTTACGACTCCGCTGCAGCGGGTTGACTTGTTCATGGGCCAGTTCAACAGTGTCCTGTTAACTTCGATATCTGTCTTCACCAAAGGGAACCTTACCATTGCTAATCTGGGAACTTCAGAGGGCCGCTTCATGCAGGTAAATATTACCATATTACTACAATAACTTCACAATAAAAAAAACCACCGGAGTTTAGCAGGATGGTGAAAAGGGAGAAGCATTATTACCCCAGTTTAAAAGGGGATTAGAAAATTGAAATTACCAAATAGAATACAGCTTCTGGAATATAAATGAAATGTCTAATAGAGCATTCAGCATTTTAAGTGTTTACCTGGAGTTTGTGGTTTGGAATAGTGGTTGAGGAGCAAATTCTATCATGATCTCCAGCTGGCTTTGTTTACAGAACTGTTTTGGTCCATACAAACAAGAGCTCTTTCAAAGAAAACTAAACTGAAAGCACTGTCTTGCATAGACATCGAATAGGCTCCAATCCCTTCTGGGGCAGAAAGGTCTAAAACAGTGACTGATTATTCAAACAGCTTCAAAAGTACACTTTGTATGGTGATTTATGCTAGAGGATAAGATTAAATCTATTCAATGTAAAATGCCAAGACAGTTTATAATGTAGAAGCAGGAGCCTCAGCATTAGTTGTTTCTATATACTGATCCACTCCTCTGGCACCAAATTCCTTGCTCGTGTACCCATAGCCTATGACTCACAGCTGTAGAACTGAGATTAGCTCCTTCTCCACCTACTTTCAAGTTTCTCTGAATGTGTATTAGATTTTCAGGCTCTTGCTCACCCCTATCTCACTCTGTTCTTTTGGATTACAGTTCTTCCTGTCCTAAAAGAGGTTTTCCATAAAAAAGTGATAAATCACCCTCCTGAGTAGTCTGTCTCCCTCCACTGAGTACATAACTAATCTAGACAGGTAGATTATACTACTTGTCTTCTTTGTAGGTGACTAATGAAATAAATATAATGCATAGAGGCAACAGTCTTTAAAATCTTGCCAGTCAAAATCAAATACCAGAAGAACAAAGACAAAATACTTTGAATTCACCCATCTTATTTCAACCACTGTCATCCTGCAGTAACTTCCTTGGAGAGCTTGGCTTCTCCAGCTGCCACAGAGTCCAGCCTGGACATGCATCTCAGCCTGGATCCTTCTTGCAGTCAAGGACTTGTGTTATTTCAATTTGCCAATACTATTTGTCTCCTAGAAAGCTTCCTGAAGTATTGGCAGTCTTCTGGACTTTTTGCTCTGTATGCTATAGAGAGTCACCAAAGTTAGTATTATTGTCCCACAGCCATCGTTAGCTGAAACCTTGTGAGAAGACCATCAGTTGCTGTGCCATTCCAGTTTTTCCCATTTCCCATACCTTCCATTAGAAAATATGTGGGGACATGTAGCCTTTAATGGAAACAAGCCTTTCCTTTCTTCTCTCCCTTCCCCTCATTTTTTTGCTGCAAGCAGTGTGTAGGGTTATATATTGTCCTCAGTATACGCACCCTGTCTGGATAAAGGGAATCCATACTTCCACTCTTCTGCACAGACTGGACATGGAACCAGCTGCATAATGCAAATTCTGTAATGCTTCTACAGGCAAGGAGATCAAAGTGATTTGCCACAAAGGACAGATGAAAACTTGGGGAAAACCATGTTTCTCTTTTCCCCTCCCAAAAAAATTGTAACAAAACTTTCAATGCCAACGCTGCCAGTTTTACCTTAACATCCTATGATGATCTTGATAACTTTAAGATGCAGTCTGTCTTCTGTGCAGGAAAGGCAAATGCTAAGAGCTACACACCGAGCATGGGCCCAAACTGCGCTCTGTTCTTGAAAGCAGATACTGATTCACACAGCGAACATGAGCAATTTGTTTAACCTTTCTGAAGTAATTTCCTTATCTACAAAATACAATTAATAACAACTACTCTCTTATTCCCAGCATTTCTTCTGGGCTGTCACAAAGCTTTTAGGAAGGTTTGGTAGAAAGCACAAGGGAGCATTATTTTTATTTATAATGTTCTTTAAATTATTCATTCAAATCCTGCAGCACACACTTCATTCAGATGTTTGCCCAACTCACGGAACAATTAAATATTTCCAGAATACATTTCCCATTCCAGGTTCAGTTACAGATCAAAAGAAAAGGCTATTGTGCAAACTGCACATGGCCATTAGCAGAAATATTCTCATCATTGAATCAGACTGGCTTCAGCTACAGGGGGAAGTCAGCATTGGGCTCATATTGTACTAAATAGGATCTCTTTCTTTGAGGGTTGGGTGCAACTAGCAGGAGAATAAGCATACTGACTAGCTTTAATGATACTACCTTCAACTAAAAGGTTAGTATTTGTTTTGTCTTTAAATTATTTTGGAAGGGATACCAGATCTATAGGATAGATCAGACACAGATTTTTGCAGAATTTAATGTTCTCTTACTTTTTTTTTTCTCTAATAGTAATCTAGGAAGTGCTTTCAAACATGTTCATTAGGAAATGCCCAACTAAAACAGATTTGTAGTGTTTCTATGGAAATATAGCTATTAACTGCAATGAGAATTCGATCATTAAAAATTAAGCTATTATATGACCATTACTGAAGTAAAATGGGTTAAAAAATCAGGATAATCTAACAATGGCCTAATTTATCAAAAAGATTTCCCCAAAGATTTCCACACATTTTTAGCGATGAAATGTAATGTAGTTTCATTCAGAAATCTGTTGGAACATATTGCAAAGGATCCTCAGCTCTTCACTTATTATGCATCTCACTTTTGCACAGTCATTTGCACTCATATTTTTAGGTCTTTGTACAAGCAAATATTGAATTTTCCCGTGCAATCTCCTTGTAACTTGTAGGTATTTAAAGCTGACTTCAGACACAGGTATGCTTTCAGAGAAAATTAGTTACGAAATTCTACCTATCAGGGAACCTGTTTTAAAACTGGTTGTATTGTGTTAGTATCTTGAGAACATGTTATCATGCCAACTATTTAAAAGCAAAAGAAAAAAATATTCATATATAGATTTCTAAATTTAGAAAATCGGCTCAACCCTTTCATTTTGTATCTTCTCTGAAATACCAAACCTTACCATATTTAGACAATTTAGTTTCTGACATAAATTTCAGTACTAGCAGCCATCCATGAGATTAAAAGAAGTAATAGTACAGTACCTCTGTCTTTGAAAACAGCACCCTGAAGTGTCCAGATAAGCAACAGCTTGGTGAAAGTAATGAACATTTGAATTACATTTTTGCTGCATTGATTTAGGGTTTCTTATAGTTGTTATGAAACATTTAAGGGGGGTAGGGGAGGATCTCTTGAAAACTTAGTGATCTTGTCATCTAAATTGAATTGGAGCTCAAAGCCTGTGCTGTGGAAGCCAGTAGGTGCAGCAGCAAGCTACTGAACCTGAGAGAAATTTATTTGAGAATGTTTCTCATATACCCCCATTATACTTGCTTACACTTGATCAGCAGCCAACCACTTGATGTTGTCTTTCTTTTCTTTCCTCTTTCCTGTCATCTTTCCATCTCCTTCTGCTTTTCTTCTGCTCATCGTTTTCTACCTTCCTATATTCCCCTTGTCTCCAACTCTATTTCTGTCTCCATCTATTTTTATCTCTTTACCACATGACTATAGCATAGCATAGCTGTAAACTTCAACAGATTTAACATGTAGGTTTTTCCTTCTGTAGGTGATGGCTACCAGATTCTGGGGGTTGGATGTATTTAGAGATGTATCACAATGAGTAGTTCCTAACTTTACAAGTGATTCCCCCAAAGCTTATAGAATTATGCATCAAAATTGTTAATGACCCAACTCAGAACATAGCCCACATTTTACTTATTTAAAAAAAGTCTTCTAAAGAACCAGTAATATTCAGAGTGCAGAAGCAGGTATTTTTCATCCAACCAAGGAATCCTTACCTGTTGTTTTCTGCTTTTAGTTCGATAAAATAGAATTATTCACCAGAACAGCTTTAGAAAGCACTGATACTGGAAAGTAAATATAGGCTCCTTCACTAAATGCTTTTTTTTTTTTCAGCCAAAATCTGGGACTAAAATAAAATCAATCTGGATGGTCCAAATAGAGAAGATGCATGTGTTCTTCTAAGGAGGATAATTAGGGCCATGAGGTGAATTCCAGATCTCTCCTGAAAAGTACTGCAGCCCATTAACATACTGAGCATGTTTTGGCTGCTTCAGAAATGTCAAATCTGTATTTGGCCATGAATAGATTGGAGTGTGTAGTTTACTAAATATTGTGGAGTTTCTGTTACAAAACAGACCAGTAATAATTTTTCTAAGACAGCTGACATGCATGAGACAGAAAAGAAAAATGGCTTTACTTCCTTCCTAAGCTGGAGCCTGACAACAAACTTTTTTTTTTCCCCTTCTCTTTTTTTTTTTTTTCTGCTGAGAAGTTGCAGCTGTTTCGGCCTTTCTTATTGTGCTTGTTTTCAGACTGTGACTGGGAACACAGACTGTAACTACAGCTGTTGGGTGCATAGTGAATCAGGTATTTCACAGTGGTTATTTGATTAGAAAACAGCACCCAGTCACACTGCTATAGCTGAGGAATCAGATTTTCAGCTGGTGTAAAACAGCCTTATTCTGTTCAAACCAAACTACGCTGAGAATACAACTCACAACTGGAAAAGACACTTACATTACCAGCCAGTATTTTGGGAAATTATAGTTTGTCAAAAAAAATTCCACCCCATGATACATTGAGATAAAATATCTTTTATTTTTGCTTGGTTTCAAGGTGTTTTGGGTCTTTTCTGCCTGAAGTTTTTATTACTTCAGAGAGTGTTTTATGAGTGATGATGAAATGAGTTCTTCAGGAAGAGGAAATCTTTGTGGTAGCCCTGGGAAGTGTGGGATATGGGAATGTCTAACAAGATTTATTCTTAAAAGCTCGCATTTGGTCTGGCCATAACAATGAACAAGAGATCAATGCCCTTGACGTAGCAGAGGCTGGATCTCAGCCTGAGATTATGTTTGGAAGCAGGATAGTGCATGTGCCCCCTACACTTGAAGCTGGCCTCAGCAACATAGCACCCCAGCAGATGCACTGCTTGTTGGTGACCTTCTTGAGGAAGAGGGGGCTAGAGAAATTTTCACTACACATTTTACAGCTGCAATGGGCAACCACTCTCTACAGATGCAATTTTGGCAGCAGCGCCACCTCATCCTTCTGACTATGCCAGTGAAACTCAGTGCACAGTGGGGCAGCTGTAGTGTGGAATGAGAGACCCCACCATGGGCCCTCTCATCTTCATGGTTCAGTAGGACATCCATCGTGTTGCTTCTGGAGGTGAGGAAAGGGTCTTCCCATGGGCATACATAGACTCTGAGGTGCCATCAGCCACATGCTGGCTGCAGTCCTGTCCCATCTGGCTGGACATGAGCCAGTGCTAGCTGAAAACCAAGCATTAGCAAAACATAGTAATGCATTGCCATATCTGAACAGATTCTGGACAGAAAATGGCTTCGGGCACAAAAACCAAAGCATGATGGCACAGATAGGCCTTGCTGGAGTACTGCACATCACACAACAGGCCACTCGCCCTCCCTGGGGGCTCCCTGCACTAGTTAGACATGAAACAGTACAGATTAATAGTAAGCCTTATTCTAAATAACCATTATATCCTGGTATTTTTAACCAGACATTTTGCTAAGAAAGGTTGTATGGAGTTATAATAAAGGTTCAAGGAGCAGAGTTCTGGCAGGGGCTAAGATAGGTAAGGGAGGGGAATGAGGCAAGTAAAAGCACACAGTCATACCTTTCTCAGTACCCTCCAGCTTCGGGTACTTGGTGACCCAGAGATACCCTGAGCTGGAAATTGCACCCATATTTGGCCCTTAATAGTTATTTATCCTTATCCTTAATAGTTATTTATCCTCAGTTTTGTGTATTGTTTTTTAAATTTATTTTTGTTTTGTCACAGTGGTATGCTGTGACATTGAATTTCATCATTTCATTCTGCTTTGAATGATAAAGAGCTTTTTGGGGTTTCCTTAACCTGCTGCCTTATCATTTATTTTGTTGCCTTTGATTCTGCCTGATGAGGTATGGGAATGGGGCACTCACAAATCAGTGGTTTGGGAAATTCTCACACACTGAGCACGAATCTGTTGTCTTTCACATCCAAGCAGACAGACACTTGATAATCACACTCATTTCCCAGGAATACTTATGATTAAAAACAAACACCACGACCAAACTTTAACACACATCTCATTTCCCCAAAAAGAGAGAACTTAGCATGTGTTGTAGCTGCTTTCATAGACTACATGCCAGGGAACATAATGCATGCTACAGAAATCAGTGAAAAAAAGTCACATCTGCTTTTTATTTGTAACTGCATTCAAGGATTGGGAAAACTTGTCCCAGAATTCAGCAAGAGAGCCAAGTCTTCAACATTGCTCTCTTGCAAGCAGCAAAGCACCAAGACCTCACCACTCCAGGAACCAAGACTCAGAGCCATGGTGCCTGTCAGCAAAATGAGTCGACACAGAGCAAAGAAATACAGAGCTTTGCATCTTTCACTGTGCTCAGTCAAATCCAGTTTATACCGTAGTGTACTAGAAGCCATATGCACATTTGAATTTATCAAACTCCTTTTGATCCAGTTCCTGTCCCTCTAGACAAATTTAGTTGTAATAAAACCCACCCGTGCAAGTGGCAAGCTATATTTGAAGCAAGTGCAAGAAGGTCAAGAAACATATGAGCATGGACTTTAAACCCTACGGAGCCTGGAGGAGGAGAGAGTGATGGGATGCCCATGGAGTCATTGCAAATGTTGTCCTCAGTGCCCACTGCTGTCCTGTTTCAATGCCCCAGCAATTCATCTGGCTTCTCAATACTGGCAGTCTGACCTATTTAAGGCTAAATGCAAACTGTGCACATGAGCATTTGTAGGAATGTGAATAGCTGCAGTCCTTCCATCTTTCATTTTTAAGCCAACAGAAAACTGTGGCAAACTCTTGATAAGTAGCATTTCCATATCTATAGCTCAACTTTTAACATTTATGACAGCAGTTTTTTCTGTGGTAAAGAATGTATCTTGATTCTTGCAGGGAAAAAAGGTATCAAACACTGCAAAATGCAAAATCCATGTAGCCAAATAAAAATTAACACCTGGTGCTGAAAAACTGTTTCGAGAGCACATATGTTTTAATATTCAGTTTGAGTAGAAAAGCTTACACTCTTCAGAAGATATCCATTATATTCTGCAAGGATTAGAATGATATACAGCATTTAGATGGCTACATATGTGCCCTTTGCAAGGCTATGCTGCATATCCCAGGGCATTTGAGGCATTGCACAATAAAGTTAACCCTGAGCCTATCTCTGCTTGGTAATGGCATACACCTGCCAGACATCCAGGGAAAAAATAACAATATGATACTTAGATTGGATTCCTTTTAGAAGGCCTCTCATTTTTGCAGAAGATATTTCAACATGTAGACAGTAACATTTGTAATTCAATCCTGCTGACTAGCAGAACTGAGCATCAGAATGATTTTTAAAAGAAGCTGTTGCATGCTGGTTTTCAACTCAAGTTATTACAGTCTTAATTTGCCATATTATGCACAGACAAACCTAGACCCAAGTCTTCATATTTAACATTAGTACTAGCTGATGGCAATGAAAGAATATTTAAATTAATAGTTTTAGTGTTCATGGAACTAAGTGATCACTGACTTCCAGTATATAGAATATGTTAATATATTCATTAATTAATTAACTGTTGGCTGTTATCTTAGTGGAAGTAGTCTGAGCTATGCTGGAAGAAAATTGTTTGTTTTTCTCTAAATAGAGAAACAAATACTGTGTTTGCTTTGAGAAGGATGTCTGGTGTCATAGTTACTGATATTGAATGTGATTCTCAAAGACATCAGAAGAGCCACATGTATTTAAATGAAGGGTTCATCTAGTTCAGTGCCCTGTCTCCAGCAGTATTGACAAGTGGATGCCTAGGGACCCAGACATACATGGCTACTACCTCTGCTTCAAGTCTCCAACTTTTCCTTTCTGGGGATTTCCTGAGCTATTGATTTTTGTCTGTTTAGCTCTTTCCATGTACCTGTGGAGTTTGCCTTTGAATGTGCATTTCTCTTGCATTCACATCCTTTGGCAGGGAGTCTTGTAGGTCATCACATATTGCTAGGATGTCATATTCTTTTGTTTGCCTTGAACCCAAGTCTTTGTTTTGTCTTTTGGTGGTGTTTAGAATTTTTATTAGAATAAAATCATGGAATAATAGAGTCATTTAGGATTGAAAAGACTTCTAGTATCGAGTCCAACCATTAACCTAACACTGCCAAGTCCACGACTAAACAATGTCCTTAAGTGCTGCTTCTACATGTCTTTTAGATACGTCAAGGGTTGGTGACTCCACCACTTCCTTGGGCAGCTTGCTCCTATGCTTGACAGCCTTTTTGGTGAAGAAATGTTCCCTAACACATAATCTAAACCTCCCCTGGTGCAATTTGAAGCCATTTCTTCTTGTCCTATTGCTTGTTACTTGGGAGAAGAGACCAACTCCAGCTGGCTACAACCCCCTTTCAGGTAGATGGAGAAGAGAGTATATGGTTAGTCTCTACCCACTCATGATTCTCTATTCATTTTTCATAGAGATTCCACATATACCATACTCAGTCATTGTTCATTACAGACTTTTGATCATCTTTGTTTCCCTTCTCTGAGCTTTTTCCCTTTTTAACACATTTTTTTGCCAAGAGGCAACTAGAACTGCACAGAGTTTTTAAGTTTCAGGCAAGCCATGAATTTATATGTTATTGTGGTGTTTTCTGAT
Organism: Corvus brachyrhynchos; assembly: GCF_000691975.1. Lineage (NCBI taxonomy): Eukaryota > Metazoa > Chordata > Aves > Passeriformes > Corvidae > Corvus > Corvus brachyrhynchos. The sequence continues at coordinate 745,651 of NW_008237919.1, read as the reverse complement.
TTGTTCCCTAATCATTTTCTAATAATTTCTAAGTATTTATTAGGTTGGTTTTGGCTGCTGCTAATAACTATCATATGCCGCTTTAAATTAATTTTCTTTGTTGTATTTCACCTGCCATTTTATTGCCTTGGCATGCTGTCTTGTAAAGTCCTTCTGCCTTCCTTCATAGTCTTTCCTCATCCTAACCACCTTGAATACCTTCATATCATCAGAAAACTTTATCACTGGACTGCTCAACCACTTCTCTAACTCATTTATGGGTATATTGAACAGAATGGACCCCAGCACACACACCTTATAGAACACCTCTGGTGACTTCTTACTATTGCAGTCACTGACCATTTACTGCTAATGCCTGTTTGTTCTCCTTTGGTTAATTATCTGTGCAAGACCTTCCCTCACTCCTAATTGCTTGAGTGCAGGCATGTAAATAAGCTTTCATTTCTCTTATGCTCTGGAGAAATGCTTGGTTAATAAATTAATTATTAAAATGTAAATTAAAAAATCCAACATCCACTCTTCCCCCTCCCTCCAAAAAAAGACATCCCCCAACCCCCTCAGGATTTTATAGTTTTTGCAGAGGGAAATCCTTCTGTAGTACTGAACCATTTTCATGGTAGTAGTCCCTGTATGTTGGTGTGTCCATGGCAGATTAAATTTATGCTGCACACATACCAGCTCAGTCCCAAGCCATAAAAACCAGAGCTTTATAAGAACGACACTGGAGTCCTAAGTAGCCTCTTCTTCCTGCTGTAGAAGCTGTCTTCAAATTGCTTTTTTTTTCAGGATTATGTTGGATAAGGGTAAGATAGAATTTCAAGGACTGGGCTGATGTGTGAGAAAATCACACAGTTGTATAGACCAAAAAGAACATTTTTGCATCTCTGTTATAGCAGCACTGTAGGCTGGTAGATTAGTTCTAAGCGAAATCCAAACTTTTATTCCATGAGTTAGTAAGTGTAATCTGAGCTCCCTGTATGTCATGAGGTCAAGGTCTAGTCACTTGGGCTTTGAGCAGGTGATTTGACTATCAACCTCAGTAAAATAAAGGTCAGTCAGTGTTTAAAGCACCGAGTAATTTTTCCAAGATTGTAGAGATGGAATCCAAATTTTCATGTATTGCTGTGAGGTTGGAATGCAGATGTGTTTAAAGGGTTAAAACTGTGGCTCAATCAGAAAGAATGCTTGGCAATAAGAGGAAGCCTGGATTAATGATGGAAAAGAATTCTTAGCATTTTATAGCAGTGGGTATTCGAGATGAGACACGGCTAATGATCAACTAAAAAGGTATTTGCAGCTGTGGTGCTACCTCTCCCATAATGCCAACATTAATCAAGCTTTTTCATGCAGCTTTCCAGTACATTCTATTTTTCATTGTCCTGAATAGAAAAACAGAGCTCATGCCCTATTACACTGAGTCAGAGACCATACTTCTGTGTCACCAAAAATGATCATACCTTATTGATTTCTAAAAGCTGCACTTTCTGTGTGGTGAAATAAATCCATAGCAAAGTCTATAACAAAGCCAGTTTCATTTTAAAGAAAAAAGCCTCTTGCAACCCCTAACTATAAATACCTCTGGGATGTGAAGCAGTTATCGGCATGAATTAACTGCTCATATATTTTATTTAAGTCTTGAATTACATCAAAACATCAGCTATAATTACAGCATCTCTAAGTCTAGTTTTGGAGTCAGCCATCTTGTTGAAAGACCTTGGCAGAGCAAAAAGCCAGTGAAATCGTGTAAGTCAATGTCCTGGCTGTTCTGATTCTGCCTTCGGAGACAGAAGAAAAGCTTCATTATAGTAAAAAATGAAACATTTGACATATGAGTTATTTCCAGAGTGGCTTCAATCTTTTTAAATAATGAACCCCATTGAATCCTAACTTCTCAGCAAATGTTGATTATCTAAATTCCTTAAGTAAACTACACGTGATACAGCTTTTGAAACATGAACATGATATTCCCTCATGTAAACAATCCTCTGCCTTTGTTGCCTGATGCTATCACATTTGGGTGCACATCCTTCTGGATTGCAGGCCCAAGCCTATAAAATCTTGCTATCAAATATCCACCCTGATCTGCAGATGCTTTATGCCTCTGCTTAACAGCCATGACTCATCCCGTTAAAGTCAACAAAGTTACAGTAGTAAAGTTAGGCGTGTGTTTGCAGGAATAGGCCCAGATTCTCAGAAGTATTTAGGTAACTCAAGATGCAGAGAGATGAGTAGTGGGGGAATTTCATACTGGTGTGACTAATCTCCCCAAGATCTCCTAAAATCTAAAGACAGAGGAAGAGAGGGAAGGCTTTTTGCGAAGGGGCTTCAGGACAACTAAATTAGGCTTCTGTTTTGGAGCATCTCCTAAAGGATCCTCCACCATTCTCTGTAATTTAAGAAGTGCTTTGAATACTCAGTCCCGGACACCCGGCTCACACAGAAATCAGCAGGAGCCAGAGCTCAAGGTGCCCAGCCAAATCTTGCAAGGAGCTTGTCAGTGCAGCAGCCATCTCGGCAGCTCTGGGTATTGAGGTCTGCATACTTGTGGCTCTGAGGGGCTGCCCACAGTGGCAACCTGCAGTGCCTGACATAGCTTTGTAATCTAATTGCCCCACATGCAGCAAGACCAGAGACTGTTGACACAGGGTGAAGTTTACTTTTCAAACTGAAAGACCAAAGGGAAAATAAAAGGAAATGTTTTTGACTTCTGAAGACCTGGAGTTTTAAGATTCTTTTAAATAGACATTGTAGATAAAATTCTTCATTCTTAAATGTATAGGACTGACTAAATGACCTATCTTCATTTTTTATGGTGATTTATAAATACCTGAAATTAAAGGACTAGGAAACATGCAGTGACTCCTGCATATTTTAATAAATATGGTGTATTTTGAGGATCCTCCAACAGCCATGATTTGGCTGTGTTAAATAAAGTAGATTTTATAGCACTTTAATCAGATTATGATGGAACATTATGCAAAATATTATGCAATGTAATGCAAAGTAATTAATGCAAGCAGAGAACATGAGACAGCTGAGCAGCATGCATTTTTGTTACATACTGCCTGCTGATTTTAAAAATTTCTTTCTTAGATAGTGGTTTCCCGTTCAGAACCCACAGCTCCACATGTCAGCTTTCAGCTAGATTCCCACCCCATCTCTCCCCAAGTTGTTGTCAAGAATTCATTGACAGATGATGGCTATACCCTGGTAGTGACTGGAAAAAAGGTGAGTGGTTCATAATCTAATCCTTCTGTGCACTGTGTAAACCTGCCTTCAGAGCAGCAACTTTCGGTAAGAGCAGCTGTTCACACTGCTGCTTTATGCACTGCATCCTCATAGCCTTGCCATTCCCTAGGGAACACTGGGGCTGCAAGTTTCCTCCAAGATATATTTTTCCCCTACTAAACAAACTGACAGCCTAATATTGAGAAATGTTTAAATAACGTAAGAGCTTGTGATATAAACCAACAAAAGCCAGGAAATGCAAATTTTAAGGCTGAAACCCTGTCCCTAATTCGAGTGCTTGCAAAGACAAAACACACAATGGCTTAAGAAAAGAATGGTGCTCAGTTTCCTGGCTTTTGTTGGTTTGTGTCACAACACTGTAACTTTTTAAGGAGGGTTGTGTGTGCAAGTGTTTCATGGGTGTTTTTAAAACTGGAAGGCAGTAAAGCTTGGAAATTACTTTAGCATGTAGCCTACAAAGAGTTAATAAAAATGAAGAGCTATCATAAATATGCTATTGTCATAAGTAGATATGCATTGAAGAATAGGTTTTAAACATCAGCAGATAATATTACAGATAATCCTAAACCATAATCGTAAGCAATAACTTGACTCCTTGAGTTCTATAAGAACTTGCAGAAATACATCAGCCATTAGTAAAGGCTGTTATTAATCATTTACTAGAAATGTATGAGATATTTATGAGTGATCTTCAGAAAATGTCCAAAATTAATTTAAGGAAGGTACTGAAGTATAAAGAAATATAAGGCACTTATATAGTAATGTAATTATATATTCATTTCAGTATTTTGACCAAAAATAATTCTTACATGTTTAGTGACTATTTCATAACTACCCTGATATTTTAAGCAATATAAATTTTAACTTATACTTTAGGTACAGTATAGGTTTTTTGATGATAGGTGTTAACAAGTACATGGGTAGTCACATGCTGTAAGTGTGCCACAGATATTAATACAGCTCACCAAAGCTGAAATAGCCATCATGCCTATTTTAACAGACGTATAAACTAAAGCATACTGAGCTACACTGTTTTTCTTCCAAGAAGTGGTGCAGAATTGGGAGGAGCTCACTGCTGTTTTCTTTCTCCATCAGCAAAAAATGCTATCTTGCTGTAAACACCAGATGCTGGTAGTAACTGTATATAACATTAAGATGCCTTTAGGGTTTCTCCCAAGTGAATTTAAAATCATGTCAGTTAAATTACTTATAAGATCCTATAATTACCGAGCTAAAGAGAAGTCGAACTGTGGCTTGCACATCTGAAATCTGAGTAGCACCAGCACACTATGCATAAATAGAGATTCTCCTTGCCACTTAGTGTACGTATTAAAAGGATGTGTGCATCATGTCTCTCCATCAACAGATAACAAAGATCCCGCTGAAGGGGCCAGGCTGCCGTCACTTCAGGTCCTGCAGCCAGTGCCTGCTGGCACCGGCCTTCATGCAGTGTGGCTGGTGCAGCCAGCAGTGCCTCAGGTCTTCTGAGTGCCCCAGCAACACCTGGACCCAGGACACCTGCTTGCCTACAGTTTATGAGGTAAAATGGTGGATTTCTCACATTTATTTCTTGAGGGAAGAAGAGTCTGCACTCTGTAGACATCTTCTGTTTATGTAATCATGATAAATTTTCAGCTGTCCCCAACTTCCCCTCAGCCTTGATGTCCATAAATCCTCTGACTGGATGCACGTTGTCTCCCTGAGTATTGTGGGCTAAGATGCTCATGGGTGGACAGGTTTGTCTGATCATCCTGACCAGCCTTGGGAGATCCCTGGCCCTACAAAGCACTTCTGGTAGGGAAACAAGATGGGTCTGAGCCAGCCTGGCAGGGGTCTGACAGGAAAGGCCAGTCAAAGATAGGAGCACTCCTCCTCTCAGACCCCTCTCAGAGGCAAAAGTGGAGGAAAGCATTTCCTGCCCACAGCTGCCACAGCCTGACCCAACACAGAAGGTCTCTGGCTCCCGCTGTTCATCCATCCCTGTGCTGGGTCCAGTGTTGGAGGAAAATCTGGTGTTTCTCTGTGAGAAAAATTCCCTCTTTCTGCTATCAAGCACCTGGAGAAGTTCTTTTTACATAATGTCCCTCCCTGGCTCCTTGTTCCCATGGGTCCAGTTGGCACCAGTGAGGAGCAAGCGTGTAGCTGCACTCCTGGGACAGGGGCAGCCAGAGGCTGCTGCCAGCCAGCCAAAGCTCATCAAGGGTGTGCGAGAACAAAAAGGCACAGATGAGCAGAGAGCTGTGCTGGTACAGTCCAGTCTTAATTTAGCTATGGTTAATGCAGGATTTGTACTGTACCTGGGACCAAATCTTCTCATGTGGAGTGTCACATAACTGTGAAGGCAGAGGTTTGTAGGGCAGTTGATGGACTAGAGATCTAAGGGAAGGACAAGTGTAAAACTTTCTGGTAGCATTTATACCCATTCACTTGTGTTAGTACATTTAAACTACATCATGTAGTTAAAAATTCATTTTCCTTCATTGGAATGCAACTTATAAACAGAGATAAAAATTTGATATGCCAAACTCTTTGAGAGAATAAAAAAAGGGGTTTTAAATAAATAATGTATTTCTTTCAGCCAGGCATATGATCTCATGTACAACAATTTTTTTAAGTTTTAAAGTTTTAGGCAAAACTGCTATTAATCTAGAAATAAATATAGAAACATGTGTTTATGGGGTTGGTTTTTTCCATGTTGACCTTTCAGACACAAAATTTAGGATTAACACAGGCAAAATTCAGTAAAAAAAAAATGAAAAATTGTAGGAATCAAAGCTAAAATGGATGGAAAATGGAAGGGGAAGGGGCAATTTGCCTCACCTTCTACTGCCATTTACTTTTCAAAGGAGATGCACAAAAATTGCTTATGCAGAATGTGAATAGTTTACTTTTCCTTTATGCAGCAGTACATTTATTTCAGAAAGGTTGTATTAGATAATGAAATAATCCTTTCCACCTTAGTTTGGATGAGACTGAATCACCAATTCAAAGGTATACACTGAGAATTAGCTCTTACACATTTTTCTGTACCTCTGCAGGCCCAAGGGGCTCACCTACCCTGCACAGTTTGTTTCATCTTTTCTAGACCTCAAGCACAAGTAGCATCCCTTAATGTTTTTAAATTTGCAAACTTTCCAACAGTGGTTGTGTATTTCCATGGCTCAAAAAAAATTTCTCAGGCTCTGAACTGCTTAGTTTCTGATTTTCAGAGGGGCTGAGCTCATGTAGCCCCCTTTTATTTTAATTTTGAATGCGTGCACTCAGCAGTTTTAAGAACCAAGAGCCTGGAGCCCATGCACAGGCACTTAGACCAAGAGGTGTACCCCCCACAGCCACCTCTGCAGTCCCTGTGAAGTTGCTGGGAGGGGAGCCCCCTTGGACGTGAGGCAGTGGGAACAGGTGTGAGGCTGGCTAGGTGCTCCCTTTCCCCATGTGGCTCAGCCCTGCCTGCTCAGCACAAGCCCAGTCTACTGCTGTAATGAATATGGATCTGTGACACTGATGGATATTAAAATGAATCTCGAATTACTGCATGCCGATGTTGGTAGGTGTTGCTTCTAGAAGGTTTGTAAGGAGAAAAACGCAGCTGGGTACTTAAATCTCTTTGGATTGCTAGCTGTTAAGATAAATTTCATGCTCTACTGGACCATGACATTTAACATGATTACTGAAAAAAATATAAAACAGATTATTCATCATCTTCTGATCTGTCTTTAAATTCATATGCATAAAATGTAAGAAACAAGCTAGTTTTGTTCCTAACAAACAGAGGATGACCTGCTTTGCATTGTATCTGAAATTCAGTCCGAACCTCTCCCTAATATTTTGCAGCTTTCAGAGGGACAGATTGCTTGAGATATGTCATATGATCGCTTTAACCTGAGGGGAACAGATTGCTCTCTGAGGGTCTGGTCCAGTGGCTGTTAGCTAACTAAGTCTTCTTTTCCCAGGTTATTACACAGAGTGGTGTACAATGGGAAAAGAAAAAAAAATACACGTTTTCCTCTTAGGAGGGATGGCAGAGAAGAAGCCCAGTGTTTTCCCATGGAGTCCTGCAGATCCTTGTCTCTTTTCCCTGCTTTAAGCACTTTCCCTTGGAGCTGTGGGTTGGAGAGGAGCAGTCAGCTCTGCCCAGACATAGACAGTATAGTAGGGCAGGCACTGGGACACATCCCCTCCACAGCCCGACTCCCAGTCTGTTCCCATCCACTGCCTCTGCCAACAATGAGGAGTTTCATCAGCCTGGACAAGCAGTTCTAGAGGGAAGCCAGGGGACTCAAGGGAGTCTCCTTGGAGATCACTTGGTGCTGGAACAAATTGCAGGCATCTGCGCGTGGCGTTCAGGTCACGCTAAAAGGTGAAGGGTGTAAAAGAAGAAACAAATTGGTCTCCCTTCTGATTCTTTGTTGTGGTTAAAAATCTGACATGGTTTGTTGTTGTTTTTAAAGTGAGTCATTTTAGCTGCCTTTTGTATCAGAAGTATCAAGAACATCAGGCCTTCTGCTGCCTGTTTAGGTTGGAGGCTTTGCTGGAAATTTCATATGTGGTTGTACATGTTCTTGTCTCTGAATTAAAATGAATGGGCTAAAGAAACTTTAATAATTAGGTATTTTTTAAAAGAATTTATTAAGTATATAGTGGATATTAGCTGTCAACATAAATAAAAGGAAAACACAATGCTTTAAATTTTTCCAAAAACAAAAACTTAACTTTCTGCCGTAAACAAAAGTCCAGAGAGCAGCAGAATGACAGGCCTTGCAGCAGGACTTGCTCCATGTTATCAGTAGAGATAACACAATATTTTTTTGAATCCTGCATTTCATAGCATTTATAACTGGTTTGCATTTTGATTGTTTTCTGTTACTACCAGTGCAATGTAAGTACACAGAAGAGGCCTACATATACCTCAGTTCAAAGATCAGGAGGTTCACTATCCATTCCTGTCAACTCTCCCAACAAAAAGTCTGGAAAACCATGTTTGACTTTCAGACATTTCATCATACAGAACAAATGGAACAAAAATAAATCTTGAATAACAACACTCAGGGGGAATATCTGCAGAACTTGAAAACAAAACTTTAAGATTTTGTTTGTTTAGTTTTTGCTATCTACTTAGAGGTCTTGCCTCCTAAATTTGTTGACAGAATATAGTAAATACCTACTATCCCTCAATTAAGGCACACAGGTTTGTTATCACAAGTCTCTTTTGGCGTGTAAGATCGCTAAAAACCAGTTGGGTACCTTCCATTTTTATTCTGTATGGCTTTGTGAAGCCCTTATTTTGCTAACTTGTGGATTACATTTCGAACTCTTCAAATGCCACATGTCAATGTATTATTGTACAAAACATCAGGACACCCTGTACCCCTACAGAGCAATTTCAGTCTCTGCTAGGGTTTCGTTATTTCAGAAATAGGTAATGTGCTGAGATATTGAACAGAGTGGAAAACTAGGATCTGAAGTCAAATCCAGATTTTGAAGAAAAACCCCAAAGAAATAAGGAAAAGTTAAAACTGGGAATAGCACAGACTCCATGGGCACAGTACAGCTCCATGCTCTTAGCTGCAGTTGTGTGTCTGGGGGCTGTGTGAGTATCACTCCTTTTTTACGGATTTGTGCAAAAGTACTGCTCCTGCATAGGTTCCCTCTTCTTTGCTCATTGAGAGCCGCTTCAAAGCTCTTTTAAAAACAGGAAAGATTCCTCCTGGCTTCAGTGCACGTTAGATCAGACTCTTTGTCTGGTTTCTAATGAGGGCAGTAAATTTCCCCATATATAGTATATGGTATAATTCTTTTGAAGTATTCTTCAGCTGCCTATCTACAATAGTTCATTTGTGAGAGTCTTGAAGTATGGCTACAAGAGAGTTGAAAAGAAATGTGCTGTCTTACTGGATTTCCAGATGAAATAATAGCCAAGTATCACTCAAACACTTTCCTTTCAGCTTGAAAATTAAGCCGGGTCCTTTGAAGGACACAGCTGTATTGCATTTTAGGGGCAAAATTATTATCACTAAAGCATTAAGTTTAAGATACTTAAGGCATTATGATCACAAGTATAAATTCAGTCTGTCATTCCTTTCATTCTTTTTTGTTTGTCTAGGGGTACTGGTATGTTTGCAAAATTATGCAGTATTGTTGAAAGTCCTCATAATTCCTGGACTAATGTCTTTTTTTTGGTTGGTTTTTTGGTGGGTTTGGAGGGTTTTTTTACTGACAGTACTGACCAGTATTTTACAGAGTTTTGTAAGACTTCTATAGTGTTCTACGTTTTTCCCACCATTGTTATATTTTACAGGACAATTTACAATACACACACACACACAAAAAAAAAAAGTATTTCCTTTGTAGATTGTCTCTATGTTTCTGAGGGGCAGTTTATTTTTAGCTTGGAATTAGAGGTGACCAAATGTAAAACATTTAAGGAAAGAATAGCTGAAGTCGTGTTAACTTTATCACAGTCAATGTGATATTGGATTATGGTGTCTTTGAAGCTACTTCACTCTGAATCCAACTTTCATCAAGCTGACAAAAAACGGTCATTTGGGGGTCCTTTTGTGTTCAGCATTCAGCTTCTAACAAAATAAGTACATTGTATGTTTAACACTCCAGAAATAAGATGTGAAAGACAAGAACGGCAGGATTTAAAAGACTATTACAATGCACAGCTTGCTCAGTGCCCCTAAACACTGTCTTTCAAAGCTTCCTAGTATAGGTTTTGTTATTTATTGCCACTGTCATAGAAAGCTCATAATGTGACAAATGAAAGGTGAAGAACAATTAAGATGAATGCTAGGACATAATCTACCAAAAGAAATGCTTTCCTAAAATTATTCCTTCACCCATTCTTTAGCTCCACATGAAGTTCAAGAAAACCTGATTCAACTAACACAATATTTTTTAACAGATTCTCCCAAGCAGCGCTCCCATAGAAGGTGGGACAAAATTGACACTGTGTGGATGGGACTTCGGATTCAGCAAAAATAATAGATTTGAATTAAAAAATACAGTAGTCCATATTGGAGGACAAATTTGTCCTCTGGAAGTAAAGTCTAGCAACAAAAATAGGTAAGAAACCTAAAATATTAATTTCCTTTTATACAGATGTTCTTTATGTGGTATGGATTTTTTTGCAAATACAAACATTCAGCCTATAAATATCATCTCTGATTCTGAAATTTCAAATTGAAAAAAACCCCATGGTTTAATAAACTCCCCAAGAAAAACAATGCTCAAAATGGAGATCAGATAGATCTAGTTTATGCCAAGAGCTCCTGCAGCAGTTTTTCTGATTTGTCTGTGAAATGCTGTTCAACGTCTGTGGAAGCTGGCAAGAATGAATCTATTCAAAGGTTTGAAAAGGGGGCAGGTTCCTTTGGCCAGGATCCTGCTGGGCTAGGTTATGTCACCTCTGTCTTCCTGATCTGTGAAGCTGCTGGAGAGAAGTGTGAGAAGATGCAGGTATTTCATCATCCAGAGGCTTATGCCCCTCGACTGCACCTCTCCTCCTCCTCCTCAGAAATAAGCATTTGAGACACTGGCTTAAGTTTAAGACAGAGGTTACTCTGGTTGTTATCTTGAAGAAATATAAGTTAGTGAATATCCTCTCTCTACCACCAAAGCAATGTGCAAATCACAGCACAGCTTTCCTATTCACATACATAGCAGTGCATACTCCAGCAAGTGCTCCAGAAATGTTGAGCACTCTCCTAACTGCTGTTCTGAACAGTTTTAAGGGAAACAAGATGATTTAAGGAGACTAGATTATATACGAGACTATGTGAATGTAATACAATACATTGACACATGCTACTGCAGAAGTTCAAGTTTAATTTTTGGTAATATTTAATTTTTTACAATAAATTTGTGTATATGATGCATTTTTTTCTAATCCTATTGTCTGCCAAAATTTGATACTAAAGGAAAATTCAAAAAAATCATCAGCATTTGAATAGAAGATATTTGTTTTTTCCATCATGCTTCTTTTTTCTGAAATGTATTTGATATACTAAAATTATATTCTGTGGCCAAGTATTATAAAGACCACAGTGTTTGTATTTAGTGTTGAAGAAGAGGGACACAGTTCTTTTAGCTGTTATTTCTGAAATATCCATGATACACATAGATTGATGATCTGTTTAGTATGGATCCTCCATTATTATGGCGTTGAAGTGGTTCTATTTTAAATAGAAAAATCAGAAAATCAGAAAAAAATGTAATCCCATTTTTTCCCTTGTTTTTTAAAGGCTGGAATGCACAGTTCCTGCTGCAAAACGTCCAGGTTTTAATATATCCAGTAGTGTTTCTGTTGGACGTGGCAAAACACTGTTCGGTACATTTTCATACGTGGTAAGCACTATGATTAAACCTTTATAGTCAAAATTGGCTTCAATATTAACTGGAAGGGATTCATCATGAGTCCAATACAGCATGGTAAATTCTGTATTTCTGTTGGCTTTATTGTTACTTCACGGAAATGTTAATAAATATTTTAATTCCTCCTCTTTACATTTTGAAAAGAATTTTATAATCCACTGGTTTTATTTTTACCTCCCCTCAGAATCCTGTAATAACAAGTATATCTCCCACCTATGGCCCCAAATCTGGAGGAACATTGCTGACTGTAGCTGGAAAATACCTAAACAGTGGGAAATCCATGAGGATTTTTGTTGGTGAGCAACCATGCACTTTGAAAAGGTAATCTACTAACTAAAGCACAATGCCTTTAATACTGAAATGTCTAGATTAAAAGCCTTGGAGTTAAAAAACCAAATTCGAACATTTGCTTTCCTCTCCTTGTGTCACTTGTTGGGGAATTTATACTGCAATAAGCATTCAGTTCTAGATTATATCCTGAGTTTAGGATATCTGAAAGATTTCTAGAAGGGACTATAGTTCCCTGGATGTCTTATTTATTCTATAATGTCTTCATTAAGCTCATTAAAAGGTTGCATAGAGAAGTATCAAATCCACTTCTAATGGACAAGAAACTGCTTATTTCCCATCATTTTTGTCACCCTGATTCCCACACATGCATCCCTCTCTCAGCAAGAGCTGCTGTTCATGCAGCAGCTGCCAGTGAGCAGCCAGTGGGTACAAGTCACCATTTCCTACTGCCTTGTTGGTGGAAACCTGACCAGTGTGATAATGTCTATCCCATGCAGAGGAGCACTACTTCTGCACAGCTATCAGTGAACAGCCTGCAAAACAGAGGCAGCATCAGTTCAAGACTTTTCCTGGTATTTAGAAAATTGTTTTGAGGTTTAAGCCAGAATTTCTTGTGGCTCTCTGCTGGGTCCAGTAGGAGCTCAGCCATGAATCTTTGATGTGTTCTGTGTGGAAATGCCTTCAACCACGTCTGTATATAAATGTTAAATACCAAGCATAGATTCTCCGCTAAGGGCAGACAAGAGTTCTGAATTTGGTAGCCATTCTACCATGGCACAAATCCTACTTGGTTCTGTGCTCAGGTACAGCAGGGTGATTCCAGAATTGTCACCTCTGTGGACGAGGGCAGAATCTGGCCCAATGTTCCAGAAACAGGATATCCAGCAATTCCTCTGAAATTTGAGCATCATCTTATGGAAAGTCATAGTGGTAGAACTTCACACTTGTGGAGAACATGGGGAAGCAGTAGCCTATTAGTTAATGTCAGACTCAGAGTCAGGAAAGATGGAATTTATTCTTTACTGCTAAATGATTTATTGTGTGCTCTTGATCAAATCAGCCAAGTCTGAATAAATCAAGGAAAGCATTTAGATATTCAAGTCTGATCACTAAAAAGATCTTCATCACTTCTGTTCCATAATAGTTTAGGGTTGAATTTATTGGTGTCTTCATCTCAGCTGGTCAACTAATGGACAAATACATAAACCTTTTGGGAATGATTTGTTTGAGACATCTACTACGGGGGTGGGATGGCAGCCAGCTCAGATACAGATGTTCATCAGGCAGACCTGTAGGTATTGAACAATAGCTGAGACTTACCCAGTAAGCATCTCCAGCACCCCTCTTTCTCACTAGTCAAGTTGCCCGGAAACTTCTATGCAGGTCTTAACCAATTTCTCAGGGCAGGTGTTTCTCTAGGTAAACAGCAGTTTAGCTTTCCCCAGTTCTGAGGGCAGCTAGAGCAAGGTTTACTTTTTTTCCTTTAAGAGATGTTAAAAAGCTTCCAGATACAATTGAATGAATCACTATCCCTTACAGCAAATCCCACCTTCCTGGAAAGCTTCAAAATTTGTGGAAAATGTCCCTTTTGTCTAATTTGGAGACCATCTCTTACACTCTAAGAGAACGACCTCATTTGGATGGCCCATGGATGTGCTTGAGCCCAAATCACTGAAACCAGGTGGTAGAGTTACATTTGCTTCTCCAGTCAGTTGCCACCCTTGTCTCTGATGTGCCCTGCTCCCTGTGGCCACATTTCATGTGCTTCAAACTTCAGGATCCTCCTGCTGCCCACTCACCCACTGATCTCAGTGTAGGAGGAGGAGGACTTCCACAGCCAGCATGATAGCAAGGGAAAGGTGAATATCCCAGAGACTCTGCTGATGTGCTGAATTTAGCCAGCTCTTCCTGAATTTTCACCTTCTTTCTCCTTGCCGTCTGCCTTCCACTCAGCATCTGGTACATCCCACACCAGAACCTTTACTTGAGGCTTTTAACAGAGAGTATGGATTTGAAAGAGGCATTATCCTTTGGTTATAGCAGGTGAAGTCATTCTCCTTAATCCTGGAGTGTGCTCTTGTTTTCCAGGCTGGAACCTGCCTTTGCGGGGCTCAGGGGCTCATGGGGTTGTCACCTGTACCAGGGCAACACCTTCCATCAGGCAAGGTGCAAGTCAAATGAATTAAGATGAATCTTGAGCCTAAGCCATGCTGTTGCAATTTCTACCTCCTGTCATGCTTACTTGTTGCAATTTGATTATCCAGCAGAAAAATCAATGACTTTTTTTTTTACAAACAGATGCTTAGGCAATGTTGGGGCTCAGTAAAGGACAGTGTTTTAAACCAAGTATGTGTTTTATGATCGTGACAAGCAATCCGTTTTCAGTCCTCCCAGCATATCGGCAAGCACTGTGGAGTGCTACACTCCAGCACAGCAAATTCCCCAGGAATATCGTGTGAGAATGGAAATCGATGAGGCTATTCGAGGCACAAGCAGCCATTTCACATACAGAGAAGATCCTGTTGTTTTAAAAATTCATCCAGCCAAATCTTTTCTTAGGTGAGTGAAATTTTCTTGTAAGAAAAGCAACAAATGAACAAAGAATGGCTATGCTGCTCAGCAATCTATCAAAAGAAATTGCATTTTTATCTCTATCTGCCATGCCAATTGTTTCTATTATGGTGCAGTTGCAGAGGGCAGATCATTTCCTTTCAGAGGTGAAGGAGAAGGGGGAAGGGTGTCTCTTTTCTCTTTGTGATTTCACTCCTAGCTGCTGCTGAGCCTACCTGTGATGTCCTGCTGAGATACCCACTGCACAGCTAAGTGTGTCTCCTATACTGTGTCTGGACATTACACTGATTGCTGAGGAAAAGTATTTAATGTGACAAGTCAGCAGAGTCAGCAGAGCAAATGGATTTTAAAATAGTCTAAATCCAGTGCTATGTAAATATTATGAATATATATGTATGTTAGTGTGTGTGTGTTTTCAAGTGACATATTTATGGTCTCAGTAGCTCTAATCTGAGCCACCTGCCTTTGCCAAAAAAACGTCAGCAGTAAAGCAGACACGAATTTCCGCACCAATGAAAGCGATAGGTGAAACAAGTTAGTTAGCAAATGCTAAGTACAAATATGCAACCTCTTTTAAAATGTACGCATTTGTTTTATACCCTGGCTTACCTCAGGTTTTCTTTTGTTTTCTTTTTTGATTAGTTGTTATAGTAAATGTAAAATTTGTTTCCCAGAAACATGATCTCACTGCTCAAAGTTAGGTATTTGCATTTACCCAATATATACCTAATTCTGGTTTTATGTTATAATTTACTCTAAAATATAATTTGTAATTAACATTACATTATCACAGCAGTTATTTATCCTACTCCTCTTTTTCTTTTCCTAGTGGTGGAAGTACAATCACAGCTCAGGGAATCAACTTGAACTCAGTGTGCTTTCCTCAGATGGTGATTACTGTACCTAAACTGGGAATGAACTTCTCTGTGGTGAGTCAGTCTTAGAGAAGACAATCTGTTATCTTTTCATCTTGATGTGGTGAATGGTTGCAAATTTTCAGTCAAAACACTTTGACTTTTTCCTTGAAACTTTGGGGCTTCCACTGATATTTTGGGGTTTTCTGCACAGACTCTATAAGCAAAATTCAAAACTAATTTGAAATTAAGCTGAGGATAAAACAACAGTTTCCAAGGAACCTTTTCCAAAGAAAGAAGGCTAGTACAGTATCTGATAATAAGATTTTTATATTTCAATTTAGCAATACAAATTCAGTGACTAAACACAGAACAATGCAATATAGATACATCAGATTACATGACAAGTTCAAGCACTACTGTGATATTCAAGTGGTGACTGTGGATATATATCAAGGAAAGAGGAAGAGTAAATATGTAAAATCAAAAGTAAGTATTATTTTTAAGAATTTCTGATTGCCAAAATCCCTGTTGGGGAAATCTGTCCTAACTTTGATAAGTTCAGCAACTAAGTTTTAAGATGGGTTTGGGCTCCTGCAGTTGGGTACCTCTGCTTAAACAGTGGGTCAGTCAGAGATCTAAGCCTTTACTTTTTTGTTCCTGAGTTGACACTACACAGTGTCTAAATCTAAATACAGATATGACCATGTGATCTGCTTTAATTCTTATAAGGCAAAGATGGCATTTGTTGCCTAGTGTTACTGAAACCGCTTTCTGTAAGATTTTGTCTACACATTTGTGTTGTACCTCCATCATTTTCTTATCCTGTAAGGTTTGTTTAGTCTAACTGAAGCTAAATTGACCTACACTCTTTATGACATGCTACTTACTGTTCATATTCTCATCTTATTTCTAATGATCATCATACACTGTTTCCTGAATTGAATTCTAAGTATTAGACCTAGGTTTGCTCAATGCATTTTAAATGGTATGTCTGCAAATTTGCAGTCTTTTATAGCTTCAAGGTCATCATATTCTTCATGATCCTAATTTGTATAATATGATGAGTGTCAGGACCTGAATTTCCACAGCATGTAGTCGTGGCTTGTAATTTAATGGGTTCAGATTTTAATCTAAAAATCACTTCCTTTGCAATGAAACACAGTGTTAATTGTTATCAAAAAGTCACTTTACCCATCAGTCAGAAAAGAAAACCTTTCAATGAAATCTACCAAACTCAAAATTTATTAGATTTTGAGTGATGAGAGCATAATTATTTCTAAGCACAAAGGATTTTGAAGAAAAAGATCATTGCTGAAATCGGGTAAATCAGGTCTTGAGATTTGCTTTGTGTGGGTTTGAGCAGTCTCTTTTTTTTTTTTTTTTAAAGATCATTCATTTGCTTTCTCTGTTCCCCTGTGGGAAAATGAGATACTGCTTCTCTTCAGGACCCAATACTGCATACCTTGTCAAATATTTGAGACTTCTGAGAATCTGAACAGATTTGAAAGATCTGAATTTTTAAAGAATCAAATCCACTGCCCAAAGTGACTGGCAACTCCAGGCAATAAACACCATAGAATTTAATCTCTCCCCCCCGAATATTGGGGAGCAACCTTACCTTTGAACAGTGTGTTGCTTTCATCCTGCCTTTTAACCTGCTGTTGCAAAAAGACATGGACTTAGTCAGAATTATCTCCTTTATTGCTTTTCTTTTCAAACCTTGCAGTGCATTTGACATTGGCCAACAAACAAATCTCCTGCCACTGCTCTCCTCTAAGAAATTGCCCCAGTGTATGAGCAGGTGTATACAAGTTCATTCTCCCTGCACAAAAGGTGGAATATAACCTCAAATGGATTATAATCCAGAGTGTTTTATACTTTGACACTGCCCAAGCAATATATTTTTGCTCTATTGAAATTAAAGGCTTCTGGCCCACAGTCGCCTTCCCTGCCTTTGTTACAGCCATTTGTTCTGCCACTATTCTCTACCTTAAGCATATTTCTCAAGGACGAACATTAATTCTCAGATAGAAAGGGAAGATTTGTAAGTGGCAAAACAAGACTGCACTGTGTAACTGAGGAAATTCCTGGTGGAGGATGCCTATGGTTGTAGTCTTACCCATCCTGCACTGGAAATTCTGGGCTCTCTGCATGAGGGATATACCAAAAAACCCCAACATTTTACCCAGTCATTACAAAAATAAACAACAATGAGGAACTATTTCCAGCAGGGATCCAGACCAACTATCCCTTTTATAAAGGAGAAAACAGTTTGTTGTCCTGAACAGACCAAACCCAAAATGCTCAAGAAGTGCTATAGCTGAGGTTGTATGTCTTTTTGCTTCCTTACTTTGGGAAAGGATAGCTGAACGAGTCTTTTTTTTTTTTTTAATTATTATTTAAGCCCTTTTTCTTTTCGGTTTTCTCTCACTAGCCTCCTCCAAGAAGCTGCTTTTGTCAGCATTCAGAAACTCTGGCTCTTGGGAAAACCAAAGCCAGCACTGAAACACATCCCAAAGCATCAAAGGAAAGTACAGCTGGGAGGGACCACAAAGGCCTAGCATGGCCCACTTCCCTGCGTCAGGAGCAAACGTACACAGACCACTGCCTAACTTGTTTAGGCTGTTATTAAAGCTCCTTGTGAAAGAACTTTCACAATCTTGCTTAAACAAGCTTTAGAGAGAGCTGCTCTACCTGCTTACCTAGTGGTTTGGAAAGACTTCTTTCTAATAATTAACCCAAATCCTATGGCTAATTACCTATCTTCTTGTTTAACCCTCTGTGGATACAAGCAAGAGATTATCAGTCACTCCTGATAATTTTATATATTTGCACTACATTATGATTCAACCTTTCTCTTTTCCAGTTAAAACAACTAAACCACTCCAAATTCTCCTGATAAATGTTGTTTCCTAGAGCTCTTCTCATTCTTTCCCCTACCTCCCAGACCCTTTTCCATTTGCCTAAGACTGGTGGTGCCCAATTTAAAACAGGTCTCATCTTTTCCTGTCAGCTCTCTATCCTCAGGTTTTATTGTAGCCTAGAGTCCTGATGGAGTCACAGTGTAAGTGGAGGGTCATTTCTGTAAACAGCAGGAGCTGTTGGGGATGCTCTGCATCCCACAGTCTCAGGGAGCAGGGCCAGTAGACACCGGCTGGGGCATTTGCTTTTCTCTGCCTCTTTCCATCCCGGTGGAAGAGGTGAGTGGTACAGCTGATAAAAAAGGTTTTCTGGAAGAGCTTCCTATAAGAAGTGCAGTTTCACTGAGACTGAAAAGTTTTGGGGGCAGTATGCCAGCACCCTATAGAAGAAACGTTTGAGTTGATCTTTTCAGGTTTCATTGTTTGTAGTTTAGTATTTCTGAAAATTTTTCTTCTATAGTGCAAAAATGTCTTGTTTCCATTTTACAGTATTTCTTTATATTTATTTAAATTTCCTTAAAATTGTTCAGTACTGTGTTCACACTAATTGTGTTTATATTACATTCTATGTTAACACTGTCAATACATTTTGCCTTCTTTGAATTCATTTCAATGAGTGATAAAAATGTACTGAACCATATGTTTCAATAATTGCAATGTGTTTCCTTTTAATTTCTATTTCATGAGTTCTTTTTGTCATTTGTTCTGATTAGGGAGAAAAAAGTAGGAATTCAGGCAGTGCTACATAAATTCCTCAGAGCTCTAGAGAATGCATAAGAATACAGAAACCTTCTCACTTCTGCTCACATATCCAGTTCCTCTGTGAGGTACACAAGCAGGGAAGCAGCTTGTTCCCCCCTTTCATTGTGCCTGTAAAAAAACCACAATGCACAGTTTGGAATAGTGTTTGATCAGGAACATATGCTAAGTCATGCTAGATGATTCTGCTGCGTCTGAAGCACTTGGGAATAACGTTTTCTCTTTGAAAGCCTGTACTTTGCACTGACTCCCCCATAATGAACAAGTGGTCATTTGGGGATGCCTTGTCGTAGCATTTTTTATATCCTATCTATTAACTAATTTGGATATATATTCCCACTGCCTAATCTTTTCTAACAATGAATGTCCCAAGATATGCAAGGCTGCAAAACTAAGGAGAAGCATTTTTTAATACATGACCTTCAATAACTGACCCTGTAGCTATGCAAGATCTTCTCTTTCCACAGACTTTTAATTATCTCTTCAGTAAGTAGCCTTTTGAATGATCTTCAGCATTTTGTAATTTCTCCCTGCTAGGTGCCATTTCCTGCTGTTTTACAGGAGAATTTTAAAACACTCTAAAGTTCATTCAATGTTTACAAGTCTGTAAGCAATCAATACTTATATTCATGAAGATGCCTAGAATTCAGCAGTGAGTGTCTACCTTAGCTGTATTAAATAATGACAAAACAAATTCCCTGTAAAGTGTGGGTAGCGAGTATGTGATTATTAAAAATATTCACGACTCCCTATCTGGAGACACCTAGGCTTGGATCCTCTATCTGTCTTGATTCCATGGCACAAAGCTGCCACAGAAGCCCATCAAAGAGTTTCCCCCACAAAGGGGAACTATTTGTCTTTCTTTCTGTGCCAAATCTGTATCTCATGCACATCTCCTGCCAAGGAAAGAGTACAGCAGGGGATGGCAGGGAAAAACTACTGTGTGAAATCACCAGGGTGCCAGGGATGTAGTGCTACAAGGTACATTGACCATCCCAAGACCAGGGAGGAATTTGGACTCCCAGTCAGTATTGATTATGTTGTGCAAGGGCTGGCTCTCAGACTCAAGAGCAAGAGAGGTTTTACTCTACCTTCTGGTCCAATAATTTGATAGACTAGAAGTATCATCTCCCATGCCTTCATCCAAGAAGACAACTAAAATAAAAATGCTACCAATACATCTGGATCATTCATTGTACTACCTGAAATGGCAGCAAAAGCCATGAATTCTCTGAAAAACCCTCAGGATACATTGCTTGAGTGTCACTGCTTTACACAGAAAAGTCTTCTGAATGGGCTTCTCCTCATGTTGGACCTGTATTTTCTTGTCTTTCTATTGAGAAATCATCCTTTGGCAAAGATGGTTGGAGAGTCTCCAGGTCTGCCTTTAACTTCATTCATCTTTCATTCTTCACTGGAACTCCAAAAGTTTACTCTTTATGAAAGAAAAAATTGGCCATTTTCTTCTTTCTGACAGCTGCAGATCCTGTAATACACATCCAACTGCCCCTCTCTAATCTGGGTCAGCTGCTGGGAGACCTCTGGAACTCAGAGATCCTCCCTCATACTTTTCCTGTTGTTCTATCAGATGAAAAAAAATTGAATTGTGCACTGAAGTTCAGGTTCTGTAGGTCAGGTTTGAATTAATTGCCTCAGGGGTCATATTTTACAATTGAAACAAGAATACATACCTTAAGTGATGAGTCATATGCATTGTGCAGTGGATTATTATTCCCTTTGGGGTATAGCATTTACTTATGCTTGTGAAATGCTCCATAATTTTTATATTTTTTCTTCCTCATTGTCTTCCGATGTAGATTATAGTCACAAGAAATATGTAGGCTTAGCTTTTAAGGTGAATATACTTTAAAGCCTAATTAAATAAAAGTTAAAGGTGCTGGGTGATAGGCAGTATCTTAATTGAGAAGGCAATAGATTGAATTAGGGGGGTTTTCTTAGAGATCCGCAATCCAATATTTCTTGAAAACTAAACCATCATATTCTTCAATTGCTAAAACCAATTTCAAGGTAAAAATGTCATGTCAAATCATGTACCAATAAGGGCATTGCAAATAAGATTTTTCTTGACCTTACCAATCAGTCACATTGCATCCCCTCCAAAGAGTATTATTAGATTTTTATCATTTTCTGAAAGCTTCTGCTTCAGAGACCAGCCTGATAAAGTAAAGTATCTGATTCTAATAAATAGCCACAAACAAAGTTATGAATACCACTGCTATTCATTTAAGCGACATCACTACTCTACAGTAGATAAAGAGTCTAATGAATTTACATTAATCAAATAAATATAATGATTACTTGGGACATATTTGACTTTATAATTATATATATTTTAGTAATCCTTTTTAAGAATCGACACAATATGATAGATATCTTAATGAATATTCATATATCATGGAAAAGAATGGCTTGATCATCCATTATACTAATGATGCATCTTATTATTTCCATACTAATTCAAATTAATTTCTAGCTCTGTGTGATAGAACAATGCCTGAGATATGGTCAGTGGTGTATAACAAGGTATTCAAAAGAACAGTCTGATACTGTAAGCAAATGGAGCAAAAATCTGCCTTGTCTTGTGCCCCACAGCTTACCTTGTTGACATGGGGGTTACAAAAATATTTCTGAATTTCTGCTAGGAATCTCAATGGGCTGTTAGACACACAGATGCAAGTCCCATTAGCATCACAGAGAGCTCCACCAAGTTATTTAACTGAGTGCCAAACTCATAGCTCACAGACATGTAAGAGCCCTAAAACTGTAATGCTCAGAATGTTGAAAATATTTCCCTTGGCAGATTCAAGTTTTCACAATATTATTCACAGAAACATGAATTGCTGTGGTGATAACAAAGAGCCCTGATTTGTAGATAGCTAATTTAATCCCACTTTTCAAGCTAATGTGGGTATATAGCTGATACAGCCTGAGTGGTTATGTCACTGATTTGAAACAGCAAAATTACATTGCATTAATTTAAACTAATTTCACAACTCCTTCAGGCAGCATTTATAACGAGAACAAATTTAATTTGAAGAACAAAACAGAAATATATATATTTTGGCCTTCTCTGGATGCACAAAGATAATAAACAGCATTGTTGACCTTCCAAGGAAATCTCTTGTAGAACAAATGTAAGATTTATGATTACGAGGAGCTTAGCCCCATTCTTACTGGGACACGTCAGACAGGCTATTTTATAGTTTTTAAAGAAAGAAAAAGTTTAATCTGCTCTCAGGGCACAGTGCACAGGGGACTACTTACAGCAGATTTGTACAGTACTTCTGTAGAGCTGAAGCAACTCTGTTTGTGCCGGAAGTCCTTCAACCACATCCTTGGTAGGCAGCATAAAAGGCAGGCACAGAGAAAGAAGTATGTGATACAATCACAAAGAAGCCCCTCTGCAGTTTGCATGGTGCAGCCCAACACTCACTGTGCCTCCCACAGGTGTTTGTAGATGTCCTGTTGACATAAGCAAAGTAGTCCTGTAGAAACCTTCACAGTCCAAAGTTGACTCTTCTAGAGCACCGTTAATCTAATTAAAGCTGTTGTCTAAAGTGGATCGGATGAAACCCACTCTAGATGAGCTGTTGTCCCTCTGTCAAGTGCAAAGGCAGTTTAGATGAGTCCTGGATTTTGTACTGGATCATGTCCCCATAGCACAAAGTATCCTCTGGAAGGTGTTCTGATTGTGGGGTACACTCCGTGTAGGCAGTCATGAGGAATAGTGGCAGAGTGAAGGGCAAGTGTGGCATCATGCCTGTTGTCAGGCAGCTCCTGCACTGCAGTGAGGGGCAAACATCTCACCCCCGCTGGTTCAAGATACAGTCTCTGTACCAAGGCAGCAAGTGCCACACATCTGAGGCCTTACATATACATTTTTAGAAAGAAGCTACACTTTGCTGAGCTTCTTCGGCCCAGAATCCACAGAAGCTTTGGCTCTAAAGCCCTTTCTCAGAGTCCACAGTACCTTTCTGGAAACATAGCAACTTAGCTGCACTGTGGGTAAACAGTGCTTTACTTCTGTTTTCCACTGTTCCAGTTAGTGTTGTTGGCTTTTACCTTGTCCTCTGCTCCCTCACTATTGCTTTGGTAGTGAAGAAGGAGAAATCCATGTTGCAGTCATTGTGACAGGTTAGGTAAGCTGAACTATGGCTGCTCAGTACACCAGGCTAGCCTCTTGATGGTCCTTGGCTTTGGAAATCATTTTCCATTAATTATCTGCAAAATATTTACTTTAAAAGTGCTGTGAACAATCAGGCCAGGAAGCTTGTTTACTTGAACATTTCCTCAACAAGAGTGCAAACACCATTGACATGAAGTTTTCATACTTTTCTCCCAGCTCTGCATAAATGCTGTGTAGCACTGATCGGGATTTTGCTTTGGTTAAAGAAGAACAAGACCCTTGGTGTTTGTTTTTTCAATATATGTGTATTGTTAAAGAAAGTTGCATTAATCAGTGACTTCCTGTGCATGTACATACTGCAATTACCTTTTTTTTTCTTATAGGCATGTAGCCATCGCTCTAGCTCAGAGATAATCTGCTGTACAACACCTTCACTGAAAGCTTTCAATCTCCAACCACCCTTTGTAACCAAAGTGTTCTTTATTTTTGATGGTGTCAGCTCCCTGTACTTTGATTTTGATTACGTAAATAATCCTGTATTTAAGCATTTTGAAAAGACAGTGCTCATCTCAAGAGGCAACCAAAATGTTCTGGAAATTAAGGTAAGAAATGCTGAAATAAGTTTTTCAATTATTCTTAAGTGCACATCAGCAACACAGCGTGGAACAGACGTTTTGATGAAATAAAGGAAGCCCCAAGGAAGCGAGGGCAGAGAGAGCACTGTGTTCAGTACTGCATTCACCCAAGCCCAGTTGTCACAATTTAACAGATGCAGAGCTGAAAACAAAGACACATGTACCAGGGTGGTTGGTGTCATCAGGTCAAGTGGGAGAGGGGCTTTCCTTTTCCTCATGGGACGACCACGCTGCATCAGCTTCTGATTGCAATAAGCTGCACCACCAGTTCAGGATTAAACACGGCCAGCAGCCCAGAACCTGGAGTATGTGGTCTGCGTGTGAGCCCTGGCTCTTACTGGCACATGGTTTTGTATCCTTCCTCACAAAAGATGTGGTCTGGCTTCTTTGGTTCTCTTGAGCTGAGGGAAACTCTGGCCTGTGCACAAAGTTGCTCATGAGGATCAATCACTGCTGTAGCCTAAATATTTATGGATCCATGAAAAATGCGAAGTTGATGCTGAATGCCTCTTCAAAGAGCAATGAGAATAGCCTACACAGCACTGAGAAGCATCTCTTAGGAATTCGGGGCCCTCAAAGCACAGGTTGCTCTCTACTACA
Organism: Corvus brachyrhynchos; assembly: GCF_000691975.1. Classification (NCBI taxonomy): domain Eukaryota; kingdom Metazoa; phylum Chordata; class Aves; order Passeriformes; family Corvidae; genus Corvus; species Corvus brachyrhynchos. Next base: position 721,248 of record NW_008237919.1, on the reverse strand, counting down.
GTGCTGCTGAGAAAGTTAAATCCCTTCTGTGAGAGTCCAATTTCTTGAAATCTAGTTTTTTTTGAGTTAGAGTATTAAATAGAAAAGCTATAAATATGGGTATTTCTAGTTTAAAATGAATGCTTCTGAAAATTTATTGGTATTTATATGTTATTTACATACATATCTATAATTTATATAAAATATAATTGATAAAAATGTTTTATGGAAGACAATCAGTCTTAATGCTTGGGTCATCTCTTTGTGTCACTCCTGCATAGCTCTGTAAGCCAAAACTTCTCCCCCATCACAATGGAGAAATCTTGAAGCCCCTTAAGGGGCTTTAAGGGGCTTTAAGGTCTTTGACTCCAAGATGATCCAGTGGGCCAACTTCTGGGCTGCAAGACATCAGGATTACTTCAGAGTTCCTGTCAGCCATGCTGAGTTCCAGTCAAGCTCTGAATATTAATCCATCTCTGCAAAGTGTTTTGGGCAAATACCAAAGAATAATTGGTCTGATTTTTACTTTTTACATTGCTTTTTCTACTTGGAGCTCTTGGCCATACAATCACTCCTTCCTCAATGCAGAGCAATTCTCTTGTTCAGTTATGGAGAAACGCTAGAAAGACTTCTGGTGTGCAGGTCAACAGAGATCTGGGAATATACAGCTGCTGCATGGCTCAGTGCCTCTGTGCAATGACAGCAGTGTTTTCCAGTATTTTCCAGGTCATGCATATCAACCAGTTGGAAAGAGGACTAATTTGAGAAAAATCTCAGAATAATGTAGATTGGAAGGAACCTCTGGAGGTCTTCATGGCCTAACCCCATTGCTCAAAACAGGGCAAAATTAAAAATTAGGTCAGCATGCCTATGGCTTTGTGTAAATGAGTTTGAAAATCTCCAAGAATGGAGATTCTACAGCTTTAAGACACTCAGCTCCACTAGTCTTGCATTTTGCGTCTTATGCTTGAGCTCCCCCCCTCTTCCGTGACCCTCTTCTGTACTTCTTCCAGTTTGTCAGTATCGCTCTTTTTCTGTGGGGTTCAAAAATTGACATGATTCTCAAGGTATGGCTTCACAAGTCCTGACCAGAGCAGAACAATCACCTTCAATCCACTGGCTTTGCTGCTGCTGCTAAAATGTGTGCTGAGCCTTCATTACTGAAGTGGCATACTGCAGTCTAATTTCACATTATGGTCCTGTATATCAGTTATTTTCCAAAGTTTGATACCATCTGAAAGCTCAGAGACAGTGCATCCTATCCTTTTGTCCAAGTTGTCAATAAAGATTTTAAGTAGTATTGGTGCAAGTGTCAGCCATTGACAAATGAAGATTTGATCTCTTTCCAATCAGTTTTTTACTCATGTTATAGGCCACCCATCCAGTCCATAACATCCTAAGTTTTTTTCATTGCTAAGAGAGATTGTGTTGCAAAACTTGCTAAAACCAAGGTCTCCTTGTCCAATGCTCTCCTTTCGTCCAGAGAGCCAGTCCTGTCTGCATAGAAGGTCAGGCAAAATACACTCTTGGGAAACCTGTGCTGGCTGTTCCCAATTGTGTTCTTGTCCTTCCTCTGCCTGGAAATGCTTCAAATGGAGGACTTGCTCCATAATCTTCAGAGACACTGAGTGTCAAAAATTAGTTGGTTTTTTTAACTCTCTACTTTAAGTCTTTTATTCTCCCTGAAGAAATCTCTGGTGCTGTTTATTGCTGGGAAAAAAACATTTAGATAAGAAAGGCTGGCTGAGGGCTGTCATAGTGACAACTGACCAAAGTCACAATTTTATAGTATTGACCCATACTGATAGCACCCAAGGCAGATGTCTCCTAAGCCTAATGTCCTGGTTATTTCCTGACAACCAGCTGGAGAATAGTATTAGTGAAAGCTGGTCTCCTAGAATGAAGCAGGAACAGGCACCAATTTAACATCTTCCTCTAAATAGAATTAGTTATAGTGGGGTGCTTCTATCGAAACAGTGAGACAACTTTCATAAATTATAGTCAGAAGCCAAAAGAGCATTACAAGCCATATTGGCAACACTTTTCCCTCGCCCCATACCCACATTCAAAAATACACACACACAAGTTTACATGCCTCATGATCATATTTTGTGCAGTAATTAAGCAAGCTCAGCATGAAATTAAATGGCAGCTTGCTTCAGTGAACAGTCTGTTCTACCAAACCAAAGCTCTTTTATCTCTTTCTTAATTAGTTTCAGAGGGGCGGAGGGAGCTTTTATCACAAGTTTTTCAATCTAACTAATCTAGTGTGACATATTTGGCTTTCATCAAATGACAGTGGGTACTGACTGAAATGTTCTGTTTGGTTTCCCCTGATGACCACAAGATGTTTTTGTAAGAAAATGTTATACACAAGAAAACGTTAGGTTTTCTATTTAAAACACAGTCAGGGCACTGTGTGCCACAAATGCCAGTCGTCCTTGTCTTCAGTGCCAGCCTCTCAACGTCCCACATTATCACTGTCTTCCTCTGCCAAGTACGTGGCTCTTTCAAGTCTCTTAGTGCCCACCATGCCCCAGTCAGAGGAGTCATGATAGAGTGGCTTGAGAAAACTCTCTGCTTCAACACCATGAAGACACCACTTCAGAAGTGCTCCCATCTCCTGCCAACATGGAAAGACATCAGGGCAGGAGAAATTCTGGTGTTTCACTGCTGAGTCTGCTGAAAAGGACAGAGTCCACTTGCTGCCTCCCCCAGAAGCCACTGATCCAGACCTGCAAGCTGGGCTGCTGACAGCCCAGAGCATCCTAGCTGTGAAACAAAAAAAAAAACCAACAAACTAAGCAACAAATAAATAAGAAAAGCATCTTTTTTCAGTTAGCACAGAGGCTTGGCCTGTTCTGGAGTTGTGACTGTTTTCTGAGCTGGTGCAGGGACTCTGTGCATTATTCCAGAGGAGACCTAGGCATGGGCCAGCAGTAACTAAAGTGTATTTATAAATATTAATCTTCCACTAGAGAAATACATAGCACATTTGTGATTCAATGTGTAACAACTGACATGCTACACAGCACATGAGATCCTGGCTGTGCTCTGGCACTTCTGTCTTAAAACTCAGAGTAGGACAAGACTTACTAAATTGTCTACTCTATTCTTAAGCCAGCACAACATGTTCTTTATGAGACAATCTTAAGGAAATCTTCTTGCCTATTTATAGGCCACTCTATTGTCAATCTTCTTTCACATCACATAGGAAATTGTTACTCTCAATACCTGGTCCAAAAGAGACCAATATGGAAACTGGTATTTTCGAGCAAGCTGAAGAGGAGCCTCTGCAGTAATTCCTCATTTTTCCCAAGTCAACCTTCTCACTCTGCTTAGAAGCCTCAAAAATGCTTCTGACACCAATCTCAAAATTTCCACACCTTAGTTTGAAGTTCTTCTGCTGCTTTTAGACTTCTACCCAAGTTATTCCCATCTCTCTAAAGTTGTGAGGTGGTTGTGCTATCAGATTGGGTTGCAACAGCTACCCAGTACAGTAATTAACTTCTCCTGCTTGCGTTCAAGGGCATTGCTCACCAAGAAGGGGGTAATACACATTTGAAAAGAGGAAATCTTTTTTTCCAGTTCTCACAGGAGCCAGTTTCCTCCTTTTCTTAAAATTGTAGTCAAATTCTGTTGTCCTGAGAAAAGCAAAACCACTGTTGAAAGAGTTTTGAAACTCTTAATATATTTAGATTATCATAGTGAATATATTTGAAACTATAATGTATTAATGGTAACCTAATAGTCATAGTAGTAAGTAAAAGCTACCATCTTTATAACTGCCTAAGGACCACCTTAGGAAACATAAGTATGATTTTTTTTTTTCCATTTTTCCATCAGTTTTGGTGGAGAAAACATCAGCTTTGGTGTAGAAGAAAAGACCACTCAACCAGACCGCTCAACCACACTCTCTAGGATGATATATTTATCCTGAAGATGGAAGAATTAAATTCAAATCTTTTGAGGTGGATAATTCAGAGGAAAGATTTGAACATGAATGGCTCACAATCTGCCACAAGTCTCCATACCAATAAGCAATAAGCATTCACATGGTCCCTGGCCCAGGAATATTTTCTTACTTAATACAAAACAGAATGGCTTCAACTAGACAGAAGATAGAGTGCAAATGGATTTTTATGGCCAGCAATTAAAAAGCATTTACCTGGGGTGTGGCTTTGCCATCAAAATAGGACATTAAACTGGCCCTCCTATATATTTATTACAATTTTCCCAGGATTCAGTCTCATTCTGCAGCAGATCTAAAACATATGCCAAAGTAAGATTATTTTTTGCCCCTCAGAATGGGATTCTTGGGTTTTTTCTCATATACAAGGCTTCACAGTGGTGTCAGCTGTGGTGCCTTCCTCCCTTCTCATGGAAAACTCCCAGATCCAGCCCATGTAAATAGCCTGTATTAGTCCCATACTCCCTTCTCCCCTTCTAATCCCACTTAATATGCCTCTTCTTTCATCTTTAGCTGGGCTGTACATGGGCTGGGGCAGCTTCTTAAATAGAGATGCACTCCTGAGCACAAAAGATCCTAAACTTGGCCTTTGGAGTCTACTGTCACAATATCAGAAGGAATAATTTTTCATCCAAGTCTGGGATGTGAGAGCAGGTTTTCTAAGTAAGAAGTGTACTTTTCATGCTCTCATCTTTACCAAGATTTTTCCTTTTTGGTCTGTGGAACATGATTTTAACAGACTTATGTATGATTATAATTAATTACTTCATTTTGAAAGCTTCACTTCTGCTACCATAACCACTTGCAAAACCAAATGTTTGAGATGCCTTTAGCTTGTGGATAATATAATGCCAGTTTTGTGTAAACAACAGCGTTACATAATGTGTCCTTTCTTGCACAAATTATGCAAAAATCTAAACAGGACCAACAGGATTAATCCCTCAGACATTTACATTTTTAGAAGTGTGTATGAGCTGTGTGAGTGGTAGTGACAGCAGATTTTATCTATAAACTTTACCATGCTACACTGGCCTGTCTGTCAAAGTCCCATTTACATGAAATAACCCTATACATGCATATTGACAGGACAGTGTAAATTCTCATTAGTCTTTTATTTCACAATTTTTTTTCTATTAAAAACATTTTCCAATCTTGTAACTACTTAACTTTCATGAGATGGTTATGTAATATGAAATCGATTTTTTTTTTTTCCAAGGGAAATTATATTGATTCAGAAGCTGTTAAAGGCGAGGTGCTAAAAGTTGGAAATAAAAGCTGCGAAAACCTTCTCCTGCAGTCAGAATCAATTCTTTGTACGGTTCCCAGTGATCTCCTGAAATCCAACAGTGAGCTAAATATAGAGGTGAGGCAACTACACCACACACGAGACATTAATGCCATTTTTATTATCATTCACAGTGTAACTATTGAACCAATAAACTTTAAGCCTAAATAAAATTTAAGCCTAAGCCTGTGCTTACAGGGATATCTCTATCCCTGTTTGTTTGGGATGGAAATTCAAATAATATCAGCTATTTTAAAATAAATGTGATCATCATTGTTGTTATTACCTGTTTGTAGAGAGACTTTCTGGAGCCTTAGGCACAAAGTAGGACCTGAACTAAGCACAGAAATAAAATTATAGTTATTAATCCAAACACAGGAGGAAATGTGGGGAAGAATGAGAAGCTATAATGGAGTAGTTTTTGTTTGGAACTCACAAGCCGTTTTTTCAACAAAAAATTCTGCTGCAGTCAAGAGGATCAAATCTTTCCTGAAAGATTTTCTTTTTTGTCTGCATTTTATAATTTCATTTCAATTCTTTTTGTAACAAGAAGACACTTAGGAAATGTTTCAGTCATTGCTTTAAAGGTGGTCTCAATTAGAGTCACTCAGTGTGCTACTGCAAATTTAAATTGTAGACATACTGATTTATAGAATAAGACATAAATCATTCAATACACTTGTATTTTTTTAAATATATAAAAAAAGGAAATTGGAATGAGATTACCTTTAAACTATGAAACTGCACACTGATTCACTGAAAACAGTGGAGACTTTGCTAGTCATGTAATTGTGGTTAGGATCAAAGTCTATGTAAACTCTTTGAAGCAGGGACATCTATTTTTCTTTGTCTTTATGGCATTCATCTCAACAGGACCCTGGACTGTGAATGATATTCCTATGTGCTACTGCAATCTAAATAAATAGTAATAACTAATTTAATTTATTAATATGGTAACTAGTAATTTATTTTAATATTAATTTCTTTTCTTAAGTAAGTATGAATTTTCTTGGATACATCAGGCAAACTATAAAATTAGATGCAGCTCTCCTTTTGGTGTATGTCTCCCAGACTTCTAAGTGCCTAGTTTCATATAATACTTGTGCACAGGTTGCATTCAGTTAATATGTTGTATTTTTACATATGCAACCAGGACTAACACTGCATTCGATGTGATATTTTCTTAACCACTAAGAAACAGATAGATATGTGTGACATGTTTCATGCATAGAAAAGAACAAAACATAAAGGGGTTAAATAAGGTTTCTGCTTGTTTACTGGCAAGGAGACTCAGAAATTGTAGTCTGCCCAGCGAAGAAGAAAATTTGCTCTTTTGACGGGCAAATCCATCATTACAGTACCCAGAGGGATAAATTCCACAGGAGGAAGAGAAAAGATGGCCAAATGCATTCCAACTGACTGAGCTAGTGCTGTGTGACCTAAAACAGTTTTTCCCTGTTAGCTGCTTGGTGTTTGTTCGGTTGCTGATTTTTGCGGTTGTTTTTTTTTGTTTTGTTTTGTTTCTTTAAACTGTCAGCAAGCTAGAAGCTGGCAAGGGACAGGCTCACGTGACCTTGGGAACTAAAATGCAAGCATGCTGTCAACAAGAGAGTGAGTTTGATGCTACAGCACATATATGCCAGAAGGACACACATTAAAGACTAGCTGGGCTATTTTTTTCAATGTACATCTCAGCCTGTGTATCCATAGGCCCATTCTGTGCACCATATGGGTAAAAGTATGAATTTAACATTTTGAATTAGCATCTGGTAACAGTGGAACCCTGTTATCCAGAGTGCATGTGACTACATGCTGTGTGTGTCGTGTATCAAATATAGAGCTGTGTCACTACCAGAGCTCTTGAAGGTGAGAAATTAATATTAAACATGTAGATTTGTTTTCATGTTCACCAATATGACAATTTCTCCACTCCCAGTGTCTTATCACAGTACAGCATCACAAAATCAAGATTTAATACATACGGGACATATCAGCTCATACTTTAGTACTAATAATCTAGTTCTTGCTTGTCTTTGGAAATCATTACACTATTTTTTTTCTTTGTTATTTCAGTGGAAGCAAGAAGTTTTGTCAACAGTTATCGGAAAAGTGCTGATCCGGCAAGATCAGAATTTCACGGGACTAATTGCTGGAATTCTTTCAACATTAGTCTTAATCTTTATCTTTTTGGTGGTTTTCTTCTGGAGAAGGAAGAAGAAACAAATTAAAGGTCCATCATAGTCAATCCCATAAAATAATTCCATTATTATATCTTAGATTTTAAAAATTGATATAATTCTATGCTTTGCTTAACTGTCATGCACTACCCTGTTGTAACCTGTCAGCAGAGGTTTCACAATCCAGTCCCAATGTTTATTTGCATTTCAGTGCTTGGCAAGAGCCTGAGCTGGGTGAAGGGCCATATTATGCCTTAAGCAGAAGGATTTCGGAGGAACTCTGAGCTATTAGGAAAACTTAGTAACTTCTCTTCCCTAATCAGCTTTGGAAGAGGGGATGACATGGAAGAGTCAATGACATGCATGGAATCACGAGTACTTCAGCTTCATCCAGTTGCCTTTCATTCCTCCAGGCTGTGCCTGAGTTGTGCAAGACACAGAGCACTGCAGTCTCCAGGTCTCTCTTCACCCCAAATCAGGAACTTGCTCAGACTCTGGTTCTTCTCTGGCCCCTGTGTCTGGGTTTCCTTCCAGTGGGAGCTGCCACACTATGTAAGGTGGGAGGAGAAGGGGAGCTGGTGTATAACCAACTCTTGTCCTGATGCAGTATCACAGCCCATGAAGCTGGCCTTGGGGTCTTCAAATCTGTCTTTGATCTTCCAGTATGGCTAAGAGTGGGTCTTCAACACAAGATTTTTTTGCAAAAAATCTTGCACTGTAAAAACAGCTCAAGTCCTACACATCTGCCACAGTAACAACCTGATCCTCTTCCCAGCAGAGCAGAACATCTAAATTTAAATAAATAGATAGATAAATCAATATTGGCATACCGAAAACATGAGGGTTTTCTAATATTTCTTTCTCCTCCCCTTTCAGATCTGGGAAGCGACCTAGTTCGTTATGATGGCAGAGTGCACACTCCTCATCTGGACAGGCTGGTGAGTGCAAGGAGTGTAAGTCCAACAACAGAAATGGTTTCAAGCGAATCTGTAGACTACAGATCAACTTTTCTAGAAGGTACGCCTCTATTAGGAATCTGTATGTAGGATATTTTATACATCTTGATTTTCATGTGTCTTCAGATGATAGCTATTTTGATCAGTATCCTAATTTCAGTTTCTCATCTGATTTGTTTGTGTCTGCATTTTTGGGAGTCTCATGTGTTCGCAGGCTTGCTATTTTAACTGAGCTTCTCAGGTGCTTCCCAAGATTAAGGTGCAAAGGATTTTTACTTTTATTCACGTTGAAGGAATAAATAAAATACAATACAATACTCTCTATAAATATGCTCCACAAGTTATTAGGAGCTAGTGTATATAGTGTTTCTGTCATAAGATCCATCATACCATGCACAAATCCACTCTGAAAAGACTGATTTTAAGGATAACATCAAGTGGCTGTAGGTTTAGTGTGTCTCAGTGACTTCCTACAGTTATAATAAAGCAGTTCTGTTGGCCCAACAACAGCCATGTAGTTTTGTAAACTGATATTCTTTTGTCTGTTAATGCCCCTCCTGTAAAATGGGACACTGTATAATGCAGAAATTAAGCTAAAAGGATATGAAGACTGTGACAAATTGAATGGAGGTCCATGTGCACCATTATGCCAGTCTCGAGGAAGAATAATCCTCTGCTGAATATATTTTTGTGCCGTATAATATGATTTTAAAGTGGGAATTCTTTAGAAGAGCAGTCTGCTACACTTATAATACCATGCTAGGCTGAACACCTCCTTTAACACATGTGGAGACCATGTTCTGTGATTACCATTAAAGAGCCTTTATCTATTAGGAGTTACCACATTACGGTGTGTGAGGTCTCACAGATATTTGTTAGTCTTGGTATAGACATAGTCTTGCACTATTTCTAGTGCTGCTGTATACTATGCAATAGAAATAACTCCAAATATTTATTCCACTTTTGCAAGCCCCAATCACAGAGATATTTGAGAGACAGGCCTGTTCCCAGCTTCCCATATCGTTCTTTAATTGCTGCCACCAGCCCATACAGGAAGTTTCTTGATTGAAATATTTCCAAAGGGAAAGGAAAGCCTGTGACACTGGTTAGAAGCGAAAGCAGTATATGAGACAAAACTTTGCAAAGATCCTTGGTGGAAGGCAAATCCACAGTGGTCCTGAGGTCACTGTGTACTGGCAAAGCACAGTTGAGAGTGCATTCAAGAAGGGGATGTTCACCTAATGTTCCCATAGAAATGTTTATGTCAATATTATCAAAGAATAAAATAAAAGAAACATTAGAAAATGTGCAGGTTTACATTTAGCAGCTTCAAAAATTATTTTGCAGCCATGGCTAGATTATTTTACTGTGTTTATTAAATAGGTATTTGCCCTTAGTTACAAATAAATTCATTTGTTAGTGTAGGAGTTGGTATTTTTACTCCTAGATAAAGTAACAGAATATTTCTCAGGACCCAGAGTGATAAAAGCACTTTATAAAAATTCCACAGGTTTTATGCAGAAATAAATAAAGAATGTCTATACAATGTCTTTTACTTATTGTAATAAAATACATAATCATTTTTGTTGGTAAATTTACTTTCCTTTTTTTTGTTTTTGGCCCTGGACTAAGTTCAGCTCATTGATGCCACTGAAATAATTCCAGACTGAAATCACACAAAATACTAGGGAAAAGATTTTAAACAAAACCAATTTGAAATACCTGAACAACATGCTGTTGATTAAAAAAAAAATCTCAAATAGATACTCCTGGACTTACTGAAATATTTTAGTTTCTGCTATATCAGATGGCTCATGTTATTTTCATGAGTAGCACCAACTGTATTATCTTCAGCAGTTACAGGAAATGAATCACCTCTAGGCATTTCCCTGGTTGAATATTTACCATTGGATAAATATAGCTAGTCACCAGCACTTTGGAAACCTTCATGAAGTGTTAAGTTCCCTACCAAATCAGAACATGACAATAATAGAAGGTTTCATGTTTTTAATTGTTCACTACCTCCTCCTCCCATATTGCTGTCATTTTTCTGTTTTACTCTTGTTACTTCCATTTACTAGAAATGCTATAACCTCTATTTGGCAAGAAGTGACAAGGCTTCATTCTATCCCCTCAGAAAAGTGGAAGTTTTGCCATTTACTTTCTTAAAAGTAGAGCTGAGACAAGCATAAGTTTCTAGTGACATGGTTATCCTGGAGGTTGGCAGATTACCAACGCGTATTTTCATTTTCCCTTTGTGACCAAAACTTCCGTAAAGCCAAGCCACTTCCAAACTGATAAAATCAAGCCTTGCTTACCAATGCAATAAAACTCTTCATTTTTCAAGGAGAAGTTTGAAAGGATTATAATAGTTTCTGTTCATCTTGCAGATCAGTTTCCAAGCATGTCTCAGAATGGATCATGCAGACCTGCCCAGTATCCTCACTCTGACCTCTCCCCGATTCTGTCTAGCGGAGACTCAGATTTAGCCAGTCCACTTCTCCAAACTAATGTCCACATTGACATCAGTGCCTTAAATCCTGACCTGGTCAAAGAAGTGCAGCATGTGGTTATTGGTGCCGACAGTCTGATTGTGCACTTCAGCGAAGTAATAGGAAGAGGTGGGTACTGCAACTCTTACCTTGCAAACTGCTCTTCTTTTTGCACACCCATTTATTATAAACCATTCTGAATAAGCTGTCTACAAAGATTTTTCAAGATTTTTACCTCTTATAGCATTGCATCTCATGCACTGAATCAAGCGGTAATGAAGGGGCTTTCCTTTGAAGTCAGTGCATTTGATCAGTTGGAGAAGACACCATCAGGAGAAAGGAGTCTACCAACTAATGAAGCTCTTTTGAACTCATGGACTTGATGGTCCCCCACCAGCTGCCTCAATCTCATCCTTTTCCAGGCTACAGAAAGCTCAGCCAGGCTTCTGATCCATGAGGTTGTGGTACAGGAGTGAATCTGCCGCAGGATATTACGTGAAACCTAAGGCACATACCTAAATGGCAGGGGATGCTGAGGCAGGAACACAAGTGACCTTAATGGAGCCCATTATCTGTCGGGATTGCTACATGACACAGGAGACTCCTGCAGTCATTAGTGTATACAGTGAAAGTCCCCGTGGCCCACGTGAAATGCCCACACCCCTTTTCCCTCCACAAGTTTCCACCAGCTCTGAGGAATTTTCTGCTTGTTTCCTCACAGCAAATGCTCTTCATTCCTCCTCATTCCTCCCTCATGCCAGTTGCAGAAATATGTAGCTCCTGATTCACTTTCCCTTAGTTTTGTCCCTGATTTAGCAGGTCTCCTATTTTTCTAAATTTCTCTCATCGCTCCTATTCCTCTACATCTTTGTAAGCAAGTTCCCTTCACCTTTCATAGTCCAAGGCAGTATTTCTGTTACAGACATTTATCAAACTCTCTATGATTGAGTACATATTAGTAACCAAAGTACAAACTGGATTTTTAGTATTTCTACAGATCACGCATGAGAGGTCTCTTGTTGAGTATCAAGATACTGATAAAAAATTTGCTATAAATTATATTCTTAATGCCTCTTCTGCAGGAAAAGTCACAAATCAAACAAACAGTCAGTGTGTTTCAATTCTATGTATTATACTTCATCATCCCCAAAGCAAGGGTGGGCCTTTTTCTTTTCTTTTTTGTTTTGGAAAACTCCAAGTAATTTCCCATTTTTTAAATGTTGAAAAATATCTGGAATGACACCAAGATAATTAACCGTTTTAAATTTTCTCCTTTCTAACTAGAAATGGGCCAAACCCCAAAATATTTTAGACACACCCAATCCAAGCTTTAGGATTTGTGCCCAGGCTCCAAGCAATCTGTGGTCTGATGGGATTTTAGTTGCTTTTATAAAACAAACTTTGGATTAATTTTACCTCAAGCCAAAAGCAAAGCCAACTGAGCTCTGACCAGAGCTTAGGACTGGAACATAGTAGAATATATCAGATAGTCTTGTTCTCTGTAGAACTCACACTTAAGAAAAAAAATATTTTACTTTCTAACTGCAAATATTAGTATTTTAAAAGTGTCTGTGAAAGAAAGCCACAACTACATGTACATAATTTGATTTGGAGAAATTAATGCATGAGCCTGGAGCTCACACTTCACAGTTTCCCAAACTGGTTAACCTGACTTCTCATAGTAGGTTTTGGTAGACTACATCATTTGCTTGGCAGGAAAGCACAGGATTTCTGTGTCCCTGGCAGTTCATTTCACTGCTTAGACCATGAGAAAGAAGGCAAATTTTGCTCATGATCTTTTAGTGATATTTTACACTTGGAACTAGGCCGTAGAAAAAACTGCCAAGTGGTGTCATCAGTCTGTGACCTGTAGAGCAACTCCCAAACCATCCATGGCCAACACATCATTTTTAACATTCAACATTTTCCATGGAATAGCAAGACCTTAAGAGACTGTTAGTCCGGAGTGGCTGTCCTTTCCATCAGACACATCAGATGCATCGAGTCTGTACAGTCCAGTGTACCACTTAGCATGGTCTTGCAGATCACTGGGAACCACCAATCCAGTGGTCATGTCGGCTCCTAACTGCTGCCTGTGCCTTCCAGGTGCTCTCCTTTGACATCTACGTCACAGGAGAAGATGGTGGGAATGGGCTGACATGGGTTTTGTGTGCATAGTGATTACAAGAACATGAAATATTTGTGGCGCCAGCCTTGTCATTATTTATACTCTCCATTTAGGACAAGAAATACCAATTATGCTGCAAATAGAGTTTTCATTTTATGTAATGGTGGTTTTATGTAATGGTGATTTTATGCAATGGTGGTTTTATGTAATGGTTTTATGTGTTACTTAGGAAATATACATTACAAGTGTTGGGAATTGGACAGAAATGGAGTGTGATCACTTTCTTACACTGTAATTGCTACCCAGTGGAAAATACCAGAAAGCTAATTTTACTTCTTAAAACTAATATTGCTCATTTTTTTACACAGGACATTTTGGCTGTGTGTACCATGGGACATTGCTGGATAACGATAGCAGGAAAATTCATTGTGCTGTGAAGTCACTGAATAGTGAGTTACATGTTTAATAGTGAGACATTACTACTAATTCTAAAGATAACTGGGGTGAACCAATACACTACAGCGAAGTATACATTCACAAACAAAGATTCTTAGCTGCAGCTGAATCAGATTTATCTTTGGAGCAATTCCAGTTACTTCAGACTACCACAACACATTGGCATATACTTTTACATCAAATGAAATGTCCATATATTTCCTCTACAAAGAAAAGAAAACTGGAAAATAAGGGAAAGGTAGTGTCATTTTTTTATTCTACTGGGTACTGAAGATTTGGGTTTGGAAGTTAAATTGCTGAAGAGTGGGCAAAGCTGCTGGAAAAACAGGAAGATGCTGTAACATTTATTAAGGACTTCACTCAAGTGTTGTTATTCAATTTTAAATCGTTCAAAATAAGAAATGGAGAAACAGAATTAAAATCACCAACAGCCTGTATTTGGTCATTGTAGGAAAACCAATGCACATGACCTGGTTGTAATGTGGGAGGTGGGGAGCATGTCTGTAGTCTCTCATTATCACTTTTTTGTGCAATGATATGCTGTAGAGAAATGAAACCTAGTTTGTTTCTGTCTCTTTTAATTAATTCCTTTTATTACTGGATTTCTCAGGGATTACAGACCTGGAAGAAGTAGCTCAGTTTCTGAAAGAAGGAATAATCATGAAAGATTTCACTCATCCCAATGTTCTATCACTCCTGGGAATCTGTTTGCCCAATGAAGGATCCCCATTAGTTGTTCTTCCATACATGAAACATGGAGATCTTCGAAACTTCATTAGGAATGAGACTCACGTAAGTACATGGTGAGGTACAAATGGCAATGCAAGTCTGGCCACACCCTGCTCCAACACCACACGTTATAAGCTCTCATAATTACATTATGTCTGCAACTTGCTGCTGTTACTGCACCTTAACCTTTAGCACTTGCTTAGTCTGGCATCAAGCCCAGCCACAGCACTGCCACTCCCTCCCCTCCCCCTCAAATTCCTCTCTAGAATGTTTCCCAGAAATTATCAGCAATAAGTATTTCTCATTTCCCATCCATAAGCCTCTTTATAAACAAATGTGTTTATGAGATCTAAGTCAAGGGGCCCAATCATCTGCTGGTTTAAACTGGCACATCTCTGTTGACTTTAGCACAGCTGTGCCAGTTGTCAACATCTGCTCTTCCAACTGCTAGGTAAGGGACATCCATGTCCAGCTAGTGTCGCAGTCCCTTTGTTATCAATATTTTTTCTTCTTATCTTAAGAAAGAAAACCAGGAACTGTTACACAAACTATGAGTACTCTCTTAGCAGCAGTCTTCCCCATTTCCATTGAAAGACTGTAGATTCCTCAGATGTGTCTCACTTGCTCTCTTTCAAGTATGAGATCACAGGTCTTACCTCAGGCAGTGTAAGCCCACTTTACACTGTAGTATTTCACCTATTTCACAGCGCTAGGACAATATAAAGTGACTCCTGAGCCGATAGGATTTTGTCCTTGCTTTTATGGCAAGCAACAATAGCCAGTACATTCAAAACTAAATGCATTTCGACAAATTTTTGGAGGAGTTAAGCTTTCTGAGGTAGGGACCTCTTCCCATTTGAGCTTTTTTCATTCTACAAGCACCAGGCCACTTGTCTGTAAATAGTGCCATGGTCCTTCCTGAAATAAACAGAATAATGACCACAGTTGATTCAGACTGTTCCACAGAATAAAATTATAAAGAGCAATGTCAACAAGAAAAAATCTGTGGTATCCTTACTACTACATAACAAGTCATATGATTGGATAAAAGATTTACAGGCTTATGTTTATACTTATTTTGATATTTAACATTTTCAGTATCATCTCACCATGTTGACCAGCAGAAGGGGTTAACAATCATTGCCAAAAATCTTCCTCTGGTAACTGCTAAGGTCTCATTTGCCTTTTTTATTACATCATACCGATGCACTTATTTGTCCCAAATAGCACTTTCTCTTTTCTTGGTCATCCCCAGCTGATGAGCTCCAAGTTCATAGTTAGTACCTTCTACTGAGTTACATGCTATCACTCTGAAGTTCACATATGTGAATTTTGTGTATCATCTGTGATGCTGAGGTTTCAGCATACTGTTCCACTTCCCAGGCCAGGTTATGCTACTTATGCTGCAAACTCTACTCTTCTGGAAACTGTCAGCTCTTTTGTTTTCTTATAGTGTGTTTTCTCACTGGAGGTAAGAAGTTGACCTAAACTTAAACCAGTTTCACTACAAGCACCAACCTGTCTTGATCATTCTGGTGTCAGGAGAGGTGTGTAAAACCTAAAGAGTCACAGCATAAAGCAGTCTGATCCTCGAGCTTCTGCATTCATTTTATCATAAATGTTTGTATTTTACAGAATCCAACAGTAAAAGATTTAATTGGATTTGGCCTTCAGGTCGCAAAAGGAATGAAATACCTTGCAAGTAAAAAGTTTGTCCATAGAGATTTGGCAGCAAGAAACTGTATGTAAGTACAAACATCTACTTTCAGCCACATTATCACACACTCTGCTGTGTAAAACACTGAGATGAAATAAATTAAAGCTTCCAGGATTCTGCTTTTTTTTAGTCAAAAGATGGTAGTTTTTTCATTGCTCTGCAATTATACTGATGTTTGTCTTGCATACTGATGAGCTACTCATCTTGCTAAGGGCTCATTTCTTACACATAAGCTTTTTTTGAGTGTGAGAAATAAGAAAGCTGAGGTGAACGTGTAGCCTCTCAAAATCTTTGGTTAGAGTTTAAAAGGCATCTCCTAAGGGAAGTTAAACTGCTGTTGCCTCAACTTGCTGTGCTTCCACCCAGCCTCTTCAGAAGCAGAATGTCTCTGCTGCCACACCTAACCAGGAGGGAGAGGAACACAGGGGAACTTTGTGAGAAAAACGGGAGCACAAAGAAACACCAGTGAGACCTCTTGACAGTAGTCTTTCATTACATAAGTATGAGCTTACTTTGGCTCAACTATGCACACAAATTAACATTCAAAGAATCTTACTAGTGTCTGGGAAGCCAGACAGTTCAGTTCCCACAAAGACAAACTGATACAGGAGTTGCCAATATGATTATGCTGATTTATCACCAATGTTGTTAATTAATGAGGCACAGCCTTAAACATTGGAGTTTATTTTTAGCACATCGTAAACTGGAGCTCTGGCTGCAAAAAGGTCATCATCTGTGACATCAGATATCTTACTCTTTTTTCAAAGGTGCACACCTGTGCAGCTGAAGAGCCTCTGAAAAAGAACATTTTCTTACAGGTGTTGGTTTTGTAAGGGATGAAAAAAGCCACAAGCAACATGATTTTCAGATTTCCTAAGAAGAAATCCATTGGGTTACTTAACAAAAGACCTAGTTAATCTAATCAAAGTCCAAATAGTGGCAACAGGACATTCCCCTTGGCCTACTGTCTCTTCCTTGGGTGAGGAAAGAACTCTCAGGGTGTCTCACATGACCACTGAATGACTGCTTTTGACTTCTGTAGGGTTCAGCACTTCAGAGCCTGGAGAGCTTCTGCCACAAGACCCGCTTTCCCCAGTGGCCATTGTGCAATGCAACACTCAGAAAGCACAGGCCCTGCCACAGTGGTGATGTCTATCAGAAAGGAAGCCAGCATGCAAATATAGTCCTCAGGGACTCTTAACTCTATTCCACTATCCTGGAAGAGGTGCAGAAACCTGCTATGGCATAAGACCCAACAAAGTTCCCTCCTACTTCCTTCATCAGATTAAGTTATAACATCAGTAAATACAGCAGGTGATTGTGTCCCATGCAGTGGGACTTCAACGGACCAGAGTTGTCCAGACAGAAACTTCATCAATTCAAGACAGCAAAATGCCATGTGTAGACACTGAGAGAGACAGGATCATTTAGCCCAGAGAAGGTTCAGGGGGATCTTATCCATATGTATAAACACCTGATATGGTGGATTAAAGAAGATGAAGCCAGATTCTTCTAAGTGGTGCTCAAGGACAGGCCAAGAGGCAGTGGGCACAAATTGAAATAGAGAAAATTGCATTTAAGCATGGGGAGAAATTTTATTGTAAGGATGACTGAACACTGGCCCAGGTTGCCAGAGAGGTAATGGAGTCCTTATCCTCACAGATATTCAAAACCCACCTGGTCATGGTTCTGAGCAACCTGCAGTAGCTGACCCTGCTTTGAGCAGGGGAGGTAGTGGTGAACCAAATGATCTTCAGGGGTCCCTTCCAACCACACCCATTCTGTGACTGTGTGATCCTGTAAAGAAGCCCAAAAGGAAGTGCTTGCTGTGATGAGGTCTGCACATACAATGAAAGATAGGCTTGAACATGCCAATACCCACACTCTATCTGTTTGTGACAACGGTGCCACTTACCAGGACAAATACCAAGCTTAGGCCTAAGAAGCAAAGCTAGGGAGGTCTTCTGGTATGGCTGAGATGTCATCCCAACAGAACTTTTGTTATGCCATCATTTTCCCCCAGAACAGACACCAAACTCATCCTTAATTACAGGACTACATTATTGCATAAAGGCAGTCACTGAGATAATGATGGATCCCTCTTTATGAAAACTGAGAGTAAGTAGGAAAGGTGATGCACTGACTTGGATGAGCAGGTTTTAAGGATACAGAAGAAAAAGCAGCTATGGAAGAAATGATGTAGCATTCAATCAGGATGTATAGGCTATTAGCAAAAATCTTTTTATACACAGCAATTGTTCTAAAATAACTATAATTCAAATTGTATTATTAATACAGTATTGGTCATTTCCTGAGTTCATTCACTGTGTTAAATGGGTGTCAAATATACTTTGCTGCACTTTTTGTTTCAGTGTAACATTAGTTCATAGATCCAAAATAAAGTACTGCCATCCAAAGTCACAGTCTCAAAAATGTAAGTCAGTCATTATAATCCACCATCACAGTAAATCTTGGCCTGCTCAGTTGCAAATAATACCTTTTGTCATTTCCATAGGTTGGATGAAAAATTTACTGTCAAGGTTGCTGATTTTGGTCTTGCTAGAGATGTCTATGATAAAGAATACTACAGTGTGCACAATAAAACAGGAGCTAAACTGCCAGTGAAATGGATGGCTTTAGAAAGTTTACAAACTCAGAAGTTCACAACAAAGTCAGATGTGGTAATGTACAACCATATTTGTATCACCTATTTATTTCTTTTATATTGCCTGAGGCATCTTTCTAATATTTAATTAATGAAACAACTCCAAATCAAAACTTATATTTGAATCTAACTTTAGTTCACATAAGAATAAAAGACTCTTTCTACATGCAGAAAGTGCATTTGTCCCAATCACAAAGCAAGAAGTTGTTCTGATTATATCTTACTGCTCAGGGAAAAATTAGGGGTTTAACTCTGTTCCAAGGGAAAGTAAGGACATTCCAAGAAGCTAGGTTGGAGCTGAACCCTGCTATAGGAGGGGCTCTGGAAAGCTTGACAGAACAGGTTAACATGGAGACTTGTAAAAGTTAATAGTTCTCCAAAATACTTTATTTGCTTTATAAATACTTACTGGGTGCCTACAGCAATTTCAAGTATTACCTGGCCATTTATGAAGAAAATATTGTTAAGATGAAGTCAGTTGGCTGGATTGCTTTGTATTTTAGCTCTCCTTTCAATCCAGATTCAGATTAACCTGTGATGCATAGAATTTTCACCGTGTATACTGTCTTCAGCACATATTTGCACTGAGTTACTCAGATCATCAGCTCATGTAAACTGGCAGAGCTCCATTAACCTCAAAAGAGGTCTGCCAATTTATACCAGCAAAGTAGCAGGCCTATGGGCTTTTATTTTCTTTAATTTACTTAGTTGAGATTCTCTGGCTCTTATTTAAGTGACTCCTCAAGTCCCTACAGCATTTATTAGCCCACTTAAAAGAAAGCTGAATGCAGTAAAACAACTTTTCAAAGGAAAATCCATGCAGTTGAATGCTTAAATCTGTCAAACCATCTTCTAAAACAGGAATGTAAATGCCTCCAACCCTTTAACTTTTTGGGTTTTTTCTTTGTTTTCTTAGTGGTCCTTTGGTGTATTGTTATGGGAACTTATGACACGAGGGGCACCACCTTATCCTGATGTAAATTCTTTTGATATAACTGTTTACTTACTACAAGGAAGAAGGCTGCTGCAACCTGAATACTGCCCTGATCCACTGTAAGTAAACAGTTTGCAAAGGCTTGTGCAAATGCTGATGATTCTGGTACTATAGTAATTGAGACTGAAAGAGAGGGTTGGGGTTTTTTTCTTTTTATGTGATTTCATAATTGAACACTTCTTTTATTTGAATGGCAGGTATGAAGTCATGCTGAAGTGCTGGCATCCGAAACCTGAGATGCGTCCAGCATTTTCTGAACTTGTTTCAAAAATATCAACAATCTTCTCCACTTTTATTGGGGAACACTATGTTCATGTCAATGCTACTTATGTCAATGTGAAGTGCATTGCTCCCTATCCTTCTCTTTTATCATCACAAGACAACACAGACATGGATGTTGACACATGACGGGTATGTCTGAAATTGAGGAAAATCCATTCTTAGTTGTATGAACAAAAAGCAAAACATTTTGTCCACTAGTTTTTACTGCCCGGTCTTTGTGAGAACACTGTTGCACATGTTTATGTTGTTGCCCAACTTGCACTAGTACAAGGACACGATATCATATTGTTTAAGGATACGGGATTCCATAAACCATCACAGTAATTTCCAAGTATTTGGAGAACTGCATCAATTTACCAAATGGAAATGTGGTGTGCTACCACCCAGAGCTGGTTCCCACAAACTGTCATTAATGTGTGCTCAGACCCAAGAACAAAGATTCATCATTAATGCCATGAAAGTAGAATATCAATCAATATGCTGGAAGGACTGTTACTGTGCATGTACTTTAGGATAACGAGCAGTGCAGAAATGGTTTTCACACAAATGGCCAAGAAAAGCAATGAGAGTTACAAGAGTTTAAAATGTACTTTCATCCCACATGGGACAAACTCTGGATTTTTGAACTACATCAACAAGGTTTCTAAGAACCTAGGCAGCCAAGATAGCCAGCCTCATGGTCAGTGTCTTAACAGAAATCAAAATCAAGAAATGTGCAGTAAAATAAGTATAGAAAAGTACGATTGTGTAGGGAGTGGGTGAGGAAGGCCAAGGCAAAACTGGAACTGAACCTGGCAAGGGATGCAAAGAATAACAGAAAGGGCTTCTACACGTACTTTAATCGGAAAAGTAAGGTTAAAGAAGGTGTTCCCCCTCTGTTAAGCAATGCTGGTGGACGAGAAGAAGACTGAGGTACTTAACTTTTTTTCCTCAGTCTTCAATGGCAACCTCTCTTCCCACACCTCTTGAGTGGATGTATGACAGGATGAGGACTGGGAGAGCAAAGCCCCTCCCACTGTAAGCAAAGATCAGGTTCATGACTGCCCAGGGAACATGAATGTGCACAAGTCTATGGGACCGGACGAAATGTATCCCAGAGTCCTGAAGGAATTGGCTGATGCAGTTGCCAAGCCACTCTCCATGATATTCAAAAAGTCATGGCAGTCAGAGGAAGTCCCAGGTGACTGGAAAAAGGGGAACAGTGTACCTATCTTTAAGAAGAAAACAAAGAACAACCCTGGGAACTACCAACCTGTCAGCCCCACCTCTGTGCCTGGGAAGTCATGGAACAGGTCCTCCTAGAAGGTACATGAATGACAGGGCGGTCCTTCACCAGAACTCAAGAAGCACAGCTTCTCCAAGGGCAAGTGCTGCCTGACCAACCTAGTGGCCTTCTAGGATGGAGTGGCTACGTCAGTGGACAACGGAAGGGCTACCAGCTACCATTTATCTGGGCTTCTGTAAAGCCTTTCACATTGTCCCCCACAACATCCTTCTCTCTAAACTGGAGAGAGATGGATTTGATGGGTGGACTGTTAAATGGATAAGAAATTGTTTGGACAGTCACATCCAATCACATCCAGAGGGTAGTGGTCAATGGCTCGGAGTCCCAATGGCCATCAGTGAGAAGTGGTGTCCCTCAGGGGTCTGCACTGGGACCAGTGTTATTTAGTATCTTCATTAATGGCATAGACAAAGGGCTCAAGTGCACCCTCAGCAGATTTGCAGGCGACACCAAGCTGAGTGGTGCAGCTGACACACCTGAAGGATGGGATGCCATCCAGAGGGACCTGGACAAGCTCAAGAAGTGGCCTGGTGGGAATGTCATGGGTTCTAACAGGAGCAAGTGCAAGGTGCTGCAGCTGGGTCAGGGCAATCCCCTGTAACAATACAGGCTGGGGGATGAACAGATCCAGAGCGGCCCTGCCAAGAAGGACTTGGGGTGCATGAGAGGCTGGACATGAGCAGGCAAAGTGCCCTCCCAGCCCAGAAAGCCAATTGTATCCTGGGCTGCATCAAAAGCAGCGTGGCCAGCCGGTCAAGGGAGGGGATTCTGTCCCACTGCTCCACTCTGGTGAGACCCCACCTGGAGTGCTGCATCCAGCTCTGGGGCCCCATCACAGGAAGGACATCAACCATGATGACCAGAGAGTTGGAGTACCTCTTCAGTGGGGAAAGGCTGGGAGAATTGGGATTGTTTAGCCTGGTAGTGAGAAGGCTTTGGGGTGACCCAATTGTGGCCTGAAGGAAACTTACAGGAAAGATGGAACAAGACTGTTTACAAAGGCATGTAGTGACAGAACAAGGGGCAATGAGTTTAAATTGAAGGAGAGTAGGTTTAAATTAGATATTGGAAAAAAAATCTTTACTGTGAGGGTGGTGATGCACTGGAACTGGTTGTCCAGGGAAGTTGTGAATGCCCCATCCCTGGAATGTTCAACATTCGTCAATGTACCCACAGCAGAGGGGCTGGAATTAGGATGATCTTCAAGGTCCCTTCCAACCCAGGCCATTCTATGATTCTCCGACTCGATGTCAGTCTCACCAGTTCTCTGGTATAGTCAGATGGTACAAAAACAAAGGAAAAATCATCTAGCTTAAAGCATTCCTATTATCAACATTATTCCAACATTCAACCATTTCTTTGAGTCAAACAGCCTATAGCAACAGATCTCTTGCTGAAAAATGCAAAGCCTCCATTTCTTTCAATAAAGAATGAATCACTCTGAGAATGAAAACTTGAAGGCTGCTGTCTGGTGAGTCACTTGGTGAGCAGTGGAAGCTCTGCCAGCTACCCTTGGGTGGAGCTGCCAACAAAGGTGAGTAAAGAGCAGAAGTGTTGCAGGCAGCCATGACCTAAAAAGACACCACCATAGCAAGCATATCAGTAACTTCTTCATACCAGCCCTGAAGAGCAGAGAAGACTGATCAAAAGAAGAAATGGCTTTAGGCCCTCTTTACTCTCTTCTTAGATCACACAACCCAGTGAATTATGATACCTACTTTTAATGCTAAGTTATAACCAGAGAAACAGTTTTGAAAAGAGATAGTAAATAAAACTTCCATTCATTAGGGAAGGGTACTGTAACTTTAGGGCAAACATCATATGTCATTTCTGTTCCTGTGGAATTCTGTGCATACTACTGTATAGCTTGTTTAGAATAGGATAGAACTGGGTTTGTTGGTGTAAACACATAAAGTATTCTATTTTTATATTAAAATAAAAAGTTTATTTTTAATGACATTTACAAAGTTTGGTTAGGCCACAAAATACTGCACTGTGAACATTTCAGAAAACGTTTGTCAATGTACATGATTCATAAATTGTAGCAACCTTAAGAAATACTGTGTAAATATTAAAAAGGAAAAGAACTGACTGTAAACACACTCCACCCTACGTCTAATATCTCCATTGCTGTAGGCCAACCATTTTAAGATCTTCAAAGAGAGGTAGTGCAGATAAAGAACTCATATAAGGGAGATATATTGTTCTTGGGAGACTGTGTTATAACTGAAAGATTTATAATGAGGGCAGAGTGTGTAGGCAAGCTATGAGCAGATAATATTGTATTGTGTTTCATCACCACTTTCATTTCAGCAATGAACTCTCATGTCTGCTGAGAGTGATACTAATTGTAGATTGCTCAAAGACAAAAGGCTTTGCTGCAGGCAAAAAAAAATCATCTCTATGGTTGTTAAAACAGCTAAGGAAGTTTATGACACATAGATTTGGAAAAGTTACTCCAAACTTGTACGTACATGCTTGAGGAACGCTGCAATGTGAAACAGAGGACATTTTTACTATTTATGAACTTTTGCTTAATAAAGTTAATGTTGTGTCTGGGACACCTGTAAGAATATGTGATTCTGGTAAAGATTTGATGTTAGTAAGTTCATATATCTGCAAAGAGTTGAATGGTACTTTTGTTTATAGTTGTTGTTATGACTTAATAAACATGTTATTAAAATGAATTATTGTAATACTTTCTGCTCCTAGTGCTATAATTACTGTTCACATTGACTGTTAAACTGACAAGTCTGTCTGTATGCTTTTTCTGACTAACATGGGAAGAGCAACCTGTGGAACTGTGGGAGAGAGGGGGAAAAAACTCAGAAACATAAAAATACAGAGTGCACCAATAAATCAAACACACAGTTCATCAGCCTCCTACCCATTAATACACTAGAGGAAGGTGCTGAATATTTGTTGTCAACAACTGTGGCATAGTCTGTTTGAATAGGAAGCCTCTTGCCTAACCACAGGCTATACCCATACAAAGCTTTAAAATTCTTGATGCACTTGGAGTTGGGGTGGCATTTGAAGCTTGGAATTTAGCTATCATAAGGACTACCTGCATGGCCCAACAAGGATGCCTGCACTTGTGTTTGGTATCCAAGTCCCTAATCAGCCATGATCCACAAGAAATTTCAAGTACCTGAATCTGTGTCCATCAGGGTCATCCATCCCGTGTTTCATGTCTGCAAGGTTTTTTGTATCTGTGACACCTGAAGAGAGAAGCATTGCAGTCCACAGAGCTCTTGGTTCTTCAGAGCAAGAGGAGCCAGCCCCACCCTTCTCCCACATATGTCCTCCCAGTTACATGACATGTCTGCCACTGGATTCACAAGTTTCCTTTGGCGAAGAGTATTTTTAATTGGGTACCCCACAAACACTGCAACACACACTGGCCTGTGCCACTCTTATGTCAGACAACACTAGAAGCTTATTTCTCCAGTGTCTTATCTCAGGGGAACATTTTGTACTTAACTCACTCAAAAATATTTCAGTGCACAACATCTGATTGATGGCAGACTGAACATGAGCCAGTGTGTGCCCAAGTGGCCAAGAAAGCCAGTGGCATCCTGGGTTGGATCAGCAATAGTGTAGCAGAACCAGGGAAGTGATTCCTTTCCTGCACTTGGCACTGGTGAGGCCGCACCTTGAGTGCTCTGTCCAGTTCTGGGCTGCCCAGTTTAGGAAGGATGTTGAGATGCTGGAGGGTGTCCAGAGAAGGGCAACAAAGCTGGTGAAGGGTCTGGAACACAAGTCCTGTGAGGAGCAGCTGAGGGAGCTGGGGTTGTGTATCCTGGAGAAGAAGAGGTTCAGGGGAGACCTTATTGCTCTCTACAACCACCTGAAAGGAGCCTGTAGCCAGGTGAGGGTCGGCCTCTTCTCCCAGGCAAACAGAGACGGGACAAGAGGACACAGTCCTAAGCTGCACCAGGGGAGGTTTAGGCTGGACATTAGGAAGAAGTTCTTCACAGAGAGTGATTGGGCACTGGACTGGGCTGCCCAGGAAGGTGGTGGAATCACCATCCCTGGAGGTGTTTTTAAAAAGACTGGATGTGGCACTCAGTGCCACAGTCCAGTTGAAAAGGTGACGTTAGGTCATAGGTTGGACTTGATGATCTCAAAGGTCTTCTCCAACCTAGTAAATTCTGTGATATCAGCTGATTAAAAACAGCATTTATATGCTCTTGTCATTTCAAAATATCAGGAAAATGCAACATCAAAACACATTTTCTCCAGACACATTTACTTCTAAACAAAAGTATATATGCTCAGTTTCAACTCAAAGTATATTTCAGGGAAAAGATCAGACTAGATGATCTCCAGAAATCCCTTCTAACCCTAAATATTCTTTTATTCTGTGAAAAAGGCATTGAAAATAGTAGCTAAGAATGAAAACATTTTGCTATATCACAAGACCAATCCATTTTTTATTCTAGTTACTTACATTTAATTTATTTTCCAATAAATTTTCAGGATTTCCCTGAAAAGTCAGTAAAAAAATCTCCAAGGTTTTTGTGCAGTCTGCTATTAATACCAGGGTCTTCAGTCTAAACCAGTGTAACACGCAGTCAAATGATGGTCTGAACTTAAATACCAGATTTGTAACACATTCCTCTGATTACTTCTCATGATTTCTCAGGGATGCTATATATTGTGTTTTTGAAAGGGTCAACAGAATCACAAGCTTCCCATGCTCAGTTTTTCATCCTAGTAATTTTGTTTATACCAGGTACACACTGCAGCAGATCTGCAGCTGACCTACACTGGCAGGCTTCCCACCGCAGGAATATTAACAGTGGATGGGGCCCATGTCAAAACATTGCATAACAGATACCCTACATAAAAGCCAAGAGATTGAAAAATAGGGAGGGATATCCTCACCCCACAGAAATTTTCCTATTGGTTTCACACCAACTTTTTTGAGTGCACTATTAACTCAACCATTGAGAGTCATTTGCCTTTATTTAGGAAGATTTTTAATCCATTGAGAGTAATTTCCCTCTATTAAGGAAGATTTTTAATACATCCAACAACATTAAAAGTTTCCAAAACAAAGGAAAATGGTACACAGTACCATTGGGTTGCTAAGGCTTTGCATATTGCCAATTTTCTGTCTCTGGTGTTAAAATCAGTCATGAAGAAGAGACCTACATGCTTTATGTAAATAAATTATGAGGTTGCAATTTGAATTACAGTGGCAAAAGCAGTACAGGTGAGCAACTGCAAAAGGGCCTCAAAATAATTTTATACCTAAACATGAAACTCTCCCTTCAGAAATTTCATTTCTGGGATTCAACCATAATACTGTATCAGAGGAAAAGGTCATAGCAGACAAATGAAATAGAAAATTTAATAGGTTTTTTACTCACTAAGCAAAACACCTATTCCTGAAAATTCCAATTTCCATTCTTTTTAACAAACAGGTCATGAACTGAGTATTCCAAGCATGAAGGAAAGACACAGGAAATCCTAGGGTTGTGCCAAACTGATTAGTAAAAACATTTACAAGAAATTCTGAACTCACAGACAGCAGGGAGAACTCAGAACAACTTTATCAACTCAACAGACACCAGCCCAGTGGAAATCAGCCTCTCACCCCAAAACTGTGCTCTGACACTAAACCTGAATTTGCCTTTTGCAATCCCCATCCACCTGCTAACACTACAGGTGCAATCACTTCCAGGGAGGATACCAAAAGAGTCTTCCTGATTAAGGTTAAGCACTTGTAGCCACTCCATGACCTCCTGGGGGACAGAAGAGAAAAGATTTCTGTTTTGTAAGAATCTGCTTCCCTGGCTGCTGTTACTATTAATTTTGGTGCTTTCCTTTCAAGAGCCAGCAGCCTCCTCCCTACACAAAATGCCTGGGGAGAGACCCTCAGCAGAAGGTACAACCCTGCAATATTCAGCCCAGGGAGAGCCTCTGGTGTCCATGTGCTTGTCTGTTTCAGCAGTACTTTGATGCAGCCCAGCTCTGTTTGGAGGTTCATTAGTATCTGACGAACATTTTCTTACATTCATTATGACAACTTAACAGGGAAGTCATCCTTGCTTGGGCCTCTGAGGCTCTGTCCATTTCTACAAACACCATGCATTAACACTTGCCAGGTTCTAATTACACACATTGAGACCCTCTCTGGCACAAATGACAGTTGAATATCCTCCTTTAGGATGTGAAAAACGTTATTGCCAAAAACTTTAGGGTGCATGACCAAACATGGACACCTCAGCTGCCAGGAGGCTGCAGCTCACTGGGGCAGTTGGCATGCTTTACAAGTGTGACAAAACCGAACGCAAATGCTAAAAATAGAGTTTGAAATTTAATTAGGAAGGAAAAAAGGCCTCCAGACAACAGTGGAATATTCTCTATCTTGTGTGGCTCAATATAAAATAAAGGCAATTTAAGAAAGAGAGCAGAGCTGCAGCCTGTTGGAGCTCATGGCAGAGAATTGATGGCAAACACATGGGAAGATGTGACAACACGTACACTCTCGTCAGCAAGTGGAACATAAAAAGGAGTGAGTCACATCCAACTCCAATTGCATGTTATCAGTTTCTTTAAGCAAACCTTAGAAGACTGTTACAGGAACGACAACCATCATCAGAAGTTAAAAACACTTTCACCATGTAACTTTTTCATTTTGTAGAGAAATGTAATTAAATTGATAGCTTTTTCATTCACCCTCAGTTACTGGAAATGTATCTATTGAAATTACCTGGTCTATTAAATCACTAGCCATGCCTACATGATATATCTGCCACCCGGCCACAAGAACTGCAACAGCATTGAAACATTTCCCTCAAGGGTCAATAGCTCAATAATTGTAAAAATGCTTCAGCACTGCTGTGTCCTCCATATACCTTTAAGCACCAACTTGTTGTAGCTATTGTCAGAACTTTCGAACAGTAGCTCTGAATCAGATGGGAAGAGGGTAAAAAATTGTCATGCCCATGCAGTTCCCATGAATCATGTCACTGAAGTGATGGAAACAAACTCACCTCATTGAAAGGTGTAGCCTGGGCTGCTGTATGAAGTGCAGGTAAACAAAGGGCATCTAAGTCAGAACTATTTCTACTTCTTTTTATGAATATTAAGTTTACTCAAAAAAAAACCCTGTACATCTGTAATAACCATGATAAAATATGTTTTCTAGGAATCTTACTGTTAATTTGTATCAGCAGGGTTTTCTTAAGACCGTCACAAAAATACAAAGTAAGTTATTTTAAAATGTGTTTAAATCTATGTCATACGTCTAGGACAGTCAAAATGCATCTGCCAATCCATTTGGATATATGAAGGGAATTCTTTTCTATTAGCCATTCTGAGCACCTTGAGATAGGTTTTGTTTCTTCTGAAAGCTGAGTTTGAGTCAAGGGAAATTGATTTTGGGTTATTTAGCAGAAACTACATTTCTCTGCAGTACTTGAGGGTTCTTTTGTCTGCCAAAACTTATTTACCAAATACTGTGTCCTGGTTCCTGTCTCTAGTACCTTCAAACACTACCAGGAAGGCATCATCACATGGAGGTTCTGTGTACAAATACCTACACAATATTATTCTCTGTAGACAATCCTAAATAGCAAAATAAGGTCTGGACGGTGATGAACAATATGTTTATATCATTACTACTGTGCTGAACAAATCATTATTGACACAGCACTTCTCCCAAGTCCCCTCACTCCAAAGTCCTTATAGTACTTACCATGACTGCATTAAAATTTATGTAGTTGTATATTTTACTGCATAAAATGGTGAACAGTGTCAAAATAGTAACTTCGATGCAGGGAAAGTAGTGTCCATAAAGGTTAATGGCCCATACTGAAAAGCCAATAACAAATGTCTTTGCTTAATGAAATGCTTGGTTTAGATCATATTTTTCACACTGTGCTTCTGCTCTAGTCTGCCAAGCAGAGAGTATAAAACAGACTCATGACTCATTCATAAAGTACAACATACAGGAACAACACTCTGGTATTTTCAACCTGAATTCAAATCAACAAGATCTCATTACAGTGGAAAAAAAACACAACAAAACCCAACCCACCAAACTTCCTTTACCACCTGAATGAGAATATAGAAACTTTGTCCATTATTCCTACATTCAGCCACAATCAAGAAACTAGAGACTGCAAGAAGATCAAAGGATTTTACTGCTCAAGGTACCCAACACTATTTTCTACAAGTTTAATGCCACTGTTCCCCACCACTCTTACTACTACCCCTAAATAGCTAGGTCAAATTTTATGAGGAGTAATTTTAAAAGCTGGAAGAGCTCTCTCTGGAAAAAAGCCATCTGTTTGAAGTGCTCAACTGCAAGATCCGAAATGCTTCCCAGCATTTTTTCACTTCCCAGATGTACTGCAAGTTCCAAATATCTAAGCATAAAGTGACAGATTTGCACAGTTGCAAGGGAAATTCTGTTCAGTAATAAAGCAGAACTGAGCAGTAAGCTGTCAGATACAGGGGATCTGAACAAGGAGGGCTTTGGCTTATCTATGTTTTGCAATGCCAGTGTCGTGCTTTTCATGTACGTGAAAGGTATCCACAAATGCAGGCACTTACGTTGTGCAGTGGGTTTTCTTTAGGTACAGATTGCATATATATCACATCTTCCCACAAAGCTAAGCTACTCTTAGAGAATCTGAGAGATGTTTCTCAGTCTACAATAATTTTTAACTCAAGACAAGGGAAAACTGATAAAAGGCTGTTGAAAAAGCATCAAATCCATCCTACCTCTGTGATCAGCTAACATCAGTACATTGTTCAACATGAACGTATTAATCAGTAATGCAGTCTACAGCATACAGCTCAAAAATCAATCACTCTGAGGAAGACTGGTTGAGGAAATTGATAGCACAATTATTTGTGATTAGGAAATACTGAAAATTGTAGAAATGTCATCAAAAAAGCCTCCTTCTTTCCTTCTAATCAAACATTCCTCTGTTTAAACAGCTAATGAAAACTTCAGCCTGCTATGATAAAGCCTAGTGCCAAGGCCTGAGGAGGAAAGCTGACCAGAGAATTAGCAGAAAGAACCAATTTTGGAGATACGAGTTTTCCTTTATTTTAATGAATTCTACTACCTAGTTTGGAGAGAGTGCTTTTCATAAATGCATTTCAAACCACTTGCACAGCAATACAGGGCTGGAAGACATGTCAGGAGATATTTAGTCCAACCCAGGTCACTAAGATAGGGAGAACACACATAAGCTGCCTTGGCAAACATTTGTCTAAGGTGTTCTTTTAAAAAACCCACTTGTACAAGCTACAAGGATTTCAAGGTTTCAATATTTGTATAGCGCAAAAAGTTCTCCTGGATTTCTTTTCTAAATCTTTCTCACTTGATATGAGACCCATATCCTTCCTTTCGCCCCAACACTGGCTACATAGCCAACAAAAACTGTCAGGTTATTTATAGAAAAAATTTAAGCAAAGATGTCTCATCTTAATCTCATCTTTTCTCAGATAAAAAGCTCTTTTCAACTGTTAGTCGTAGCCTTTATTTTCTTAACATATGACATTTCTTCTTGCTGGTTCTTCCCAGTCTATCTTTATTTCCTTCTTTCTAAAGTGTGGTGCCAAGGATAAACTTGGTACTCTCAAAATGTACCACTTTATAGAGTGATTAGGTCAGCAGTTGTGTTGTTCATAGCTAAATTAAGTCACCAATAATGTTTGTCTGGACAAACAACGTACTAGAGCACATTACGTGCTTAGAGGTTTTTTCCACAAACAGATTGAGAAATGTGGCTCTAGGTGCTAACAAGGCAAATAAATAACTTGCTTGAGGATCTTTCTGGTCATACAAGTTAGATGGGGCTGCAATACACTGAGTCCTCTTTTTTATAAGTCTATATCCTACTTTTGTCTTCAGGTGATGTCCCTCCCCTAACTCATTCTTTTGTGATTACCTTAGTTGAACCACTGCAGTCAGGAAAGCTGCCTCAAGAGGAAAACTTTTAACTAAAGAGCTACAGCAAAGCCAGGAGCACAAGCTCAAGTTAGTTGGAACCCTAATCCTTCAATCCCTTAGCCTGCATTAACTAATAAAATTCACTTAAAAGAATATTACATTCATTTTACATAACACATATTTTTGAATATATATGTATTCAGTGGTTTCACACTTCCTTTGTCTCTATTTTAATTAACTTTCATCCATTAACTTTGAATAACTTGCATAATCCAGCCAGGCAATACCAAAGAATGAGTGATCTCTGACTTCCGAAAAGGGAGCTGGCCAAAAAGGAATTTCTTGAGCACTTATTCATGGATGGGTTAGGCAGAAAACAGGCCAGATTCAGGAAGCAGAGCAAAGCTAAGGGCACAATACAGACATTGTTCACAGTGCAATAGGAAGTTATGATATTTGGAAAGATGGAAACATCAGAGTTGGGTAGGTAAGGGAGGAGGCTCACTGAGGCTCCATGTTTGCAATGTTACACCAACATTCCTGCCAGTCTCTCCCTCATGTCAAACCTGATGCATGGAAAAAATGCCCAAGGGCCCCAGGAGGTGTCTCCTTCTGACAAGTGCTCTGAGGCCACTGACCCTGACAGAGAGCTCTGTCAGACTGCAGCCAGTGGGCAAGGGATGAAGAGGTGTCCCACTCAAACCCCTGAGAGAAGTTGTTTCTTCAGCAGTGCTTACACACACACTAGTAATGGCATATTCTGTACAAAGACTGGCACAGGAGTTAAAACTCACAGGCACACACATTGAACACCAGCTCCCTCTACTGTAAATACATTGGGATATGTTACTCTGCCACCCCACCACTACCCAGAATGGTCAGATTTGACAAAAGTACTACTCTGAAGCACTGTGACTAAGACCACTGGAAAAATGGATCCTGTAGAACCGGCAGACAGGAAGACAGCACAGATTTTTCTTTTCAGTTCTTGTGGTTGTGATAATTGAGTTTTCAGTCTTCTTGTATGCTGCATATATCCATCTCTAGTTTGTCTCAAAACTGGAATAAATTTCATGATCTTAATCTAATATCTTACAAACAACTGTAGGCTACAGTCTACAGAACAGTCTGCTGCAGTAACTGCAGTCCTGTCTTTATTAGTCACAATATTAATTTCTGACAGAAAATATAATGGCATGGACCCTAACCTCTGCTGATTATTATCCTAATTATGATGTTTTGTCTTCCTGAAAAGGTTAAAATTCTGACAAGTATCAATATCTGGTGGCTTTGTCCACCTATACTGAGGGCTGTTCTTGGTTCCAGCAGAAATTAGAGACATTTGTAGCACAGCTTAGTAACATAGTTCCATTAATTGATAAGATTTACTCAAAAATATTACTCGAAAGGACAGAAATATTTGCTTCGGCCAGACTGAATTCATTTAATAGTCTAAACATAAAAATACAACAGGATGGTTTTTTTAAGAGAAAGGGAAAAATTTTTTGTTTTGAAATTGACCTTATTTTTTTAATGTTAGACTAAACAAAAGTTTAATTTCAGATTAAACCAGTGCCCATGGTTTTACTCAGCATGAAATCCAATTAAATGATCAAAGTATCAAAAGTCAGCCAAGAGATCAACAAAGATGAGGACAGCAGAGGGGTTCTGAGACTTGCCCAAGAGTAGATAGTTAGAGCCTGCAGAGAAATTTTTATGTAATGGAAAGCAAAGACACAAGATCAGAAAGAATCCAGACAGAGAAGTGATCAGTAGCCCATCCACAAAAATGGCTCATTTATTGATTGCAAAAAGGAGGAGGAAGATGTTAAAGTTGTAAGACAGGGATAGAGAGCTAAGCACGGAGATTCCAGTTTGCTTGAATGTTGAAGAACAGAGACAAAGAAGAAGATGAAAAAGAGAGAACAGATGAAAATATGATCAAGGGAGGTTAGCTCAGAGTACAAGGACACATCAGGGGGATGGGCTGAAAGCACTGGAGGTATTGAGCTAGCAAGTATCTCCAAGTAAGGAACCTGAGAGACAGACAGAGCTGCCCTAGACAATAGAAGAAAGGGATGGGAGGCCAGGACACCAGCATATCCAACAAGCATGGGTTGGAGAGATTTAAAAAAATACCCCAGCTTCTCATGCCATCCTTCCTGTATGCTGTAGTACAGATGGTCACATCTCATCCTTAGCCATGGGCCTCTAGAGTCCCCAAAGACAGATAATGAGACAACAGAGATAAAAAGCAGAAAGTCAGTTTGATCAACTTAATGCTTACTTTGTGCCATTCCTTTGATAGGAACGGAACAGTTAAAGCAAATAAAGCTGCTTTGAAATAGGAATTGACAGGACAAAATATAGCAAGTACATGAGTGGAACTTTATCAGAATTATGCCAGAACTCATTAATCTATATCAGAGTAATGGTGTTACTTTAAAGTTAACACCAGTATTTCAAAGCAAAATGTCTTCTGGATCTCTAGCAACCCACTGCAAGCCCTTTACAGCTAATCAGTATCATTGCTTCAAAGGAAATTAAACTGTCTCCACCCAGTAACTCTAGTGGCATTTGATCTACAATTGGCTTGAAGTTAAAAATTAATTACCCTTCCAACATATTGATTACATGACTATAAATATAAAAGCAGCAGCCCAGAACAATGTACACTGACCCTCTGTTGAAACAGCATGTTTGTTTTCAAAAGAAGCTAATTAAGACAAGCTCCCGGGAAGAGGTAGCAGTAAAATTAAAACCAACAGTGCCATCTAGTGCACCGCTGTGCTCAGAGCCTCACACAGAATCACATAATTCTTTATTTCACTATTTCCTAGTGCTAACGGGAAAGGACCGATAAATTAATGCCACACTCTATATGCCTGAAGTCCCGAGGCTTACCACTGGCGAATATAACTTTCAGGCAAAGACAGTGTTACATCATGTTTACATTTGTATTATTCATAAAACCTCATAAAACCATAAAATCTACTTAGTAGATTTAACTGACTGAATTAACCAAAATAAATCAAGTTCTACATTGACAGTAATTCTCAGGTTCTAAACCATTTTGTTTCAAAACAGCTATACTTAAACATCTCTGGTTTTTTCAGATGTTATCTAGGCTGAAAGAGGAGTTGCTCAGCCTGCAGAAGACTCCAAATAGAGCTTACAGCATACTTCCAGTAACTAAATGGGCCTACAAGAAAGCTGGAGAGGGACTTTTTACAAGGGCATGGAGTGACAGGAAAAGGGAGAATGGCTTTAAACTGAAAGAGGATAGGTTTTGATTAGATATTAGGAAGAAATTCTTTACTGCGAGGGTGGTGAGACAACAGAACAAGTTAGAGAAGCTGTGAATGCCCCATCCCTGGAAGTGCTGAAGGCCAGGCTGGTTGGGGCTTTGAACAACCTGCTCTAGTGGAAAGTATCCCTGACCATCTCAGGGGTAGGCGAAGAGGGGGGAGGGTGAAACTAGGTAATCTTTAAGGTCTTTTCCAACCCAAACTACAATCTTTATATATGCACTAAAACAGATTTAAAAATTCTGCATATCTATCAAGGCTTTTTATTAGAATCACAGAATAGGCTGAATTGGAAGGGACCCACAAGGATCATCAGAGTCAAACTCCTGGCACTACACAGAACAACCCCAAGGGTCACACCATGTGCCCGAGGGCATTGTCCAAATGCTTCTTGAACTCTGTCAGGCTTGGTGCTGTGGCCACTTCCCTGGGGAGCCCGTTCTACTGCCCAACCACTTTCTGGGTGAAAAATCTTTTCCTAAACCTAAACCTCCCCTGGCTCAGCTTCCATGCTGTTTCCTCGAGTCCTGTCACTGATCACAAGAGAGAAGAGATCAGCACCTGCCCCTCCACTTTCCCTTGTAATGATATTGAAGACTGCAACGAGGTTTCCCCTGTCTCCTCCAGGCTGAACAGATCAAGTGCCCTCGGCCATTCCTCATACGGCTTCCCCTCCAGATCTGTCACCATCTTTGTGGCTCTGCTCTGGACACTCTCTCATAGCTTTATATCTTTCTTGTATTATGGCACCCAAAACTGCCCCCAGGACTCGAGGTGAGGCTGCCCCAGTGCAGAGCAGAGCAGGACAATCCCCTGCCTTGCCTGACTGGCAATGCTGTGCCTGATGCCCCCAGGACAGGCGTGGCCCTCCTGGCTGCCAAGGCACTGCTGACTCATGTTCAACTTGCCATCCACCGGACCCCCAGGTCCCTTTCTGTGGTGCTGCTTCCCAGCATTTCATTCCTCAGTCTGTACCTACATCCAGGGTTCCCTTTCAGGTAAGCTAAATACTGATTCGTCTCCCTTTTCCCAAAAGCCTATACAGCCCTCCCACTCTACCTAGCATCATACTTGGCCCTCTACACTAGATTAATGTACATTTATTATCAGCTTTTAATATAGACTGCCTTAAACTACAAAAGAGACCCTAAAGTTAAGGCTGCATATCCTGCAGCAGGAAAAGAAAGATTACAATCTCTATGCCAATTGCCTCAAATTCCCTTCTACCCTAAGGACTCATATTTCACTAGGAGTTTTTTGTACCTATAGCCTGGTATCACTAATCTTTAATCCATAAAATATGGTGTCAGGCACGTCTCAGTTGACACTGGGCACACAGATGTGTGCAGCACGCACAGAAGTCAAGCACACATCCTTCAGATTTTGCGGCTTTATTCATCAGCTCCTCCCCTGACATCAGGGGAACTAGTCCATTGACACCCACTGAAAACATTCCATTTGTTTTGGTTTCCCTTTTGTTTTGTTTTGCTTGGCCAAGAGAAATTCCTGTAAATGTTAAAACATAGAACCCTCGGTATGATATAGACTTGGCCCATTTTAGTCCGCTCCTCTCCAACTAGTGCCAGGGGCAGGATCAGGCCCTCATCACTGTCCTTCTCAGCCTCTGCCATGCGCAGGGCCATCACCAGCATGTGATCCTACCAGGCTGTCCACCACACACACTACAAAACCCCAATTTTGCCAGGTTTAGAGAGCTGCAACAGACTTTCACGACTCAATCAAGGGTTTATTAACAGACCATTTGAAAAATCCTTCTCTGGAATACAGTCCACAAAAAGAGCCAGTCTATATTGCATGGAAACTGTGAAGGGCAATGTGCTGTAAGGAAAAAAATGACATGAGGTCTGCTTCCCTTTTCTCCCCACCTTCCCATTTCCCCACTCCTTTCCTAGGTCTTCTCTTTCTTCCCTGGCTTCCAGGAGAACTCCCAGCACACAAAGCAGGGAGCAGTTGTGGAATCGGCAATCTGATGTGGCTCAGAGCAAAGACAGTGACTAAAGGGAATGTAAAGCCAAACCCAGAAACAAGTGGCAATGAAGAGCTAGAACTACCAGAAATTAACACATGCAGGTCCAACCATCATGTGCTACACAAGGGAACAGCCAGAAAACAAGGTGTGATGACACAAGTTTTATGAGGGAGCTGGACTCAGTTACAGCAGTCCTGTAAGTAAGCTCAACCAGGTTTAGAAACAGCTGTTCATGTCACCATGTCAGCAAGCAGCACAGGAAGGCAGTGGTCTTACCACTGTGTCTTATCACCTCCACCATCATTCCTTCTAGGTCTTTCATAGATTATCAAACTCTCATCTTCTGCTACATTAAATTTCCAAGAAAACTCTGTCTTATCCTGTGTTGCACCTGAAACATCTATAAAGGCTCCTTGCTGCTCTTCTTTCCCCCTTTCCCTAAAAACTACTTTTGAGGCCCACAAAAATTTAAAAAACAAATAATAGGGAGACTAGAGAACCCTCTTCATCACACTAGATGGTGTTACTTTACATATCCAGATATCTCACTTCTCTCCGTATCTCTTCAACACTTCATCCTACACATCACAACAGAGACGTGACTCCTTTTTTTGATGCATATCCTGATCTGACATGAGGGACTAAAACCAGAACTTCAAAATCTTACTGTGACGAAGGAAGTAGAGCACAGTATTTGCACTAACTTTCCACAGATTGCAAATGCCTGAGCTTATCATTTGGAAAGAATGTACATGAGGCTTTCTCTCAGACTAATATGGATCCATATCAGTTGGGAATATCATAACACAGCAACAGGTGTTGTAGCAAATGCAATTCTCTAAAAATTGGAAAACTGGTTAAAGCACATGTGGAATAAAACTTTGTTCTCTTTCAGGATCAAAAGCATATTCTTTGGTTCAAAATAGTTCATCTAGATACTAAAATTATTTAGTGAGTTATTAATTACTACCAAAATACAGTTCCAGTTCTAAGATTTTCCATTCCCAGTTAGTCCAGACAAAATGCTTTCAAAAGTGC
The DNA here is from genome assembly GCF_000691975.1 of Corvus brachyrhynchos. Lineage (NCBI taxonomy): Eukaryota > Metazoa > Chordata > Aves > Passeriformes > Corvidae > Corvus > Corvus brachyrhynchos. The sequence continues at coordinate 683,875 of NW_008237919.1, read as the reverse complement.
CACAAAGAGGAAAATGACAGCATTTTTTCAGAGTAAGCATAATGTTTTACTCTCTGTGCATTTCTTGAGCTTAGAGAAATGAAACTAGTAAAATCAGACCTTCAATCTTTGTGTTATTTTTTTTTCTGAGTTGTTCTTCTTAACCAAAAAATTACTTTTTGGGGGGTTGTTGAGGATATTATGGTGTGATGTATTTTCTCTGGGCTTGCATTAGACATTTGTCAATTGTCTTCATGACAGCTGAGGGAGAACTATCCTTATAACCCAATTTACTGCAACAACAAAAAGTATTTTCCCTTTTCACAAACTTCTTGGGAATAGACAGAACTGTTAATCTAAACAAAACCTCATTCCCACAGAGATAATCAAGAGTGGAAATACTTTGGGGAGGGGGTGGGAATTCTTCCTTTTAAACCATTGAATAAGGGTTTGTCAATATGAAGCCTATGAAGCTGGTCACAGCTGAGTTCAAAACAAGCATTTGTTGATTAATACAATGGATAATTCCTGCACTAACTTTGTTATGCTTCTGATATTAATCTTGCTCTTTGCAACACACCTCTGTACCATTATAAACCAAATTAAGTGTAAAATTGAAGCCTCAGAATAAGAAAATGGGGGGAGGAGGAGGAGGGGTTAAGTCAAACAAGTTGAGAGCTATCTTGGGATAAGTGTACAGTCATATAAAACTTAGCATTCCCTCACACAGACACACTGCCCATTTATCTGTAACCTTCCTTGATTCCTGGTCATTTAATTTACCTGACCTGATCCACAGTCATCATTAGCTTCAGAATCCATGTGGGTGAAATCTTGGCTCTCTGGCAGTCTCAAATTTCTATAGCAACAGAAACTTGAGAACAATGCAATTACTACAGTCATATATAAGACTACTTTTTCTAAAGTAGAATGGCAAGATAAATTCTCCAGGATCTTTCACATCTGATGGTGTTTCACTGTGTTCCAGTGCAGTGTTAAGAAATGACAGATCTTCCAAGGAAGCAAATCTTGGGCTCTAAGGCCACAGGTGAGTTCTGACTGCTACAAATTCCTCAACTGTCTTAACCAGTCTTTGATTAAACAGAACACTGCAGAACAACAACAAAAATAAATAAAAACAAAACAACAACAACAAAAAGCCAACCAAAAAAAAACCACCAAAAATCCCACAAACAAGAGAAATTTCTTTTAATAGATCAATGTGATTTTATCAATACACAACATGGCGACTGTTTCAAAAGTAGATAACAGAAGAAATGTTCTTACATGAACATTTAGACACTGTCCTAATTTTCACAAATATTTAGTATTCAGGACTTTTATTGAGGTCAGAAGAAAGTGTGCTCAAGTGCTTATGCTGCGTATCATTCAGAGGCCCAATATTCAAAAATAAAATTACTTTGTTTTACTTCAAAATCCAAACTTCTCTTCCTACTGTTTCTTCCAGTATGTGCACAAGATCAAAAATTAAGGCCCCACACCACTGTTAAGCAGCATGAAGTACCACTGACTCCGTGAGGCATCTTTGTCTACAGTAGCCCAGAAATTCTCAGCTCTTTACTCACATCTGCTTGAATGGTTTATCTTTATTGAGATTTTATCTACATAAGACATTCAGTTCTACAGAGAGTAAAACAAAAAAGGAATTTGGACTCCTACAGGGAATCTCAACCTCATTAAACAAATCAGCACATTTACCATTTCCTGTTGAAAAATAAAATTGCCAATGTCTCCTTTAGAACGAAAGTAAATAAATCTAGCTAGAAGACTACACTTCCTTTTTCTTTTTTTTTTTTTTTTTTTTTGAGAAAGGAATAACTAAAAGTATAAGCAAGAACCAGGCTCAGTGAGAGGGAAGGAAAGGAATTTTTGTGTTTTCTCATGGAGCCTTCTAAAATCACATGGTTGCTCAAATCCTGTGAGCTACTGTTCTATTCCTACAACAATTTGATAGTTGGGGCAAGCAGTGCTCCAGCTCCTTTGCTTTCCTCAGTTTTGCTTTCTCCTGGCACCATTGCTGCTTTCTCAATCTATCCTGGTACAGAGCAAAGGCAAAAAAATACATACACCAAAAGAGAGCAAGACTGGTTCAGGCTGGAGAAGTTCTGGACTTGCGGTACGGCACACTGTTATCTTAAGGGCCCTCTGAAGCCTTTATGGGGTACAGAACCCTTACACTTTGATTCTGGCCTATTTACTAATCCCCAGCCTGTCCCCTTCCTTTGCTAATCCTAATCCTGCTCTATCTCCATACTATTAATAGCTACTGATACAGCATTCCTGATGTCTGAGTAGGAGCTGCAATAAAGGCAGTACAGAAATACAGCCCTCCTGGTACAAAGTCCTTTATGCATAAATCTGTGATTTACCTCTCTGAGTACAGATTCCCTAGGGACTACAGAGCAGTGATGAACTGTAAGTGCAGTCCTCTCCTTTCCCTTAGCTTTTTAACTTCAGCTGCCCCTTAGCTCTTGCGCCTCTTCACTGGTCCATCACCTTCTTTCCTTTTGATCTCCTAACAGTAAAAGGGAATTCGGCTGTCATAATACCGGGGCCTAATATTTAGACAGCTGCATCTGAACTCATACAGACAATAATCTTGTCCTAAGACAGGTGTCTTAACTAGGTCAGACGAATCTCACCTTTGGAGTGCTTATTTCTCCCTGTTGATGGAAACTGAGGCTCATGAGCTGAGACTCAGGTGTTTACCAGTTAAGTATCAAAAATACTCCCCAATAATCCAGTTTTAAATACTCAACTAAACCTTTCCACAGATGATTCATTTGACCATGATATTCCCCATTTCATTAATACCCACTCTATCCTCAGTAATTTCCCTGGTACATTTTTTCAGTCCTTTTTGTATTCCATTCTTTATGGATTCAGTTCATTACACTCAAACTCTCCTCTCTCTTCTTCATCTCTTCCATGGAGCTGCTTCCATTCTTACTTCAGTTTCTCTCCATTAGATGCTGAAAAGGAAAAGGGCTCAGAGAATCATGCCATACAGTGTCAGGAAGGATTGCTTCAGGATAGTCCTTGCTACCTTCTCCTGCAACACAGGCCACAAGACTCCTTAAGTCCTCACTGAATCGGAGAATGTATTGTCTAGAAAAATGGTCAGTCTTTACTCTAAAATTGCTAGTATCAGTGTTGCCTTGGTGAAATCATTCCAGTAGTTAATTGCTCTGACAATTAATCTTGTTTATTTTTAGCCTGAATTTGTCCTTTTTTAACTACTATCCATGAATCTTGTATTCTAATACACCAAAACATCCTATTAACAACTTTCTGATATCCCAGAAAGTACCTACAAACATTTAAGATGTTTTTTTGCTAATAAAACTAATCAGAGATTGGATTGCTTGAATTTTTCAGTCTCTGATTATTCTTTGAACTCTTTGTAATGTATAAATGTTCCCCTTGAAAGCCTCTACTGTACCTGTCTATAACAAATTTATTTCTTTTAAAAACAGGCTGTAAAAGAGACATGCCAATACTCTTCTTTCCAAAGCACTATCACAGCACACGTCTATGATATAATTTATTAATAAATTGTTTAGCACTTTAGTACAGATTGTTTAAGTTAGCAACTTCTCCATAGACACTGTAAACAATGTTACAGAAAACTTCTCTAGTTGTCCTATTTTCCCTTCAAACTCTGGTATTGCTATTTAAACCCCTAATATTGCTCAGTTCAGGCAATCCATCATTCACTGCTAACTTCAAGAACGCTTTTGGAATGCAGTTTCATTATTCAATTGTTCATCACATTGTATCAGAACTGAGAGAAGATTTTCTGTAATGAAAGATGTTTCATAAGAAGCCACAAATCTTCTTTGCTTGACAGTACTTCTTTTTACATTTCAGCAGGCAATCAGTATTCTTTCTTCACGAAATTTTGGATTAAGCACTTTTGCAAGTCTGATAACTTCATCAAAAAATACGTTCAAGGAGTCAAAGGACACGTAAAGAAAGGAAGTTGGCTGCTATAGACAACATTTTAATAGCTAACACTGTAGCTTTTAAAAAGCTAACATAGTAAGATAGCAAAGATAACTAACACATTAGGAGAAACCTACAAACAGATCCCCTGTGTCTGAAGAATACAGCCTACAGAATAAGTAGAACATGAAATTTTTAGCACCTCTGAAAATCTGTGCATAATTTATAAGTATTGCTCATTTAGAAAGCTAGTTTGAGACTGACTAGAATCAAAAGTAGATGGTTCAGTATGCGGCACTTCATCCTTATCTTCTTGTTGTCTTCAGCTCTTTGCAGATGTTGCTGCACTATTGACCATTGCCCTCACATCTCCTTGTCTCTGTTGGAACTGGAGCAGCAGCCAACAAGACCCAGGTGTATCTCCTTCCTCTGGTTGCCCTTTTCTAAAATGTGCAACACTTGCTCTTTTTCACCCTCCTTTTGCATGTTCCAATCCTTGGATAAAAATTTTGTATCACAAATAAATAACTCCTCTCTGCTTCAAACACCTCAGTTTATGGGAGAACTAAATCTTCTTGTAACCACTAAACTAAACTACTGGCCTGCATTTCAAGATAAATCTAACAACATTGGTATCTACTTCCTAAAACATGGGTGTATGTCAAAAGAAAGGCAAATACTAGACTTTGAATTTGAATTATGTAAAGCAAGCTATATAGCTGATTATTCATGCAGGGGATGAGGTGGACAAAGAAGCAGAGAAAATTCCCAAGAATAGAAACAGAATAGGAAGTCACAAAGCAACCATGGATAAGATCTGAATGCAATCCTGTGAGGAACTTAAAAAGAGCTTCTAAGGTAAATGTGTTAATAAAGACCCCTCTAACTGACAAAAGCAATAGACTCTAACTATCCAGTTTGTCATGACATCCACAGTCACCATGAAAAACATAAAATACAGTGCAAAGTTACCAAAATTTATAAAAGTATTATGGCTGTAAACTGTCGCAGGAGACAGACAAGTGACAAGACTCACTGGGCTCATGCACAACAGCCACTTTTATTGATTCTTCTTCCCCTTCTATAGATCTGAAGCTCCGCATGGTCGATCCCTACGGGCTGAGCCAGTTGCCACCCGGCCAACCAGCCAATGGTTGCCTGCATCCCCAATGGCCTGGGCCTGCTCTCCAACCATCCACACTGGTCGGATTACATAACCCACTGGTCAGGGTACTTATGTAATTTCAGTTATGTCTTCATTATTTCAGTTATAAAACAGGGAGTTATAAAATGGGATTAATTATTATTGTGAGGCCTTCAGGCCAGCTGCTGACCACCACAATAGTAAATCATAAAGAATAGTTAAACAATTTTTAAAATGCCACAGTAAGCAGGACCATGAATTGATGAGCAAAAAAACAAATGACAGTAAATTCTAAGGTATCAACAAAAATCTTGCTATAGGAAAGACATGTGAGAACAAGCATTAATTGAACAACCTCCAAGATGGGGCAATTGGAAATTCCAGTTGGAAAGGGCACTAGACAAATCTCACTTACGCTCCCTTTCCCACAAAAGGTTGGACCAGTTGATCTTCCAAGGTCCCTTCCACGTTGGGCTGTTCCATGATTCTAAGAGGCACCTCCACAGCAGACGAAGGGCTACTGAGTCATTGCCTTGAATATCCGTTAGGGCCTAAAATATCCTAAGTGCTATCGAAGAAGGAAGCTCAGTCTCAGGCTTGCTCTACAGTTATATTTGATTATTACTTTTCTTCCTGTCACAGCTTTCTTTCCAACACTATTGTAAGGATTTATCATTCAACTTTTCTAGAACAAGCCTATTTGCTTTCACTGCTAAGGATCTCTAAGGCACAAAGAGCAAATGGAGAGGTTTGCAAATACTAAGTCCCCAAACATACCAACACAATTTTGCAGACAACACCCAAGGCCCTAAGATCTGATACATACTTGGGAATCTCAGGAACCGGAGTACATCTCCTACCAACTCACAGGAATGTGAGGATTTATTCCAACAGGTATCAGGATACAAGAAGGTGCTTACCATGGAAAGGAGCAGCCTGCCAAGCCTTTCTGAGCACTCCTCCTCTCCTACTGCCAGGAACACCATCTGAGCCAGGCTCAGAGCTTGGCCAGAGTCTACCTGTAGGCTCTGAATGTACTACATCCTCCAGGTTAAACAAGTAGGCCCCAATACACCTCATGAGTTCGTCCTTTGAGCAGATGCAATAGATAAAATGTCAATCGCCTGCCTTGAATAAGAAGAATGAAAATGTAACTTTTTTTTTCTGCATTTTTTATCTCAATCGTCAGGGCCAGTGCAGAAGGACAGAGGTGTGCTGTGCTAACCACTATGCCCTATCACCTCCTTGCCAGTCTTCAGGACAGCTTCAGCAGAGAAACTACACTTCTCTTAAGCCATATTGGTAGCCCTGGAGGGACACCTTGCAGTAAAGAGTGCTGTGCTCTCTCTCCCAATGCTACTCAGGGGCCAGGGGTTTGGCTCTACAGAGTCAATACAGAAAAAATGACAGAAGCAGTACAGCAAAATAGCAAGGTACTTGATTGGTAGCTCTACCTATGTCTGATCAGATGAAGTAAAACTCAACAGTTGTTGTTTGAGGGGGGTTGGGTTCTTTTCGTAATTAAATTCGTAATTTTTCTCTCACTACATCTGTAAACCATGTGCTGCTCATCAGACAGATTTGCTAGCCCATGGTGAGCTTCATGTAGTGTGACTGGACTTCTGCTAAGACATGAGCTAGCTAGTAAGCAACAGGATATTTTGCTGTTCTGTATGTGATTATAGTGCAAATTAGCATTTGATCAATGTGTAGAGACACTGACACACAAATACCCATGAATTTTAAATACGAGATTTACGGGTTAGAAATTGGCTGTATTCAATTTAAAACAGCAAGTAGATATATGTGACTTCATAGAAGATGCATATAAATTCCAAACTAACTCGTGTATCACTGCTATACCTGAAATCCCTTCTCAATCTTGACATCCTTAAGCCTCACATCCTGAAATTTTTTCTGCATCTCCAGGATTATTTTTAGTCCTCCTTTAAAATTCCTCTGAAATTTACATATTCTTCCTGAGAAGACACACAAACAGTCCAAAATACTGAGTCACAAAGCAAGACAAATACTTATTTCTGCATGATTATTCATTTCCCATTAAGTCCTAAGGTCACAGTAAAGTACCTGTGAGGGTACTATTAAGAAGATTCACATCAATTTCTAGGATGACTACACTGTCCTCTGAATCATTCACTTCATCATATTAGTTTCAGCAAACTTCCAAGAAAAATCTGGTGCAAACATGGTACATCCAACAGATAGATATGTTGACTTATGAGAAAACTGTTCACATTTATCGGAGATCTACCTTTTTGAACTATCTCCCTGATACATATTAAATAAAGCAACACCCATGGCAATATCCCCCAGCTGGCAAATCCCAAGGTGTGTTAAAAATTAACAGGAGCATTTCACAGACCTCAGGTTGTTACTCTTAAGACTCCTGGGTGGAAGTTATAAAGTCCTGTTGCATGACTGAGCGTTGCACAATGCTGTTCCCTGCTACAGACCCTTACCTTTTATTATTGAGTCCAAATAATATATGTAAAATGTTCAAAACCCAAATATCCCTTAGATGCACATTTTCTGTTCTATACTTCACCCTAAATCTAGCAATGGTCTTATCAAACATTAGCTTTGGTTGTCCTTTGTTTCTGACATAAATACCCTACTGTCCATTATCTTTATCCTCCATGGCTTCAGACATTTTAAATCTCTTTTCGACAGTCCTGAACCAGCCATGTTGTCCAATCTACACATTAATTTAATTATTTTCATTTACATGTTTTCATCATATACTGACTTTTTTTGTGCCATTATAATATCCACATTTGGCTTAAACAACTTTTTGTCCAATTTCACTTTCCTTCATTTTCATGTGACAGTCCTCTTACAGCATCTAGAGTGACAGCCCAGAAAAATTCTACAGATATTGGCATATTTTGCTCTACTGCACATTGGCAGTATTTGTATAGAAATACTCATGCAAGAAAGACAGATGTGGATGAACTCCATAGCACAACAAGATCTTTTGGCTTGAAGCTGGCTACATTCACACCACTAACCGTGACTGACTTAGGTGTACCTCAACACCTGTGATCTTCCTGTCAATGACCAGCTTTTCCTTGTTCATCATGACTGAGGTGAAGTACACTGTATTGGACATTAAGAAAATGTATTTTCAAATGTTACCAAAGAGTTATCACTGCCTAGAGGCAATCCTTGAAAGTCATCATCCCAAATCCCCCTGTGTAACTCCAGTGTCACACCTCTGGATGACATTCTTCACAATTTCTCAGTCTGGCAGTAAAAAACTTCCAATCTATTTATTTTTCTCCCACTGACCCCATTCCATGTCCCATCTTCTACAGTACAAATAGTTTCACACATTTCTCTGTCGCTGGTACTAGACTGAGCTTCCCACAACCTCCCCCAGCACCTGCCCCCGGTGCCTCGGCCCCATCACCGGCATCCACTGACCTGCACTGAGCACCTGCCACGGCGGGGGCTGAAACCTGGACATTCTCCTCCTGTCCGAAAGGAGGCTGTAGCCAGGTGAGGGTCGGTCTCTTCTCCTAGGCAAACAGAGACAGGACAAGAGGACATAGCCCTAAGCTGTGGCAGGGGAGGTATATTTTGGATGTTAGGAGGAATTTCTTCACTGAGAGGGGGATTACATATGGAAATGGGCTGCCCAGGGAGGTGGGAGAGTCACCATCCCTGGAGCTGTTTAAGAAGAAACTGGACGTGGCACTGAGTGCCATGGTCTAGTTGAAAAGGTGGTGTTCGTCATAGGTTGGACTCAATGATCTCAGAGGTCTCTTCCAACATAACTGATTTTGTGATCCACCACGCCCCTCCGCTCCGGGATCCCCCCTTTCCCATTCCCAACATGCCCTTCCACTCCGGGATGCCCCCTTTTCCATTCCCAACATGATCTTCCACTCCGGGATCCCTCCTTTTCTATGGTTGGACTCAATGATCTCAGAGGTCTCTTCCAACATAACTGATTTTGTGATTTTTACTTCTGGCTGCCCACACCTCCAGTTGCTGCTAAAACCGTTCCAGGATCCCCCCTTTTCCCTTCCCCACATGCCCCTCCACTCCGGGATGCCCCTTTCCCATTCCCAACATGCCGTTCCACTCCGGGATGCCCCCTTTTCCATTCCCACCACGCCCCTCCGCTCCGGGATCCCCCCTTTCCCATTCCCAACATGCCCTTCCACTCCGGGATGCCCCCTTTTCCATTCCCAACATGATCTTCCACTCCGGC